>NW_004567114.1:40862841-40966066 GCF_000260355.1 Condylura cristata
CCGCCCCTGAGCCTCTGGCCTGTACCCCAGTTCTGTATGCACAAATAAATAAATCTTTAAAAAAAAAAATGACTCAGCCTGACACTGGTGATGTTGGTCCACTTTGGGATTCTTTATATGGGAAGAGAATAGAATATCTGACTGCTGAGGGAAGTAGGTGACAATGGAAGGAAATGAAAAGATATTGGATTCTTTCATTGCATAGTTCTTCATTCAACTCACTGATAAAATTTGTTCTTCTTTCCCTTCTTCTCATCCCTTAGGCAGGGTGAGAAGTGAGATGAAGAAAGGCCAAAAACATGACATCAATTAATGTCATTTATACAGAAATACAGAACAAGAAGAGAAATTAAGTTTCCTCTAACCTCTGCTTTATGGAAACTCCAGGGCTTCTTAGATTACTGCAAAACAAATGTAAGTTATAAAAGGTAGAATATATACGAGATTTATCTCATATGATTTTTGATAGTGTGACAATTCTAATCTTTAATCTGAATATACTACCTTTTTATCTGAAGTATATGAATACTGGTTGTGAGATAACATGTGCAAGATAGTTTTGGACTGTTACATTTCTCCCCACCTGGGGTAATACTTATTAATGTTGGAGTATCTCTTCATTCTGTCTCATGAATTTCTTAATATAAAATCCATATCCTTTTTAATTTTGTAATACTAAAATAGCATTGCATTAGAAAATAATGGTGCTTAATACATGTCAGAAAACAAACATATGCTAAGCTGAATTACCTTCACAAAGAGAACTAGGACCTGATCTTGGGAACTTCTGAAGTACTATCTAACGTCGCAAAAAGAATGTGTACAGATGTGATTAAATTAAGCAACTTGAAATGAGGAGATGATTCTGGATTTTTTAGAAGGACCCAATGTAGTGGAAAAAGAGAAGGAGGCAGGATGAAAATAGAAGCATAGACCAGAATTATTCAGGATTACAGCCAAGGAATGCAGAGCCACTAGAAATTAAAAAGGCAAAGAAATGGGTTTCCCATAGAAGAAACAAATTTGTTACCCATTTCGATTTTTGAGCTCCAGAACTGTAAAATAAATATGTATTGACTTAAGCTACTAAATTTTCTGGTAATTTGTTACAACAGCAATAAAAACTTAACATAGAATGAAATAATAAGTCTTTAAAACTACCAAGTTGGATAATGTTGCAAAAAAAAAAAAAAAAACCTTTTGGACGAGAGATATTCCTTTTGTAGGTTCATGAAATACACATTACTTCAGATGACCTCTAGAGCATTTGCTTCTGAGCATCAAAGAGTATTTAAATATCCACTAAGGTAGCATTTGCTTTTCTTTTTTAGAAAGCCATATCACTGTGAATATTTTAATTCTATGGTAAGAAATACAGTGAGTAGTGCTAAAACTCAAAATTTCATCATCTTGATCTGCTAATTGAAAAATAACTGTAACCAACTACAACTAAAATCACCAAGGTTTAATTTTAAAAAATACCTACTCTAACAGATTATTTTAATTCCAGCAACCTTTTCACTAATTACTCTCTTTAAAGATACAGAAAAAAAAAATGGTGTGATCTCTAAACTCATCAAGTTGCTACTGGAGTAATAATTTCTCATTTGTATTCTGAGCACTTCATTCGTGGATCATTTGTCAAATCTAACAAAAGGGTATGAAATACTAACACCTTTCCACAAGGAGCAGGACAGCAAAGGGAAGCTTCATTTCCCCAACAGTCTTTTATGGAAGTATAGTCTATAAAATTCCTTTAATTTGCTCATATTTATACTTGAAATTACAATGTAAAATCAATTAAGATTTTATTTTCTAATTTATGGTTAGCATTTTTAACATATGTCATTCAACCAGTTCCTTTTGTAGGAGCCAGTATTCACAAAAGATTTTATATTAATGTATAGAATCAATGTCAGAGTAAGTAATATGTGAACAGTGAATGTGCTTATCAACAAATATGCTTATGCCTGCCAGTTTAACATAGCAGTCAGTATCAAATTTTATTCACACATTAGACAGCAAAAATAAAGAAACGATCTAGATAATTCAAAGTTCCCTTCTGTGACTTGTGTATATTATACAAAAGTGTGTTGATGCTACAAAGTCACTATTCTCAATTCTTAAAAGAATTTTGTAGCCTGAATTATAGGCTGTGATTTAAAAAGATCAATTTCATGTGGAAAATATTTGTGCCACATATCACAAACTCATAAAGTTAAAGCCAATGGACCATGTGTTCACATCGATATAAGAAGTGAACCCAATTTTAGACAAGCAAAAACCAATAACTGATTTGAAATAATAAATAGCTGTTGTTTCAGTGCCAAAAAGAAGTGGACTTCACTGTGTTTTAACTGTGTCAGGTTAGGCAAATGACTGTCTTGTAGCTACCATTTAGTCATTTGCAATATGCTAGTAAGAATACTTATTTCATTTAGCATGCTATGTAGATAAACCATACAGTTGTGTGTGTGTGTGTGTGTGATATTTAACCCATTTCCTGCAGTGGCTAGGAGCATGCAAATAATAAATCCCATTTTAATATGTTGAATAAATTAATGATGATATTTAAAATTGTTTACTAAATGAATGAGCCTCAAAAAATGTAACTGTTAATGTTAGGTCTACAACTTTTTAAATTGACTTCGGTAAGTGCCATTCTGCCTTCAGAAACATCAGATTACCAGGGGAAAACATTTAAATCACCATGACTTTTGACCTTTTTTTCATTGCTTGGCAAGTGAATTTAAAGAATGTATATGTATGTGCTTGTCTATTTTAATCAAACTAGCACTAAGTACTGCAATCTAAAATTTAAACAATGGAAATTCAATTTGTGTTCTAAAGTCTAGTCAGTTCAGATGTAGCAAGGCATAGGGGAGTCTGATGCAGCAGAAGAAAGCTCAGCTTCATAGTCATCAAGCACCCAGTCTCCTCCCCTCTCATGAGCCAGACTGTCCATTCACACTGACAGTTCTAACCATTTGCTCAGTGGCTATACCTAGCTCTAAGAAGATTAAAAAAAAAAAAATTCTCAGTATGACTCTGGCCCCGAAGTAAGAGGAGTCACTATCAAGCCAAAGTTCGGGATATCTGGATGATATGCTTCTAGAAGACCATTTTTGGATGTCCTAATGAGTTAGGAATTTCTTATCTTTCTTCCCCATACCAAATATAGACTAGTGTAGCAGGAATGAGAATATTGTAATAAATATTTGTACATGGAAAATGTTGCTATGCTTTATTTATTTTATTCCTTACTTTGATATCTTCTCTCTTAACTTTGATGAGTTAATCTGAGGTCATCTGGAATGTACTTGTAGGGCTATTGCAAACTTTTTGTCCAGCTGAGGTCTTACACACATACTTATTTACATTGCTTCACTTTTTTTTTTTTAAATCAATTTATATTCTTGTTATTCAAGTACTAACAACAATTGGGGTTGCTTTTCCAAACTTGCAAGGCATATGTTCTTTCAACTCTTATAAATATCTCCCTTCTTTTAAAATCCAAAAATTTCACTTATCCCCTTCATGAAATATAATACTAAAGGGAGAAAGTGAAATTAAACAATATCCTGTCACTTCCAGCCATCTTATTTATCTACAGCTTCAGTAGGCTATGTCCATCAACACAAAGGCTTTGCATTGCCTAATTGGGTGTCCCTCCTTACAAATTATAGCAACATCTTAATGACTTGAGTTGATAAGTGTTTATTTGCCAATGTAGTACTATAAGAGACATAAAATAATCAATTATTTTACACATCAGAGTTCAGTTTTTGCCATGTAGTAGTTAATTGATTAAAGGGGGTATGAGCTATGTCCCTCTCAGAGAAACTGTCTCCTTTCTTGTTTTGCAGTTGTCAGCAAAATGTGACTGGGGAAAGAGAGAAGGAGGGAGAACATGAAAGAGATCATCATGGTCAACTGAAAATACATTACCTACTCCCACATCTAAGTTTTAAATTCCATCTTGACACATCTAACTTCAAAGGAAGCTGGCAATTGGTCTACTTATATAAATGCTCAAAAGAAAATGGAAATTGCATTGATAGACGACTAGCTATCCTCTTCCATCCTGTATTTGTGTCTAACGTACTTATTTAATGTCAAGCTACTTAAAAATCTGACAAGATAGGGCACTGTGATAAATTGTGACTATATGGTTCTCAATCTAATAACAATTTTTGTAAGCAGTAGAATCTACATACCATGATTAATAAAGAAAAACTGTTAAGTGGTAAAATTTCATTTCTAACTTCTAACCAGTAATAAGGTTAAAAACTACTCGTCGGATCCTCCCTGACAGTGCAGCAAGTTAAATAAAACACAGTACTAAGAAGCTAAGGCCACTTTACCATGAGTTTGATCCCCATCCCGGAGGTGACCCACATGGCACAGTAAGACCTCTCCTGACCTGACAACTGCTCCCCTCAGCAGTGTACTTTGTCAGTTGGCCTGTTCTGCGCCCTACTGTCTCTGGTGAATCCTCTCACTGGCTCTGCACCTCTGGCCTGTACCCCAGTTCTATATGCACAGATAAATCTTAAAAAAATTCTATTCATCATATTTTTACCTTATTCTAAACTTCACTCTGAAATAACTTATTAGTGTTGTTCTAGTAATTAAATTAATACCAATCAAAATAGCAAAGGAGAGGAAAATTATCCTCTTCTATGTTGCTGGCTCAATCTCTACTAATTTCATCCAGACAGTTCTGTATCAAATTTGGCAGTGTTGGCTAATTTTGGTAAGTAAGATTTCTCTAGCATCAATGACATCAACATTTCCCAATGTCAAATATGAGCCATACCATTCAACAAGTGAATTTACTATATCCAATTCACCATAAAAGCTATTTAATATAATTTCTATTGAAAGTCAGACATCGACAGACTTTTAGACATTTTTTATGACTGACCTCAACTTGGTGAAATCAAATCTTAAAGTTTTTTAAGCCCCAGAACATGTTCTTCAATGCAGGTTTCAAAAACAGGTTCCATATACTTGTTTGTGGATTTGAAAAGAAAACTGTTTTTGAAATAAAGATTGAGGATATCTGCCAGGTTTGATGACCACTTTGAACAGTTCAGATGATAACTGGTTTGAAGGGAAAAATGAGCAAGATTATTTTTACAACAAAAATATTAAATCTGCAACACAATATGACATATTAATGTATATCAAATCACATTTTTTCCCCAGTTTTGCTTATTAAATAGCAACTCCAGCTGGTACTACCACTTAAAGTATCAGGAATATAAGTTGATAAAATGTTTGAACCATAATGGAAATAAGTATATAAGGTTTCTCAACTGATTCAAGACATTGCAATAAAGCAAGATCTCTCAACTATAAAATTTTCGATAGGTAAATTCTGAATGTTTTAGAAGTAATCTCAGTAGATTTAAAAGCATAATATTTAATGGAGATAATTGTCCACTAATGAAAATGAGTATGATGGGTACCTGAAATATTTTATTTAGATACCTTGCTATTAATCTATCATCTGAACAAATGGGTATGAGTTAGTTAATAATCTAAATAATTGTACTACCTACTTTAAAATGCTGAATATCAGTAAACTTATTGAGGGAATTAATTTCTCAATATTAAAATTTTATCACATTTAAGAAGGGTTTTATAGAAAGTGAAAATACTTTGCATATGCAATGTTGTCTCAATTTATAAATGATATTTTCATATTTAGCTCATGTCCATGAATTAATACTAATAAGTTGTTTCATTTTATAAATACAAACTTAGGAATGATTGGTTGCAAGTAATTATTGCTACTAATAAATATATAAACATATCACTGATACATTAGTAGGATTAATGACTATTTCAGGTTTATTTTTCAGCTAATGATTAATTAAAAATGATACTTAAAAGGAACATTTGAAAAATTGCTGCAAGAATCCCACGTAAACTTTTCACTTACCAGAAGATCACATACAACCGGAGAATTCATGTAATTTGCACATAGTAAATGCAATTCATAGACATATAAACTCCCTTAGATGCCAGGAAAAATACCAAAATTAACTCTTACTCTAAAATTGAATTTCACATCAATTCAAGTATCACTTATCCCTTTCCAAATGAAGTCAGGTAATTTTAAACAGCATGTAATGGCAATTGTTTGTATTGGTATATAATTTTCTTGAAGCAACCATTTTCAAGAGCTTTATTAGCACAATAAAAAGACCATTTTAAGTATTCTAAATCAAAATCTATTTAAAAAATAACACTTTACCTAGAATTTCCAAGTTCTTAAGCCTTAGTAATGATATATTTTCCAAGGAATTTATGTACATTCCAGGAAAGGGGGGAGAGAAAATAACCATTAAACATTGTTTTGTTTAAAACAATCCTTTTTTTTTAGTTATTCAGCCCTTTTCAATTCTACAGAGATATAAATAAAACCACCAACAGAAGATTTAAGAATCACTGGAATATTTTTTCCTATTTTTATTATTGTTCTTATTATTTACTGACAAACTCATAATAAGATTAATTTTTTTTGTGTTCTTACATAGGAAAATATAAACATTAGTCCTGTAATAAAACCTTCATTTTCTCTCTTTTTTTTTAGGATATATTTTCATTTATTTATGCATACAAGAACTGGGATATAGACAGTGGTGGAGGACTCACAGAGTGGGAAGCATACAAGCAGAGCTACTGAAATACCCTGCTGAGAAGAGCAGTGGGAAAGACTGGAGAGGTCTCTGCACCATGGGAGTCACCTTGGCTGGGGATCAAATTCATGTCACAGTAGCTGGCAAAAGCTTAATAGTAGGAGACTTAGCCCCTTGCACCACCAGGGAAGCCTACCTGCACCCCTTTTATGATATCTTACAGATTCATAATATCAGAGATCTGTATCCAATGAAAGCAGAAGATATGGATTGAAATGTAGAGGGGAAAGTCTAGAAAATAATTTAAATAAGAGCCCTTTAAGATTCATTAAAGTCATGTGTGGGGTATATAAAATTAAATTTAATGGGGAATCTAAAATAGGAAGGGCATTAGTGATTACTCAGAAAACTGATTCATTTTGCAAATGTGTGACACCACAGAATTTACTTTATCCAACTTTTTCCAAACTCACAGATGAGAAAAATGAGGAATCAATTAGCTAGAGAAACTTGCACAGTATGATTTAACTACTTAGAACAGTAACTGATGAACAAGCAAAATAAAATAAAGAAAATTTTAGATATGGCCCTTAGATATCTCAATGTGAAACGTAATTTTTATTTTACTTTAAACTTTATTAATTCAAAAAACATAGCTTCAGTTTAATGTATAACTTTTTAAAGTGGCAGAGAGCATTATAGAAACAACTAGACTGAGATGCATTTTTGGTTGAGTGACCTTAGCAGAGTCCACCTTTTCTTAAATGAAAATTGAATCTGATGGATTTAAAAGTTCATAAATCATGTTAAAACAATTTTAAGGCACATAGCTAATAAAATAATATAAATAAATACATGTTTTCTCTAAGTACCCCTGTGTACCTTTTTTCACAACATAACTTGATAGACTATGTTTCTAATATCTAGTGCCTCCTTAAATACTAGTACTAGTAACAACAGCTTTGAGGTGGTATCTTTTAATTATAGTAAGATAAAAATGATCCACAACAGGAAAAACAATGTCAGTGTCATAATACTTATATGTAAGTATGTAAGTTAATACAATATTTTTTAAATGGTTTTCTTTTTTTTTAAAATTTTTGCAGAAAGAAGCATTTGCTTTCTGAAAACTAAACAAAAAGAATAATGCTTCATCTGAAAAATGGTGACATGGTAAGGAAAATGGGGAGATAAACCAAAATTTTATCTTTCAATTTATTTTTCAAGGTAGAATGGAGCAGATAACCTTAGTGTTAGTTGGAAAGCTTCACACTGGCATGCATTTTTTTTCCATTACTTCAAATTCATGATTTTACTACATTTCCTGAAAGATAATATGTAACTATTATTTAACTCCTATCTAAAAAGATAAACTAAAGAATGCTTAAACTAAAATATGAGAAAAACCTAACACAGAAGTTATTTCCATTTTCCTATAGAATTTGGTTCAGCAGTATGAAGCATATATTTAGATGAGGTATTTTCTGAGGGGGATGAAGATAGAGGAGATTATTTGATTTGTTCCCAAGAGGAACACTACACAAAGAGTGTCCTGTGACTTGGGGTCAAACAGCAACATGCTTTGGACAGCAAAAATCAACAGAGATTGTAGAGAAGAGGAATGGAGGAGATTCACATTTCATAGAACAGGAAGGAGGTCAGAAGGAGAGAAAGGCCTGGAAGCTAAGAGCTGAAGCTAGGACAGATGGTAAGGTCACTAGCTCATCCAAGGACCCTGAGGTAGGGAGAGCAGAACTGGTAGAAAGACACTAACTTTTGAAAGAGAAGGAACCCATACACAGGACTTGGCGTGATCCACACAGAACAATAACAGCTCAGGTACTCTAGACTACACTCCCGACACCTGACCCAAGGAACTGGTACTGACCAACATTGTCTCAATAAAAATAATACATTTTTTAAAATGCTAATAAGAAACCTAACTTATAATGCTCATTATATCACAAGTAAACAACATTTTCTATATGCCAATTTTATTCTTCATATTTTAATAATTTCTAGGTAAACAAAAAAAAAGTAGAATGGTATGAGGTAACACTTTATGTTGACAACAACTGCATACTTTTTGATATTTTTTTTCTATTGGAAGGGGATCAAAAACTGTTCTTTTGTTTACTAATGTGTTATTTTGAAAAAAAATGTAAATGTTATCATCTTTAAAATGAGAAAATTGTTGAGAAGATTAAATGAAATAACGTAGAAATCCTTACACAACAGCATATCCAATTAATAACTGCTTGATTTTGTATTTTTCCTTGCAAAGGTCACTACTTTTGTGAGGAAAATAATCTTGAGGATGGATAGCTAAAATAAAAATTTACGCTTTAGTGTAGGGATTACCATTTTTCTTTTACCTTATATTTACATTTTTATTTGTACTTTCTTATACTGGTTTCACAAGAGAAACAAAGTCAAAGTGTTTTTGCTGAGGGAGATGCTGTAATGAGAAATACAACCACCTTTAAATAAGTCATTATTGTATGAATGTCACCTTGGTATTTCCTACGTAGTTTGTATAAGAGCCATTTCCTATATATAATGATCCTGACTGAGATAGATGTAATTAAAATAAAGAGACTCGTGCTATAGTTAAGATAGGCACTTATTTAGGAAGCATTAGTGAAGTCTCTGCAAAAGAGGCAAGGTTAGAAAAAGGCCAGCTTCAACAAGAAGCCAAGCCCAAACTAACAGGTAGCCCTCATTAATACACCCATGAAAGTGGTATAAAAGAAGGTGCTTAATTAAACCTATCTGAGATGTGGATTCCATGCTCACAAAGTTTCCAAATCTTCCTCAGATTTTGGTGAAATCTACTGGTGTCTTCTGATAAGAGAAAGCAGTGCTCTCATTCCTGCAAACTGAATCTTGTTTGTTAAACCCAAACAAGGTCAGCTGGCATCTGAAAACTCATCTTAGAGGTTTGTGGCTCCTCCCTTTTTACTATCAATTGAATTGTATGATTGCAATGTGAATATCAACGAATAAAATCATAGTGTAATTATATATGATGAACTTGAGTCATAATTGAAGCCCCTCTACTCCAGTGGAAGCATGTTGAGCACCAAGCTCCATATAACAGCTCTGGGCTAATGGGAGAAATTCAGGCTGTGCTGCAAGTGAGTGGTGTGTGCTTGGTGGCAGGCAATGTTTAGAGCTGTATGCCTCCTGGAAGAATTGATATTAAGCAGAAAATGGCATGCCTGCTTGGCCACCAGAATTTAATGCTGAGTGGCTTGGAACTGAACCAATATCCGGGAATCTGGAGACTGATTACTTAAGGTGGGAATAAACATGAACAGGAAAGAGGATGTCTATAGCACATAGAATTTCTAAGATTTGCTTGCTCAATAATTGCAATCAATTCTCCTTAGTTTGACCTGATTTCAAGACTCCTTCTGTAGCCTTTCATATCCTTCCAATGTCTGCTTTGTGACCTTTATCTATATTCCTGTCAACTGGACTAATCTTTTTGAAACATGCATCTTTGATAATGCTCACTCTGCCTTTAGAAATTACTTTATACCAATGTGATACAGTCATCTTACCCAAGATTTAAGAGTCCGATGAACAGTTGCGTTTCATCAATCTTCCTCATTTCCCATACCCTTTACT
The DNA here is from genome assembly GCF_000260355.1 of Condylura cristata. Classification (NCBI taxonomy): domain Eukaryota; kingdom Metazoa; phylum Chordata; class Mammalia; order Eulipotyphla; family Talpidae; genus Condylura; species Condylura cristata. The sequence goes on from NW_004567114.1 coordinate 40,873,125, forward strand.
TTTCCAGTGACCCAGGAGTTATTTGGCAGGGGTGATTTATGCTTTTCCTTTAATCCTAGCCTTTTAAAAAACATTTAACATATTTGATCTGTAACTAGCTCAAAGTTCATTTTTGATAGAAATAAATTGATAAATAAGACATAGATAAAAGAAAGGACTCATGATTCTCCTTGAAGCAATTGAAATGGTTCCTTGGAGGTATTTTATTTTAACGTGGGTCTTGAGGAACTAAAATAATTTGAACTAATGGAAATGGGAGTGTAAGTTGGTCCTGGTTAAGAGAGTAGATTGGACAAGATATAGAGGAAAGGCTAAGTGTTATCAGAAAGTAGTTAAAATAGACAGGATATTGGCTAGAGGGCTGTGAGATAGAACTTTAAAATAAAAATTTAGGGCTAGATCTTGCTCTTTATTAACAGAGCTATATATTTTGGTCAACCTTGTTTGCCCAGTGCTTTGCAAACTGTTATTTAGTGTTTCTTATCTGCTTTCTCAGCATCCAATTTTCCTCTAGCTTGTTCCTTTCCTGCTCATCCATGCTCCATCTGCAAATGAATGATTTTCTAGAATACAAATCTGATCCTAATGTGCTTTTGTGTGAAAGTATTTAAAATTTTATTATATCAGTTTAAATCTAAACTCTTAAACAGAAGGACATATTAAATTATTAGGTCATGCATAATTTTCCAACTTAGAGTTTTCATTTTAAAACTTTGCTTTTGAATATTCTCTTCCCTAACCTGTCTACCCATCAATAATAAACCAATCTTTGCAGTCTTTAAGAAGTCTTTCTGAGTCCTGCGTAGTGATGTTGGGGTTAAAGTCTCAGAACTATCAAGCTATCAAAAGCCACTTTGGCATGAGTTCTATCACTTGCCGGAGAGCTGACCCACATGGTGCTGCAGACCTTTCCTGTCTTGCCCACTGCTCCCATCAACAGTGTATTTCATTAGCTCCACCTGTTATGCTCCCCACACTGTCTCTGGTGAATCCTTTTACCATCCCCTCCCCAATACCTCTGACCTATAACTCAGTTCTTGTATGCATAAATAAATTGTATAAATCTTAATAAAACAAATTTTCCTGTCAGCTTTATCCCATAATTCAATGGGGTAAATACAAAAACAATACAATAAAAGCATATTGTTACTATACCATAATACTTGTTTACTTACCATTTTTCTCTTTTCTATATGCTTGCTTATTATGTACCAGTGATTACCAAAGAAAAAGTTTTAATACAGTAATAAGTGTTGATTAATTTTTCAAAAATCATGAAATTGACAAGATAGAAACTGAACTTGAGGGAAATTTCCCTGGCAAGAGAAAATGAATGTTTTAGTAGTTATAACAGAAAGTGAAGACTTCAAATTAATCACACAGATTGGATATTCTTTAATATTACTATGGGAAATATAATATGAAATATCATAAATATGGGTATCTAAGAGAATTGGAAAATTTTGAAAGGTTAAGTGATTCGCTATGAGCTTCGTAATTTGATTTTAGCATTTATTTCTTACACACAACCATGATGGGAAATGAAAAAAATAAACATTAAAAAAACTCTGAACAGTTAGTTACATGCCACATTGGATAAACTAGGTAAAAAGGGATAAATTTTTAGAAATACATGGTCTACTAAGACTGAATTATGAAAAGGTAAAATATCTGAACAGACTTACAAAGTATAGGGAGATTAAGTAATCAAAACACCTAGTAAAGAAATATTCAAGACCAGATGGCTTTACTGGTGTATTCTACCAAATTTTTCTCAAATTCTGTTCCAAAATTGAGGACTGGAAAATACTACTAGACTTTTAAAATGCAAGTTTTACCCTGGTTAAAAAACTAAATAAGGACAGTACAGAAAAAAATCCTAGTCAATATAGATATGAAAATTTGTTTTGAAGAAACAAATAGCAAGTGGAATTCAACAGAACCTTAAAAGCCTTATACAGCATTATCAAATGGAATTTATCCCTGGACTATAAGAATGATTCAACATCTGCAAATTATTGACATATATAGAACATTAATAGAATGAAGCATAAAATCATGACCATCTCAGTAGAGGTAGGAAGAGCATATGACAAAACATAATATTCTTTCATAAAAATCTCAACAAGTGAGATGTAGACAGAATTTACCTTAATATAATAAAGACAATACATGACCATGGCTAAAATCATACTGAATAACACAAGTTCATACTAAAATGTGACAATACGGTACTCATAGTTAAGACTATTATATGATTAAAAGTTGCTAAAAGAGTAGATTGTAAATATTCTTATCCATTAAAAAAAAAGAAAAAAAAATGGTAGTTATAGGTGATGGAGGTATTATTTAATGCAATGCTAGTAGTCTTTTTGCCATATGTATTAATACCAAACCAACACATTTTGCACCTTAAATTTACACAGCTAGATCTCAATTACACCACACTATTTTAAAAAAATTCTTTGAAAAGGAAGCTTTACTTTCATACTGATATAGCTAAATATAAAAATTTAATGTCTCTGTTGGCAATGTAATCTGGAGATAGGCAAACCCATTTGAACTTCATCAGTCCCAAAAAGTACACAGTTCAAATTAAATAATCTATACTAAGCTTAATAACTAAATGACTCTGCTTATTATTTGGTCATTTGGGTATATAATAGTGGAGATGAAATGCAAACTCCTAGCTGCTGGAGAAATCTACTTATTCATAAAGAGTAAATACAGAATGATTTCACTTTTTCTGGCAGTTTACTTTTGAATAGTGTCCCATCTCTAAAAATTAATTACCTAAAATAGAAATAGTTTAAAATACTTTTCTTTCTCAAGAATGATGCAGTGAAGTAAACTTGTGATAGAAGAGCAAAAATTGGCTTTTGAATTGAGTATAAGGTACCAATTGACACCTTATAGTCTATTCACTTAGACAACAGAGAAGATGTGAAACACATCTTTGCTATTTTCCTAGACATTTGGGAGGATTTTCTAAGTGTAAACTTGAAGAATATTAGGCAATGTGCTATTTGCTTTCACTAAAAATGTGTTGAATTAACCAAACATACATCCATTGGGAATAAAGAACTGTTACCACCAAAATGATGCATTACTGGTTTTCATAGCTCACTTTAATTCATTAAACTATTTAGGATAGGAGTAAGTATATGATGGGGCTAGAACAAGATAGAAAACTTATGTTTTTGTTCGATGGGAGCTTAAATTTTAGAGAAAATAATGTTGATATAATACAGTTAACAAAAAACACAGCTAATTTCCTGGTTTAATCAACTAAGACATAAAGTTGATGTCCATTGAAACTATTAAAATGAGACGTTTTTATTCTGCTTACATTTTAAATAAAGGATTATCGAAAAGAGCTAAAGAAAAGACATGTCTTCAAAAAAAAAAAGAGAAAAAATTGAAATTAAGTAGGTATGTTGTGTGTCCTTTTTCAAGACTCATGGGATTATAGCTGAACATTATTTATTAGCTTTAGGATTATAATTATTAACAGGATAATTAAAAAGTGAAGAAAGAAAAAAGAAAAAAAAATCATGACTCATTTAGAGATTTTCACAAGTTAGTGTAATAATGTAAAAAGCCCTTATTCTAACTTGACAGCTCATGATACTCTTTTCACCTTGCCACATAATACTATTATGAGTCTCAGATGAAATATATGGGAGGAAAAAAAAAAAGACATCATATAATTTGTGCTTTAATAGCTGCTCCTTGATTCTTGCAATTCTAGTATTCCTGAAGCGGGTACTCAACCCGACCTGGTCTTTTACTACATCTTCCTCCCTGTGCCATGAGCTGCAGGAAGGGGGCTCCTTAGGTTTAAATAATGACCCCTGATTAGTCACAAGTATATAATTATGGATATCTTACTCCTATATTTATTTCATTAGATTAATCCTGTTATGGGATCCAATACATAAACTATGAAGATAGGTCTTCCAGAGGGCTTCACATATGCTTTCTTTTCATTTAATTTAATATAACATAATTCCTGTGCCCCTTGAATTTGGATATGGATGCTACCTATGAAGGGGCCAGATGAAGAGGCAGTCAATTAATTGGGGCAGGCAACTTAAAAAAAGATAATCACCTTCATGTCAAAATTGTATCACAATATAATTGCCCTTCTTCCACAATATTTGTTATGAAAAATAAAAAAAAATTGCTGTATTTAAGCTGCTTTTAATCATAATCTCTGTTATTTGTACTTGAAAACATCATACTAAAAGATAATTTTCCAATCTTGGATAAACTTTAAGGTCTATGTCTCTATTGTTTTCTAGGTTTGAAATTAACTATGTCTATGTCTTTCTTCTACATTAGCTTTTTTGACTGATCATGAACTTTTTATCTGAGAATATGTAACTTTATACTAAACATAATTAAATTGTTTTTATATTCTATAAAATTCTTTTGTGGATGTCAGCAATACTGTTCCAATAGAACTTCTCTTGATTACCTTGATTTTGGAAGAGACCTAAATTTAAATTCGCCCCATCAGGTCTCCAAAGCATTTTGTACAAACTTAAACTTAGACATACCATTCCAGTAATAATGTGAATGTACTACTACTCCTAGTAAAAATGCCTGTAAACAATACAAAACATAATTTTATATTTAATGGAAGCCCTTTATATTTCTTAAACATTTATTTTTTTCTTATAATTTCAGTGAAGGAGCATATCTGTTGTATTATAAATAGGTTTGCATATTGAAAATCATCATTACTTCCTATATAAATTACTGAATCATAGATTACTATACAATAACTCACTACTATAATTATCCATGATTGACACTTTCTAAATTTAATTATGTTCAAAATATATACATATCATGACAAAATTCCCACAGAATGAATAACAAGGAAATAACTTTCCTGCACACATTGGAATCATAATACTAGTTACACAGATGACATCATTTAAAAAATGTCTGCACAAGGAGGAAAATCTCTTTAACTCCAGGATTTTAGTTATAACATTTCTAACAAATAGATATGTATTAGTTTACTATAATTTTCATTGCTTTGCTTTTATTATTACATTAAAAACATATCCAAAGAAATTTTTCAACAACTGCAAAACATCTCTAAGCAAAATTAAACCATCAGTAACTTAATGCATTTACTCTGAAAAAGTAATTATACTGGTCATTATAAAACAAACAAACAAACAAAAAAATCATTATCTCACAATTAGCTTCATTAAAGTTCCTATGGGGAAAATGCAACTTTAATTCAGAATTTTATACCCGCATATGAAATATTTCCCTATCTTTACTTAGAAATATATACAATTGAAAAATATATTTGCTGGGTAATTTAACACATTTTCTTACTTTTAATATAAAATTGAATTTGCCTGAATTGGAGTTTCTTGGTTCACTATTCAATTTTAATTTTTTATTTACTTTGCCATTTTATTTATTTATTTTTTTAAAGATTAATTGTACATACAGAACTGGGGTACAGGCCAGAGGCTCAGGGGTGGTGAGAGGCTTCACCAGAGACAGAGTGGGGAGCAGAACAGACCGATCTATGAAGTACACTGCTGAGGGGAGCAGTGGGCGGGTCAGGAGAGGTCTGCCACGCCATGTGGTCGCCTCCGGGGCAGGCAGGAATCAAACTCATGCGGAAGTGGTTTTAGCTTCTCAGTGCTGTGCTTTAACCCGCTGCGCCACCAGGGAGGGCCCTACTTTGCCATTTTAGATTGAAGATTTTTGGAATAATTATGTTTCATTTATAGACTATAATATAGTATTTATTTCTTAGTAAGAACAATTTTCTTAGTAAAAATGCATGCTTCTGTCATACTAAATATTTTCAAAAATTAATTTTCTATAATTAATTGCAGTAAAAGTTTATCTTCCTTATGAAACAATTTTGAACTTGAAGCAAAATTTTGCATCAAAGCTTTTGACTTCTGAGTGTATTTTTCTAAATATTAGTTACTTAGCAAAGAAAATTACAAGGTGCACATGAGTTGTAATGGTGAGCAAGGTAGACAAAGCTCTGCCGTAGAGTAAACAACAGTTTACTTTAGCAATATGAAAAATCAACAAATAATATCAATGAATGATAAACTTAGATAGTTTTGAGTCTTATGAAGTCTGTAAATAGATGTCTGGATTACATGGGATACCTAAGAGCTGAGGGAGGGTACTTTAAACAAACTATTAAATGTAGCCTATTATGTCAAGGCAAAAGATAACAGGTTTTTAAACATGAATAGGGAGAGAAGCCATGTGAAATGCTGAGTTGAAGAACTCACCAGGGAGAGGAAGCTACTACCCAAAGAAAGAGCATGATCCTGCAGAACATGGCCTAGAACATGTTCAGTTTAAGAAATTGAGCAATGGACATAATGATGATTCTGGTTGAGTAGAAGAAATAGAAAACAACAAAATACAGATCTTACTTCGATGCCAGGGTAGAAATCCTGATTTGTTTATGTAAAAGTAAGATATTGAAGAGTTCATTTGAGAGAATGATATGATTGACTAACATTTTGAAAACAAGTAGCAGCAGCAGCATATGAATATATAAAACTCTTTTTAGCATAAAGTGAAATGTGATGTTAAACATTTTTCCATGTAACTGTTGGCCATTTGCATTTTTTCATTGGAAAAGTGTCTTTTTAGCACATTTGCGCATTTTTTTGACTGGTTTGTTTACTTTGTTTTTGTTGAGCATCATTAGCTCTCTGTATGTCTTTGTGGTCAGTCCCTTATCATCAGCATTGTGTGCAAAAATTTTCTCCTGATCAGTGGGGTGTCTCTTAGTTTTGGCTAGTGTCTCCTTTGCTGAACAGAAAATATTTCTATAGAATTATATGAAAAGTACACTGTATATATCATACTCTAGCAACATTTCCACTCCTTCATATCTATTTTTAAAATACAAAAAACACCAATTCAAAGGGATATATGCACTCCTAGGCTTATTGCAGATTTACAGTAGATAAATTATGGAAATAATCTAAATTCCCATTTGTATATACATAATATACTATTGCTTGGCTATACAGAAAGATGGGATCTGACCACTTACAGGAATATAGAAAGAAACTGCAGGAGATGATAGTGAGCAAGGCTGTCAGAGGAGAAAGACAAATATCCAGGTGATTTTACATAGATGTTGATTATAATGAAATAAAACAAGGAAAGACAAAACTAAAGCAAAGAAAATATAGAAATCTGAATTCAGAATTGTGGTTATTAGAGGATGAGAGTGGGACTGTTTCTTTCTCCTTCAGTTTATTGTTTTTGTATGGGAATATAACCAGTTTTTGTATATTGATTTGGCAGCCTACCACTTTACTATTTCTAACAAAATTTTAGTGGAGTCTTTATCACATCTTCTGGAAATAATGACAGAGTGATAGTCTGCTTTTCCCATTTAGATTCCTTTATTTTGTTCTCTTGCCTAAGTACTCTTGCTAGGACTTGAATCATATGTTGAATAGTAGTGATGAGAGTAGACCTAGTCTAGCCTTGTTTTATATCTGATATTAATTAAAAAAAAATTTTTTGAATATTGAATATTATGTAAGTTTAGGTTTTACATATACTTTGTTGAGGTATGGTCTATCTATCCCTATTATTTAACAGTTTTCTATCATAAATAGATGTTGGACCTTGTCTGCTTTCTCTGCATCTGTTGACAGAACTATATGACATTTATCTTTCCTCTTGTTGGTGTGAATTACATTGATGAATTTATGGATGCTAAGCCATCTTTGCATCTCTGGAATGAATCTTATTTAGTTATTAGGCTTGGCCCCTTTAATTTATTCTTGATAAGATCTTTTTGAGGATTTTTCATCAAGGAAATTGGTCTGTAGTTTCCATTTATTTTAATGTCCTTGCCTGCTTTTGTAAATGCTATTCTTGAATTCATTCTTTTTTAGTTTATTTCTTTCATGGAAGAACATAAGCATTTTGTACACTGAATTTGTATCAGAGTTATCAGAGCTATGCTGGCATCTTAAATGTGTTGGAAGCATTTCCTCTTATTGAAAATCATTTTTATATAATTTTTAATAAACCTTTTATTTTTCTTCTTGGATAATTAATATGCATCTATTTTTTCATTAAATATTAGATGTAAATCTATTAAGAATATCTAAAATCATAGCAGTCATAATTGTTTCCTTTTTAAATGCACATAATTATACTTAGCACCCAAGAAATAGCTGCACTGAAAATTCACATTTGTATATTTTGAAAATACTCAGAAAAACTTTCCAAGGGCAAATTTGACACATTTAGAAATGTCAAGCATATGTGTTAACTCTAGAATTCACAGCTGTATGCAGATGATAAAAGCAAACATGTGCAAAAGCATTTGAAGTGTGAAAATACAACATACATATGCAACCTTTGAAAATCATTTTGAAGTGACAATGGAGCTGTGAATCATTATCAATTTAGAAATTTTTTCTTTTTTTTCATTTTTTTCCCTTTCATTTCTTACTCCCATTTGTCCTATGTGTATCAGCTTTCCATTTTTGCTCATCCTCTCACCAGTATGTCCTTTCTTTTGTTACCCTTTTCTACTATATCTCATTCCAAAATGCATTTAAGGAGCTTTCAAAAATTCACTTAAAATCTGAAAACAGTTCAAACAAAAGAATTTGATGTGGATTTATATATTTATTTAGGGTCTGTCTTGTTCCAGGCATTTTGCTCCTCACTGCTACTAACATAGCGATTATAGCAAGACAGAATCCCCCATGAACACTGCATACTAGAGAGAACCTTAAATAATAGAATAGTTTAGCATTTTAATTAATCTCAAATATGAGATTGAAATTATGGTACTTAAGGCTAGGAGTCCATGTACATGAGAGTATATAAGAAAGGAATCTAGCCAAACTCATGGGTTATTGACTTTGTTGTGAAGGAAATACTTTAAAAAGATGTGAAGTAGAGTTGGAAATATGCAGATATATGAAATATTCATACACTCTTTTCCAATTTTCACAACCAGATAAATATGTCATCTTTGGTGAAAAGCAGCTTGAAGGAAAGAAACTATCTTTTCATCTTCCAAGCAAAGAAAAACAAAACAGCTAATAGGAATTAAAGGGGGATTAATTAATAAATTGTTATCAACAAAATTAGTTCACACCCAACCACAACTTTTTGACAGAATAAACATAAATGGAGTTGATATTTTTGAATAGTTTGAATATATATTTAAAGCTGAATTTATATATATATTTGAATGATCTCATTTCCTAGTAAGGGAAATGAGAAAACTATGCAATTTTTTTTCACTTACAAGGTGACTTTATCTCACACAGGACATCTCAGTCAGTTGAATGGTTTTGTTGTATTTTTATTGTTGATTATAAGCTGATGACATTTAAATGTTACTAAAGATCCAAATAAGAATATGTTAAATAATAAGTCTTGTTTTCTCATATAACAAAATGGAGAGGAAAGATCACTTCGGGGTAAATTAATTCATCCCTCTATACTCTCCTAGTGCCTTCTAATTCAGTATGTCAGTGATGTGCCACCTTGTGAATACATGATGATTTCCACAATTCCAGGCATTGCATGAAGCAGCAACATCATCCACTGCTACTAGCTTACCCTGAATCCCACATTTGTCTCTTCTGTATAGCAAGGAAAACCTTTCTAGGAAAGGTTTTTATCATATCTCATTGGTAAAGATTGTGACACATAGCCATGTATAAACTAATCAAAGGTTAAAGTGATAATTCTTTTTATGATTTGGCTTACATTATTCATCATTCACTCCAGGACCTCAGGGTAGATGAAGGCTATAAACATAACTTGTGAGACCCTGATTGCATGTCAGAATGCTACCCAAATGAAATTAATGTGTTTCTAGGGAGGAATAATAATGGTAGAAGATATGTCTATTGAGTAGTTGCCATAATAGGTGAAAACATTCAGTAAAGAAATGAGAAAAACATTTTGAAGATTTCATGCATGATTTATTTAAGTGTGTTTGTTTGGTGCGTGCTTGTTTCTGTTTTGCTTCTTTGTCTTAAGGGAAAGAATTTATCCAGGCTTGTTGGCTTGAAAAGACAGCAGAAAGCCATGAATTTAAAGAGGGAACAAAGGAATGACTACTGTTCTAAGAAAATAGCTAAGTCTTTGAAAAAAAGATAAACAAGCTTTTGATGACAGTTGTTAACTGTTGTTTTATAGTGGAGATTTGCCTCTTCTGATGGAAGGTGAAACACTACCAGAAAGGGGAAGACTGCCCTTTTCATGTTTCTAGTTGTTGCTAAGTTGTCAAAACCCCAAAATGAGCAAAGATGGCAGATCTCATTAAAGGTTCCTGACCCTTTTGAGATAATCTCCAAGATGTAAAAACTTTACATAATAGTATTGGGTTTTAGAGAATAAAGTTTGCTCAAAACAAGATGAAATGTGAAAATATAGAGGGAGCAAGTGAGCTAGGCTTTGTAGAAAAAGTTGATTTAGATGAGAAAATTAGACTGAGGAGATTATTGTTGGTTCATAGAATATAGACCAAAAAGATAGTTTTAAGAAAATATCAGTTTTTCTGGAGGGATGTGGATATGTACTGTTGAAGTCAGTGGAAATAAAGCTTACTGTTATTTGAGGTTGGCTTGAGCTAACATTGTTCTTAACCACAGGTTCTTGGATAGACACAGGATGTGCATTTTTCTGGGAACAGTCCAAACCCATCTGTTTTTGTTAGGTCTTGCAGCCCCAAGATTTTAGGGGAAAAAAAATTACATTACTACATGAGCTTACATTTGATTAAAATGTTATTTCCAAATTCCTGTGGTTTTTCACATAGGAGTTATACTTACCTTATTCTTGTCTGTGATCCATCTCCTCCTTTAGTTCATGAGTCCTTTTTAACACTTTTTTAGAAGGGTCCAGATGCATTTGCTTTGATCTTTCAACAGTCTGTTTTTTGTTCTCAAAACAGAGCACTAGACAAAGAAAAAGATCACATTCCTTTGAAACTTTAAATTTCAATGGGGCACACACTAAATTTATTTATGTGAATACATCTGATCAGAAACTACTCAAAAATAACATGTTGAAAATTTACTGAATCAAATAAATAATTTCTCACATTAATTATTTAAATTAATTGCTCAAAAAGTTATGGTTGAAATTAGATATTCAAGTCTATATAGGGAGAAATACATGAATTAAATGTTTCCTAGGGATATATTTCTCATAACCTGATTCTATGAACTTAAAAGTGTTTCCTTTAAGTTTCAAAACTTAAGTTAGTTTTGCTAACTCACTAGAATATTAGAGAATTATGGAACTGGAGAAGCAAAGAATAGAGTTACTTGAAAATACCCAAGAGACATTTTTTTTATTGTCTACCTTTGTGGAAGAAGAAATTTAAGATGGATTTGGATTTTATAAGCTGTTTTATAATGAGAAGGAAATGATTCTCATAAAAGGGAAAGAAGTGATCATTTGTAAGCTTGAAATGAAACATGTAGAAAGCTTACCTTTTGTAACAAAAATGTAATCCTAAAATTGACAGTTGATAGATTTTACAAATACCTCAGTGTATAGAAATCCATCAGGAAAATGACAAAATGATGAAAGAGAATGTTGCACAGGAATATTAGTGAAGATTGAAACTCATGCTAAAAAAGTCATCCTACCGCTGAGAACATCATTAGAGCTATTAACCAAGCAGTATGCAATGCCAAACCGATATACTTGCAGTGATTGATTAGAAAGTAACTGAATTTATACTTTGTGCACTGGGCCAAAAGAACAGAAATAATATAAACTTGCTGCAAAGTAGCAAGTTCTTTTTATTTAATCCAGGAAACTTGTATGTTTAATGCAATGAAATGTGAAATAACATCTCTTTTAAAAGTTAGCAAGATTTATAAGGAAGAGAAAATAAACAGGAACAGGTAACAGTGATAGAGAAGGAAGGAAAGGAGCATTTTATATATTTTATTCTGTATCACACCTTTCATTTGTAGTGCCTACAATTAATTGAGCACTTTCTACGAGTCACCACTCAAACAGTCTATGTGTATTAATCATCACCACAATACCATGGACTGTTACTGGCTTGCTAGTTTCACAAATGAGGCATCAGAGGCAAAGAGCAGATAATTAACTTTCCCAGTGGCATATGGTCAGTAAATGGCAAAACAAGGATGTGACACCAGTCTAATTGCAGGACAGATGTTATTTTGCCACCCCACAATGACAGACCTGATTATTGTGTGTGCATAGTAGAACCTTATTCTAAAAACACATGCTTTCTCCTAATTTAAAAAATTTTTAAATGAGCACAAACATAAAATGTACATTTTTAATAGTTTTTAGAAGTTGTTCTTGTATTACCACATCCTTGTAAAGTAATTAAAAAATAGTAATAATAGAAATAGAAAATTCATTATATAATCAAAAATGATTGTAAAGACTTATTATGAACATAAGAAAAAAGTATGCAGTGTCATACTTATAAAGAGACAATACAGGATATCTAAGTCATATCAATTAATCCAAGTCCAAATTCTACATAAACCTACTTAAATCCCAACTTTATCACTAAAAATGTGTGAAGTTAATGAGCCACTGGCCTCAATGAGCTCATGTTACATGGCACCAATAAATTAGTCTATTTAACAATTATTTTGACATTTACATCAGCTGATTTATGTCAAATGCTTAGGAATATGTCTTTCAAATAGTAAGCAATTGAGATACTACCATTATTTTTTAAAAAAAGTGTGTTTTTCCCATTGTAGTTAAATACAGATACACAAATATTTTGAGGTCCATGTATGTACAATGCATACATTTTTTAAATAATATATTTCATTTACTGAAATTTTTGTATCACTTTTAGATGGTGCACATCATGGTGATTGTTTCTTATAGCTGTTGATCTTGCAAGAACAGGATCATCTTGAGCAAATGAAACAATAGGGATAAAACTTTCATATACACTTTAAACAAAGGAAACACTGATTTTTCATCATTTGACAACTTTCTTTAAATGTACAGATACAAAATAGTGTGCCAGTCCTGAAGGTGTCCTCTTATTTCCCAACAAGTTAGTCTTGTGAAAAGGTTGAATTAGGATGTCTGACTCAGAATTAAATATAAAACATTCATAAGAGAGGAGTGCACAGTTTTGTTGCAGTTCTGGATCCATTCACATTTCTTCATGATTTAGCAAAAGCAACCATTCAGACTTAACCAACTTGCATATTTTATAATTCCTCTGTTTCTCAGGCCCATGAAAACTGTCCAAATCCCTCTCCTCTGGGGAAGCTAATTTGACAGTCTTGCATCCAGTGTCCTGTCACGTGACCTTAAATTCAACTATTTCTTTTCTCAAAATCTGGTGGCATGGTAATGGATTCCATGTCTTCAGACAGCAGGTTCATGTTCACCAATAATTTCAATCTTTTAACATGAAAATTGAGGCTTAGGTATAAGAAAATTATTGAGAGAGGGTTCTGGACTTAAGATACTATTGATAAATACAAAACATGCAAAGACACCAAACTTGAGATTTTTTATTCCAAATTTTTTTTTTATATCAAAGAAGAATTTTGGTACCAAGAAAGAGTTGTTAATTTAATATTTAAATTTTAGTGGGTGCATAGCTAAGTTCACAATATAGCTAAGTAGCCTTTGCAAAATTACTCTACAAATTGTTGTTCAATGCTTGCATTAATAAACAGACTCAGATAGAAATTAATCTCTCTTTAAGCTTTATGTATTATAGGTTTCTTTTTAGAATATTTAATACACATACTAACACAAACTAACTTTTAGTAGTTCAATTTAATGGTATACTTTTTACTTGTTATATTTATGTCTGCTAAAATGAAATATTTACTATCTTATGAATCACTAGTTTAAAAAAAATAAAAATTACTCTATTTAGAAATTCCCTTTAGCATGCATTTTAATATATTTGCCTCACACTCTCTACTTTTTAGTTCCATTAGTGGAATACCAGATCATATTTCATATGTAAACCACCAGTGCATAAAATCCTGTGTTTACATGACAATAATTCATTCTTAATAATGAATCCTGTTTAATCTCTATTTTCCCAAGGGCTTCTCATGAATTGTACTTTATATTTCTAGTTTCTTGAAACATGAAGTGTTTCAATTAAATTTAAGCCTTCTTTCAGTTTATGTTTGGTACTGAATTTCAGACTAAGTGTTTGTGGTTTTGATTTGAAGTTTCAGTAAATAATGTGAGCTTAGTAAAAAATCCTGACAAAATTTTATTCAAATACAATTAAATGAAATGACCAGGACATTAATATTTCATAGGGTAAAATCACCAGTTCATGACATTAATGAATGGCACAGTTAAAGGAATGTTGTTATCTTTTAGTTCATTAATATAATGAACATAAATCAAATTTTTAATAGAATGTCTAATTTTCAAAAACAAAACTATTAATTGTTGGGGGATTTTAGAGATTTATACAAACATAAAATATGTAGAACTATGATAATAAATCAGTCTTTCAAAATTTAAAAAATAGAAGTTTTCTAGACAATCTGTAGCTTTGTCCCTTAATCTTTGCATTCTTTTCATAGTCTCTATCCCATGTTGCCATCCCTTCAAGTAGACACATGTTGCACTACAGATATGCCCTTGTAGTATGACGTGAACATGCACATTATTTCCTATTATTTGAACAGACTTCAGCTATATTAATGATTCAGTCATTTTTAAAGGTAATAACCAAGAAAAACTGTCATAACACAGAGAGGGTCTTCTAACTAGTCAGAAAAGGGATAAAATTATTCTTACTGTGGACTGCATTGGGTGTTAAAGGAAGCCAGGGTATTTAGGGTTCTCTTCCTTTTATGACAGATTTGACTCACCTCATTATTTTGGCTGTTTGCTTTTCTCAGTGCAGGTCCAGTGAGACACTCATCGTCCTCCTGTATCCAGAAGAGTTTCAAACTAGAAGAAGCAATCTTACTGGGAAAGGCATCCTAGGAGCTGCAAACACTCCTTCCACCTGCTGGCGTACATCTTAATCAACCAAGGACTCTGTCTCTGGGCCCAGACCACTGCCCTTGCAACCCACATATCTTCCTTCCATAAGTAATATACTGTCCTAAAAAATAAAGCATATAATACAAAAAGTATAAATATCTCCTCTAATCCTACTACACAGAAGAACACTGTAAATATGTTGGTATATATTCCTATGCCCTATACAATACAAATACACACACATAAGCCTTATAATATACACAATCATATTTCTTTAGGCTGGATTCCCTCACCCTGAGTGAAATTAGAGAAGAAATAATTTAATTTGGGAGGTGCACAGAAGCACCATCGAGGAAGACCCATGCAGAGCAAAAGAAAGCCCATTATGAGCACTCAGTTTAAATTACCACCATGGGAGACTGAGGCTCAGTTCTGTGGGGACCTCCAGAAAACTGTAATAAACATACCTTAGAGCTGTTCCACCCTGTGGCTAAGGAAACAGAAATACTTATTCAAAACACCAGCCAACACTGACTGTCCTTAGGGTGTAAACTTGTCTGTACTTCAGGCACATTCCTGAGGCAAGAGAAAGTCCTCAGGGTTGGATGAATAAGTTGAAGTTTCCAGAGTGAAAAAGAGTATCTACCATAGTATAGAATAATCCATTTTTTTTCTTATTTTGGTTGTTTGTTTATAATCTAATTCAGTATCTTTATGTTAGTGCAGACATTCTTTTAAAGCTAATATTACATACTTAGCAACTTTATGTGCTATTAATATACTTTTTATACCTTAGTTCCTATTGCAGGGCATTTTAATTTTCCATAAATGTGTTGTTTTAATTAACAGTATGCCAACTTGCTTTCACCATTTCTTTAAAATAAAGCTTAAGGTACAATAGTGAAATATAAAAAAATTAACTTTGACTATTTACTGATCATCTTAAAAGGTGCACCATTTTATACTCCCACCTGTAGAACAATTGTTTCTTCATACACTTTCCATTGCTGTATCTTATTAACTTTTCCAATTTTACCTGTGTTTTTGTTTGAAATTTGTGCTATTCATATGATAAAAGCCAATTACTCATTTATTAACTGCTTTATCAATGTTTTAGTTTTGACATCTATACAAAATCTGATAGAACATGGGCATTTTCATTGATTGGGCTTTCTGAAATTCAAAGATATGAGTGTCACAGACAACTCTAACACTTAGTATCTTATTTATAATTTCAAAGGTTCTTCCAACTTTAATCAGATTTTTCCAAATAAACATTGGGGGTTGATCTGGCCAGTTTCTCTATCTTGTTGAATCTAGAAGTGTCTTCAAAACTTTTAGTTCAGAGTGCCATGTTGCTGAAGTTAGTCCTACAGTAAAGCTTCCATGTCATCCTTGGGTAGAAGACTCCCCAAAACATATTTTTTTTTCTTAGCTAGATTTAAAAAAAAAATAATAAAATAAAATAACAAGAGTATCTTTTGTACATATATAATGTTAAAAATAAATGTTTGTCATTTTGCTTTAACATATTATTTATATGAGTATGATGTAGAAACATTCCTAATTTGTTAATCTGAAAACATGATATTGTTTCACTGACATTCTTTTTAAAGACTTATTTATTTATGCATCCAGAGCAGGAGTACATGTCAGAGGCACAGGGATGGTAAGAGGATTCACCAGAGACAGAGTGAGGAGCAGAACAGACAAATCCACAATGTCCACTGCTGAGGAGAGCAGCAGGTGGGTCAGGAGAGGTCTGCTGTGCCATGTGGGTCACCTCCAGGGCCTGAGATCAAACCCACAATGAAGCGGCTGTGGCCAGCTTGCAGTGCTGTGCCCCAACTCATTGTGCCAGCAGGGAGGGCCCTCACTGACATGTTTTAAATAGCAAGCAAACAAATTGAGGTAACATTAGGCATTCCCCCCAATCAGGTATTGCTGTCATAGTGTAAAAATTACAAAGACTAACACACTCCTAAATTTTAAGAGTTTTTATAGAGTGTTTGAATTGAGAAGCATTGTTAACTCTACAATTTGCTGCTGATACATCTTAATATTCTGTGCACCCTCAAAAGTAATAATTTGATGATACAAAACATACTGTGACACAGAGGAAGTTTTCTGTCAAGATATTTGAGTATTATTCATTGTAAGTCAGAAATTATATTCAATTTGTGGGACTTTTGATATCACTCAAATTAAGTAGACTTGGTTAGTTGTTTTACTCATAGTTTGGGTTCTGTATGTAACTTTTTGTTCCTGGATTTGGTACTGTAACCAGGTAGTTAATTTAAGACATTGCTTGGAGCTAACTAGTATACAGTTGAAAACATTTATATTCTGATAAGGTAATATCATATACAAGCATTTCAGTCAATGAATGCACTCTCTAAACTAAGATCTAAATCCAAAAGTCAGGGTCAATTTCCATTTTACAACTTAGCTCCAATTGGTGACTTTCCTATCTTTTTTTTTTTTCTTTTTAGTTCTCTAGGTTCAATAAATGAGACCTTTCCAGTGTCAGTCAAAATTTTTAAATTGACTTCTCTTTCTCCGGAATAAGAACTCTTTGAAGTCATTCTCACTCTAAAACAGCTAAATTACAAAATAAATACTGTCCACTCCAGGGTGGAAGTACTTGACTTTATCAGAAGTAGATAACTATCATCATTGAGAAAAAGTCTCACTCTCTCTGGTACTGAGGTCTAAATAACCTGCAGAGTCTTTTCCTGACCCTGCTTTTGGTTCTAACTAAAAGAAGATACTTTCTAAATATGTCACTGTACCTGTCACTCTACCTTTCTTTAATAAGGATGACCTAACACTCATCTACTGTATGCAAGAAGTACCAAATTCTTCATTATTCTCCAGCATATTCATTGGAGTAAAATACTTTTACTTAAAATTCTATTTGTGATCGCCTAAACTTGGTTGAAGTAAAAGACATAAATTGACACAAATATCAAAATGTATAAAGAGAATTCTACCTATATTAAGTAGACTGTTGCTTAAAATTTCATCTATAAAATTGCTCAGATGCAGAGCCCTCCCTGGTGGCCCAGCAGATTAAAACACAGCACTAAGAAGCCAAAGCCACTTTAGCATGAGTTTGATCCCTGCCCCAAGGTGATCCACATGGGGCGGCAGACCTCTCCTGACCCGCCCACTGGTCCCTCATCAGTGTACTTCATCCATCTGCCTGTTCTGCTCCCCACTCTGTCTCTGGCGAATCCTCTCACCACCCCTACACCTCTGGCCTGTACCCCAGTTCTGTATGCACAAATAAATAAATCTTTTAAAAAATTGCTCAAATGCAGTTTGACTAAAAATTTACAGATGAGAAATAAGTTATGTTGTCTAATACAATCTAGTCAGGATAATATTTCTTTTTAGTGTTCCTTTGTTTAAACTGTCAAAAACTTATCCTTCTATCTCTCTCTCTCTCTCTCTCTCTCTCTCACACACACACACACACACATACATACACACTGTGACTGTGACTGTGGTTGACAAGTTGGGGATGTAGGAGGCCAATGGTATATTTTAATGCTCCAGTTCACACAGTCTGGGAGGAAGGGTTCCTTCTTTGTGTTCTTTTCAAAAAAGCTGAGCTTCAGCTTTTTTTTTTTTTTTTCTATTGAGGTTGTCAACTGATTATGAAGGTATCCCACATTGGAGAGGATAAGGGTAATCTACAGTTTATTAACTGAAATGTTAATTTTATCCAAAATCCTTAGACACACCTAGAATAATGTTAGACCAAATATCTTGGCACATTGTGCTCTAGTCAAGTTGGCACACAAAATGAATCATCACATCCTCACACTGTACCTCATCTGACTTATAGGAATAACCTAATGCAAAATAAGAAACTAACATTTGTTGTACTAGCGCAATGGAAGCAAGGTCAATGAAACCTTTACTGTAATATAAAGAACATTAATTCTTTCTTAGTGCTCTTTTGAACAGGGAAGTCAAGCACAAAGTTCCAATCCTAATTATAAGATACAACTCCTGAGACCCAACTTGTCCTCTCAGACTATCCATGATTTAAAAAAAAACAAAACAATCACAAAACGATCTGGAGGCAACGTATAGTCACTTAGCATCACACCTTAGCTGAAAATACACTGCAAATTTATACCCAGATTTAACTAGGGAAATATCCTACTTTGAGAATATCCTACTTTAGTATCATGAGTGGAGAAACAGCAACGTCATTTTATTTCCTTTATTTGCCCAACCTCCAATGCACAATGAAGAAGATGACTCCATGTAAGTGTTTAACTGGGTGTGCTCTGAGAATGCTGTCATGGCAAATGTTGTAGAAAGTGCAGAGATGGGTGAGCGCTGGAGAGGTGTAGGGATGGTAAGAGGATTCACCAAAGACAGAGTGAGGAGCAGAACAGACAGATCCATGATGTACACTGCTGAGGGGAGCAGCAGATGGGTCAGGAGTTCTCTACAAATCAGCTGACCAGTACAAAACTCATTCCACATTGCCTCAGCTCCCAGGATTGAAAACTATCTTCAAACCCATTCAGTTAAGGTAAAGATATTTAAAGCTGACTTTTAAGTTTTAAACATCTTACTTTTACACACTTTTTATTGAAGAATAACATTCCCATGAAAAAATATACACCTAGTAAATGTAAAAAGGAATTTATCATCAATTGATTACACCCTGTAAGTGCATCCAGATCAAGAAATAGAGCATTAGCAGACCCCAGAATTACTCCTTATACCTTCCAGTCATGAACTGCCCCCTATCAAAGGTGACCATTTAGCCTGACTTATAAATGGGTTAATTTTTCATTTGGTGTGTTCTTTTTTTTTGTGGTAGCATTAGATTTTTTTTAATCATTATGTAAGTTGAAAGTACACATTTTAATTCATTTGTGATCACCACCAAAAGTCTAGTTTCTAAACATCACCATACAGCTGATCCCCTTTATCCATTTCATCCCCTCCACTCCTTCTCCTGTGGTCATTGCCTATCTGTTCTCTGTATCTTTACTTATGTATGTATTTATCTTAATATTCCATATCTGAATGCAATTATATAGTTGTCTATCTCTATCATTTTACTAAATATAGTATTTTGAAGGCCCATCCATTTCTTTTCATTATGGCTAATTTAAATGAAAAAGTAAGCCCATTTACTAAAAAAAAAAATTAAGAACTATTAAAAAAAAGTGTTAATCTGAACATTTTATCACATGTTTTTCTACTCAGATGATTTCTCTTGCTCTTGCACTGGTTTCTCATTTGTATGGTTAAGGTCTAATTTCCTGCAGTGTCTTCTTTTAACTACTTCTTTATCATTTAACCTGGAAGCTTCCTGCAGCTTCCAGCCATCCTTTGAAATTTGACAGGTTTCTTTCCTTCACCTTCTGCCAGTATGTTTCTCTTCTATTTCCCAAGTGTCAAAATGAATCTCCCTAGTCAGTTAATCTTAACCTACTAACAGCTCTACATGATTTCTCTTGTTTTGATTTAAAACCAATATTTCTTAGTTGCTGAGCACTAAATCAAGATGGCATTTTCCTTAATCCTTCAACTAATCCAAATGATAAAATTCTAAATGGTGTATAGAAAATCTTGCTAGTCTCAAACTAAATATCATCCTTTCCATACTTGATTAGGATATATTGGCTATATTTAGTAGTAAATTGTAATTAACTACTATATCATGAAACAGAAATGGGACAATATATTAAGAGACAATGCAGTGAATACAATGTAATATTTATCTAATCCACTGCTCCTTACAAAGACTTGAGTTAAGGGCCCTCCCTGGTGGCACAGCAGGTTGGAGCACAGCACCGGAGGCTGGCCTTCGTCCCTTTGGTGCTAGTTCAATCCCTGCCCGCCCAGAGGTAATCCACATGGTACAACAGACCTCTCCTGTCTCACCTGTTGTTCCTCTCAGTGGTGTACATCATTGATCTGCCTCTTCTTCCCACTCTCACGATGGTGAATCCTCTCACAGCCCCTGCACCTCTGGTCTGTGCCCCAGTTCTGTAATCATAAATAAATAAATCTTTAAAAAAATGAGTATAATGGTAAGCTTCCTGAAGGCATAATTAAGTTAGGGAGGACTGAAGACAATAAGTAGTGGTAGTTTAAAATATTCCATCAAAAGATGATACACTAAAATAATAATAATAAAAAGATAGTAGCATAGACTACAGATCTTCAAGCTTGTCAAACAGAGAAAGTTATATTTATCTAGCTAAGATAATTCCAGAAACTGTATAAAAGACATATAGTGGGAACAAATAAACTACAAGAAAGGCTAGCTCATTTTTCTTTCTATTATAGCGAGGTCTTGTTTAATATTTCCAACTTGAAACTCCAGAAATGAATGTATAAAAGAGAATAGAAAGGTGTAACTAATCAATTTTTCTGTATTAAGTATGCTGAAAATCTAATGTTTCTGCTTTACTGGGAATTAATTTCAATACTTTAGTCTCAACTCTGTGATCATACAAGAGGATCTTATCTATTCTAGTAGGATGTAGGGTACTGGAAAGAGTAGAGAAAGGACAGAGGAATGAGGGTCTCTGGAAACAAAGGTGATTAACAAACAAGTTTACTCTCAGGCACCTCTCAGCAAGGGCATATTTGAAAAGCCAAAAGAGAACTGTGTTGTAATTCATGGTGGGAAACTCTCCCATAAGCCATTTGCACCACTTAAAGTTAAGAAACTATTATTTACATGCCATTTTAATTGCTCTAATTGTGCATGTAAACCATATTTTAATTATCCAGTGTCTTGAGTTTTTAGTTATCTTTTCCTGTGCTCTCTTCTTATCTTGAAAATTAGACTAACCCACTTCTATTTTAATTGTCTTTCCACACATCTGGCATAGAGCAGAGTAGAATTGAATATCTGTTATTCAATAGATCTTTGTAGTTGAATTGAATAATTTTAATTGTATATAAACTTTTATAGGTTTTAACTTGATCCATATAGAGTCAATGAAATTGAAAATTATTTTCAAGCATAAATGTTATGAAAATATTTCTGTTGTGAGGACATAGCCACATTGTTAATTTAGTAACTTTGTTCCTCTGTTCATTGAGGTGGGAGGAATTTGACCACTATTTTTTGTCTGTTGACTACTAAATAGTTAAAAAGCATACGAGTCACAACCTATGTCTTGCCTTAGTTCAAATCTTAACTAAAATTGGATACTTTTTAATAAATAGAGAAAGAAATGCCATTCACAACAGTGATATTTACAACTTTGGGGCTGACTGACCTATGAGGCTGTATGAAGAGACAGTGACTGATTCACTTGCCACTGATTGAATGAGAAACTTGCCACAATTATAATTAGAAGAGAATGTGTGAGTCTTGATGTGAGTCAGTGAAATCCTTTCTATAAGCTGTTTTCCTTGAAGATGAAACTGCCCATCACATTGTAAAGATCACTCAAGAGTGTAACACAAGATCAACGAAGAGAATTAAAAATTAACATAGCATAGTGTTTATACTCTTATACATTTCAACACTAAATATGCATATTTTGCATCTGAATGTGTCAATTAACTACTTTATAACAATAATCTCAGTGGGTTATATCATAGATGGAAGAGATCTATACAATATCTAATTGCAGTGCATCTAACACAGTCAGAATTATGTCTTCTGATAATGACGTTTTGTATAAAAACAAACACACGTATCCTGCAAAAACAAACTGTAAAATCAACATTACAAACTGACCATAACGCTGGGATGACAAATCCAGGGGAGAAGAATAAGAAAGGGTGGATTACGAGTGGTGGAGAGAGGAGAGACTGTGGTACAGGATATTGGGTTCCTTTTGAACCTATGTTTCAAAACACCCACAATGTCAACCAGTGTTACCACCAAAAAAAAATATAAAAAAGGCAATAAAAAGTAAAAGAAACAAAAGAACATGTCTGAAATGCTTGGGTGGATTTTGTTTTTCAAAATTATCAAGAATAATACTAACAAATAAGGTAGAGCTGTTTAAGAGTACGAGTCCAAGTCTTATTAAAATGGCCATTAATAATTTATTGTCCCAATATTTCATACTTCTCTTAATGATCATTTTTTATTTAATTCTATCCACATCTTATTATATTAAATATGCTCAAATAAAACAAAACCATTAATATTTATTTTGTGGAAGAATTAATCTAAAAATAAGCATTAACAGACTTTCAAATACAATTTTTTATTATATTAAATGTGTAGGAATATAGACATTTATTTTGTATATATATTTGTATTAAGTATTTCAAAGAAAAAAGAAGAGGCAAATTATTCAGGTAAGCTCCAATCATGTTTATAAGTTATTGAAATTATTTCAATGGCCACAATAGTATTTTTAATGTATCACAGATTTCTGATATGTATAATGAACTGGTTTAGGTCATTAGATTTTTAAAGGGCATTTTATAGTTAAATCTTTACATAAAATTAGTCAGGATATATTCACCATTGTGGATAAATGTTCTATGGTTTGTCTTTTCATATATATGAAAATGGCCTTTGAAGCACAATTTTTCAAGTTGATGAAGCTGAATTTATATAGTTTCTTTTCTAAATTTTGCTATTGGTACCATAAAAAGAAAAAAAAAAAGAAACCATGAAACTTTATCCTGTTTTTAACCTAAGAATTTTATAATTTTAATTTTTACTTTATGTGTATAATCGAGTTATTTTATTTGGGGCTCATGGTTGAAGTCCGATTTTATAATTTTTGTCTTTGTGCAGCTGTTCTCCAGATTATTTGTGGTAAAAACTGTATTCGCCATTTATTTTTCTTGACACTTTTGTAAAAAAAGTGTCTATAAATATAAAAAGTTATTTTGGAATTCTCAGTTATATCCCAATGACCTATATGTTTATGTTTATGCCAATATTATATTGTCTTGTCAGTTATGAAACTGGAAAGTGTTAGCACATTAACTTTGTTTATCTTTGTCAAGATTAGAAGGGTTATTCTTAATACCTTGCAATTCTATTAGTATGATCTTAATAATTACTGAAAAAAAATTAGCAATGACTGAGAGCAACCGCTTTGGATCTTTGATCAACTTGGAAAATATCCCATATGAATAATATTGATTCCTCAATCAGTGACCATGGTATCGTTCCATTACTTAAATCTTTAATTTATTTCAACAATGTTTTATAAATCTTAGTGTAAAAAAAGTCAATATTTTGTTAAATTTATTTCTATTTTATTCTTATTAATACTATGGAATATTTAATGATTAAGAAGTTCTGATTGTTCATTGCTAGTATAAAGAAAAAAATGGGTATTTAAATCAATCTTATATCTTGCAATTTTTATCAAACTCAAGAATTAGTTTAACTATAATTTTTAGATTCTTCATTATTTTCTATATAGCAGATACTGTTTGCAAATGCACATTGTTTTACAGTTTTCCTTCCAACTTGAATGCCTTTGTTTTGTTTTGTTTGATTTGTTGCTCTGACTTGACCTTTACCATTAAGTATGAAGTTAGCTATAGGTTTTAGTAGGCATCCTTTATCAGGATGATCAAGTTTTTCTTTGGTTCATAGTTTTTCTACTATGATTGTTATAAAAGTATGAGAGATTTTGTCTAACATTGTCTTCTGTGTAAATTGGAATAATCAAAGTTTTGTTTTTTATTCCATTAATCTCAGGTATCATATTAAGTTTAACTTATTTTGCAATATTAGGAGAAATTCCATTTGGTATTGGTAGGTAATCATTGTTATGTGTTCCTAGATTTGCTTTGTTGAGAATTTTGCATCTATATTGATAAGGGATATTGGTCCATAGCTCTAATTTATTGTGATTTGTGTATGATTTTTGGTATTAAATTTAATATTATTAAATTTAATATATTAATATATTAAATATATTAAATTTAATTTAATATATTTAATATATTAAATTTAAACCCAAATTATGGTACCTAAAAAGGCATGTCATATTAAGTTATAAATAAAGATAATAGAATGATGTGTTGAAAAAAAAATGATTGGTGTTTGTAGTCTTGCATACTTTTTGGAATGCTGTGCAGATAATTGGAGAGATCAAGTACAGAAAATCTGACCAATGGCCTCAACAGAGACCCCAGTCACCAGTAAGCAGCAACTACAAATGTGTGTGTAAATCCTGCAAATTATTTTCAGCCACCATTTGACACAATAGCATGAAAAATTCCAATGACATCCTCGCTGAACCTAACCAATTCTCAGAAACTTTAGTGATAATAACAATAATAAAGAGGGCCTTTCTGGTGGCACAAGGGTTAAGTCTCAGCATTATGAAGCTATCAGCAGCCACTGAAGCATGAGCTCTATCCCAGGCCAGGGAGCTGACCCACAGACCTCTCCTGCCTTGCCTGCTGCTCCCCTGAGCATTGTATTTCAGTCAATCTGCCTATTATTCTCCCCACTCTAAATCTGGTGAACCCTCTAACACCCCCCCCCCACACCTCTGGCCTACATCCTAGATCTTGTATCCATGAATAAATAAATCTTAAAGCAAACAAAAAATAGTAAAGACTTACCACTACTCTATATCACTGAATTTACTGTTACATAGTTACAGATTATTGAAGCATATTTAGGTGCTGCCATTGGGGTTCTATAAAACCAAACTTTCAATAATTGTTGACTTTGACAACTAGTAGTAGAAATATGTGAGCTTTAAAACTATTGATATGATTCTAAAAATTCTTGACAAGGGTTTGTTGAGTACATAACAAAAAGCATGAAAACTAAGTATTTGAGTTAGAGTTGATGGAGATAACATCTTGCTAAAGGGATTTCTAGTCAAATTAGTGGAAGTGTCACGTTACTTCTTCTACTAATCTATAGTACCATGTAAAGGTGAGAGATTAGTTAATGAACAAATGGTTAGATGTAAAGGAAAGAACATTGCTGGTTTTGAAGCATAAATATTTCTCATTCTCAGGCCTTCCATGGAAAACAATTTTCAAATTTAGAAATAATTTTCTGGCAAAGATCAAATCCAGAGCATTATCAGGAAAACATAATCTACAGACAAAGCAAAGAGAGAGTGACAAATTCTTTGTTAAGACCTCAAAAAAACTTAAATTGGTACCTCAGAAACTTGTATAAAACAAAATGTCCTCTAAGCATTTTAAGGGTGTATCTTACAGATCATCCAAATACTAAGGACTTCTACGAATCTTAGGAGTGTTTTCCCAGAAAGACTTTCGGGGATCCCAGTGTAGAATAGGGTTTATCTTAAAGAGATTTGTGAGTGTAGTTTTGGCTTAATAATTTGAACACCAAAATAATTCATGAGCTTTACAAATTATTTAAGGGACTTTTATCACTAGAAAAGATACTACACTGGATTGACGAAGACAGAGATGAAATGAAAACAGGTATTTAGGTCACAGAATTTCAATAGGAATCATGTAACACATTAAGAATACTATTCAGCTACAGGCACGTTTCTTCTCATGGAAAATAAAATTTCCAGGAGGCAGTTATTAAGATTATACAGGGTATAACCCAAACTTTCATAATTATTCTCAAGGAGGAGAACTAAGTCATAATCAAGGAACTGATGCATGTGTCTGATTGGATTCAAAATTTTGAGCCTTTTACTTGAGCTCCTATTTTCAGGCTTTGTGAATGTGAAGCATCTTTGGTAGTTGTGTTATGCTTGATCCATAATTGTGTTTTGAATATTTAGGAAATAAATTATTTATCTCCTACTCCATGAATCTCCAGGTTGAGTGGAAAAAACTCTAGTCTTAAACCTGTTTCATATCAATCTTGAACCTGATGCCTTATACTGCCTTATAGATGCATACTTAAAAGATTATAATCTGTATGCATATGTATGTGGGAAGAATATAAATTATCTATAACTAGAGGGAAGATCATGGTGATTTTAAAACATGCTCACCAATTATTGAAACCTTCTGTCATTAAGAGAAGTCTAATTTACCTGACGCTGAACATGAGCTAATATGAATCACTAAAGTAACTCCCAATGAAAAGCCTATAATAGAGTTGATTATTATGTGATCTGAGACTAGGTGGTAGACTTTCATATGACTTTCTTCTCTTTGGGATATGTTCTCTAGAAACTTAGTCACCATATTATGATAAAATCCAGGTCACATGAAAAAGCCAATGTCATTCCACTGTTTGGCAGCATCAGTCAAAATCCCATGTAACATTTAGTTAGGCATGTAAGTGAAATATCTTTCTTCCTGAGAGATGACTTTAATCTCATACCTGTCTGATATGCAATGTTATGGACAGACCATCTGGTAAAGAATAGGCACATTTAGGAATAGGATGTCAGAATAGCAAGTCACTTTGAGAAGTTAAAACTATCAGTAATACATAACTGAATACAGGTAAAGTCTCTATAAAACTTTGAGATTTGTTGGGTTGGTGCAGAAAACAACTTGTCTTTTAGCCATTCAAGACAATATCCCATAAATTAATTCCCTATCATTAAAATTACTACCTACCAATTTGGAGTAGCCTGCCTCTTGCTTTTGCTCTCTGTACATGGGGATCAGTTTTAGGTTATACCTGGGATGCAACTGGGTATTGCCCCAGTGCAACCAAAATCCACAGGCAAAGAAAAAACATGAAATTTTACCTCCACAAGGTTTTTACAAAATGAAATTATTTACACAGGGATTACTTTAATCAATAACATGGTGGGCCACCAGGTGTATCAAGTAGTAGGGTAGTTTATCTCTAATCCACTCCTCAGTATTTGCTGCCATAGGAGAACAATGCAAATGGTTTAAAAAGTTTGAGAGGTGAGATAAATTTTTTTAAAAAAGCTTCCCAAAGTCAGTACATTGCTCAACTGGGAGAGTCAATTCATAATTAAATAACTATTATATCTGATTTGATTTTCATAAAGAGATGGATTCAGTAGATAAGGTGTCATTTACTAAACATACAAGATTCATTTAACCTGGAATACAATTGGATATTATCATATCAATAATTAAACAATCTTACTAGTAATCATATTATTTGTGTCATGTAAGTCTGTAAACCACACAAACTTCGTATTATTGGCAAGCAACCTAGGGAAATAATAGCATTGTTCTCATCATCGTGCCTCTTAAATAAAAGGATAGGGAGTTACATCGGATTGATGGAAAGTGTATGTTCTCAACATGTGAGAAGACAAGCTCCACACATAGCACCTTAAGCCTTGATCAATGTTTCTCAGCTTCTCACATTGGACCAATCCTTTTATAAAAGAATGGCTTTAAATATACATGTGGATTCTGGCCCTCCCTGGTGGTGCAATGGGTTAAAGCACTGCACTGAGAATCTAAAGCTGCTTCCGCTTGAGTTCGATTCCCACCTGCCCTGGAGGTGACCACATGGCGTGGCAGACCTCTCCTGACCCCCTCAGCAGTGTACTTCATCGATCTGCCTGTTCTGTTCCCCACTCTGTATCTGGTGAAGCCTCTCACCGCCCCTGAGCCTCTGGCCTGTACCCCAGTTCTGTATGCATAAATAAATAAACTTAAAAAAAAAAAGAAAAAAGAAAAAAATATATACATGTGGATTCTTTGTATTGATTCAAATAATTTTTAATTTAGCATTGCTACCATTTTTATTATGCTATCTCTATTTGTTGTCAAACATATTATAAATTATTTCTGAGGAAGCATTATTTAAATATCAACAATTAAAAAACTATGCATCAATGACTATATAATACTGATTAATGGCTTATAAATTTTACATATATGAGAACCTAAGCAAGTTAACTAACATAATTATAAACAAAAGTCAATCAAATTCTAACAGTAGACTTATGGGCTACTTCTCCTTGATGTAGTCCCTAGCTTTTAACCAGTTTTCTGGAACAAAGTAAAACATTTATTCACTTTAGAACACATCCTATCATTAAATCATAATGAAAATATATATATGTATGTATGTATTTTTTTTGAGAAGAAAATTCACTCGGCCCCTGGAATTTGACAGTAAGAATCTTCTGACTATATATTCAAAAAATTGTGTATTTGTCAAATATATATGGAATCAGGTGCATAAAAGACAGGCAACATGACCATGACAATAGGTAAGATTGGCCTCTTTTACATTCACTACTCAACTCAAGGAAAAGGTAGTCAAGATGTACCTCTATTCTCTCAAATATATTGAAATTACAGCTCTTAGTGTGGATAGTTACTAAGAAACAGATGAAAATGATGGTTCGTCATCAGTGGAGGCTTCATACCTCATTGAGAGTCCAAATGGGAACATGATCTCTGAATCACAGTATATTGTCAAACACCAAGTGATAGACTGTCTGCTACAAAATGACTGAATGATCAACAATGCAGATGGTTTCAGCAGCAGCAAAAGACATCTAGGTATATGTCAGTTAATATTTTAAACCATGCATATTATTTGAGAAGTCAGGTTTTATTTTTGAAGGGAAAGAAGTGTTCCATTGAATTGATAGATGAATTTGTTCTTTTCCAGTGCTGCATGAAAGCAGAAGATACCAGGAATTTGTACTTCAAAATTGTTTGGCACTAATTTCAATAGCTTAAAGGCTCCTTTGATGCATAGCTAATCAATAACTGCAGAATATGCAGAGCTCTTACAAAGGAGTTGTAGAATGGGAGAGAGAAACCATAAAGGAAAACACTTACCCATGGTCAAAGTTAAATTATCAAGATTAAACAAGTATATCTACCTGCTTTCTAAGGCTATCTAAAAAATGACTTCGATGCCTCCCCATCACAAATTTTATTATTTTAGATTATATATATTAGCTTTAGCTTCTCCATTTTCCCTGGGTATGAATAGTCAAAGAGTAGGGTAATAAAGATGACTAACAAATGTCTCACAGGAGTCATTTGTATACATCTCTTCCCCATCTTTATGACCATTAACATCACATTGGTAGCTCAAATTGATGGAGACTTTATAGCAGAGATGTCAGCAAACAACCATCTAGTTATCTCAGAACATAATTCAAAGGTATCATGAATTGTATCTGCTGGGCTGCAGCCCCCAAAAGACCCCATTTTGTTGTCTATATGTGGTTTCAACCTGGTCTCATTCATTCTGAATGATTAAAAGTAAAGGAAATCAGATGCATATAGAGTTTGTCTGCATTTCTTTTCTTATTGCAAAATCTTCCTTCTTGATCTACTTAAATCCATTCAGTGGTCCCTTCCAACCTACTGACCACACTATATTTAACAAGAAAGATAAGCCTGTATAAAGATGTTTAATGGCCTCAAATAAAAGGCAGGATCTCTGCCTTGCTAAAATGGGCTTCCTCTGCCTCCCTTACAGCCACTCCCTCCAGCACACATATACACACTGGATTGGCATTATGGCACTGACCGCCTCACCAGTAGTCATACAAGCCTTATTTTGATTCTTTAAATAGCCCATGTTATTTCTTGTTTCAGAGATTTTGCATATGCCAGACCTCATATGCGATAAGGAACTATATGAAAATCTCTTTTCCTGATAAGTCTTCCTTATCCTTTCCTCATGGTAGATTAGGGTCTCATCCCACACTCTCAGGGCTCATTCTGCTCTTCTTTGGGAAAGGGGCACTTTTTATTTTTGTATATGATGATATATAAGGAGCAGCAAGTCAGTCTTCTAGATTTATAAGCTTAGGACAGCATAATAGTATTTGATGTTTTCAGGTTTACGTGGTGAACAGAAGGAAGGGAGGGGAGTAAACTCAATCTATGTGGGACGTTCCTGCCCTAGGAGTTTTAATTTTCTACCTTAATATGGGCATTTTTTAAAACCCCACATACTTTAAGGACAGGAATTGTTTTCTTACAATTTATATTTTTCTCTGTTAAAGGGAAAGCATTAGCAGAATTTATTCAAATATATTGTTCTACTATGTAATGGATTTGTGAAAATAACATAATCAAAAAAGCTTGAAAAATCCAAGCAGGGTGATAAATTTGCAAATTTAAATTTTCCACACACTTTGATCCTGTATTTTTGCAAAATCTAATATCTGAAAAAAAAAAAAACACTAAGGTGTTAAAGATTAATAAAGCATAAATAGTATCTCGTTCAATTTCTAGCAGCTGTAACATTTAAATGTGCAAAATATCCTTAAGTTAAAAAACTCAACTGGTATTTCAATTTTGTGGATGTCAGTTTTGGTAATAAAATCATTCTATATGGTCAAATATATGAAACAAAACTTCTTGATTCTAAAGCAATTATCAAACAGTATCAACAGATAGCTTCTCTCTATGCCTGACTTCACTCATTTCTTTCTGACTCTGATCAGAAAGTTCATACCAAGAAAAAAACAAACTGAGGGAAGTGGTGGCCACATACTCCAGGAAAACGTTTTTTTTGTTTGTTTTTTTTTTTTTTGCACAAGACAAAACTTCAGTGTTCTATGTCCAACAAGGACGCCAGGAAGGAGCCAGTAGAAGCCGTTAGGACCCGGTGGGTTCGTTACCCGGCAGCCCACGGGCCTTTTACCGGCTCCTGATCCTGGGTGCAGGTGCAATTCCCTCTCACATGCCAGAGGCGCATGTTCGCCTCTATGGTCGCAACTCCATGAAGGAGCATCTTCTCCTCTTCCTGACTCTATGGTTTCGGCGCCGGAAGATGGGCAGTGTATAAAAGGCTCATGCGCGAAGGCGAGGGGACGCCTTTTTCTCTTCAACGCTAGACTAAGGTTCCTGGTGTCACCATGGGCCGCCGTCCAGCTCGCTGTTACCGATATTGTAAGAACAAGCCATATCCAAAATCTCGCTTCTGCAGAGGTGTCCCTGATGCCAAGATCCGCATCTTTGACCTGGGCCGGAAGAAGGCAAAAGTGGATGAATTCCCCCTCTGCGGCCACATGGTGTCTGATGAATACGAGCAGCTCTCTTCTGAAGCCCTGGAGGCCGCTAGAATTTGTGCCAACAAGTACATGGTGAAAAGCTGTGGAAAAGATGGTTTTCACATTCGTGTGCGGCTCCATCCGTTTCATGTCATCCGCATCAACAAGATGCTGTCCTGTGCTGGGGCTGATAGGCTGCAGACGGGAATGCGAGGTGCCTTTGGGAAACCCCAGGGTACAGTGGCGAGAGTTCACATCGGCCAGGTCATCATGTCCATCCGCACCAAGCTTCAGAACAAGGAACATGTGATTGAAGCCTTACGCAGAGCCAAGTTCAAGTTTCCAGGCCGCCAAAAGATCCACATCTCCAAGAAGTGGGGCTTTACCAAGTTTAATGCTGATGAATTTGAAGACAGAGTGACTAAGAAGCGCCTCATTCCCGATGGTTGTGGAGTGAAATATGTCCCTAACCGTGGTCCACTGGACAAGTGGCGAGCTCTGCATTCTTGACATTTTTGAGACATTGCCTCCGTTGACCATCCTGGTCAAATTTATGTTCACCAATAAATTCTGTTTTACTGGCAAAATTATTTATTACTATTAATACTACTTCAAATATTTAAAAAAATATATCTAGGTTTTTAAATACAGACCAGATAAATGTTTATGATAATCCTAGAAAGATTTAACGACAAGTAATATTTAAAGCGAGAATGAAATGTTATACATGAAAAGTGATTAGTAGAGAAAGCTGTGTAATTCTAATGCAAATACTTTAAGAGTTGGGAAATACATAAAAATTTTTATTTGTAGTAAAGTCATATACTATGCAGCTTCAAGTTGAATAAAAAAATAGAGAAAAATCCAAGATTTGTAGGGAACAAGTATCATTTATAAAAAATAGACTTTAAGGGTGAAAATAATGGTAAACATTAAATGATACTCCAACTATAGCCTCTTTGAAATTAAAAAATAGGTTCTTAACCCTGTTGCTTGTGGTTTCTTACACAATTACACAAAATTTCTGCACATTATTTTTAGAAATACCAACTCCAATTATCAGTGTTAGGACAATTGGCATCACTGCAAGAGTTTTCCCAATGCATGCTTTACATTATCTGGCACTCAGAACAGTGTAATCTTCATCACCAAAGGTTACAGGTTCACAACAGAGTTTATATTGCTTTTATCTGAGTCCCAATAGAACCAACATAAAAGAAAAAAAAAATTACACTATATCAGTTATCAGTGATCTAAAAGGACCCCAGCGAGAGTTCACAATCTATAAATGCATGCCCTACATTAGTTGATTACAAAGGTGTATATTTTTTCTTTTTTGCTTTAGAAACTGTAAGTTAAAATTATTGTATCTATACATTTTTAAAAAGATTTTTATTTATGCATACAGAAATGGGGTACAGGCCAGAGGAACGGGTAGTGAGAGGATTCACCAGAGACAGTGTGGGGAGCAGAACAGGCCCATTGATGAAGTACACTGCTGAGAGGAGCAGCAGGCGGGCCAGGAGAGGTCTGCCACATCACCATATGGGTCACCTCTGGGGAGAGGATCGAAGTCATGCTGAAATGGCTTTAGCTTCTTAGTGCCGTGTTTTAACGTGATGCACCACCATGGAGAGACCTATACAACATTTTTAATTCCAGTTCTTTAAATTTAGTTTTTTAAATTAAATTCTGCAAACAGTGTCCTTGGTTTCTTAAATGAACCACTCATTACAAGCAAACATATTGGACAAAAGCAACAAAAAGTATTAAACAAGGTAGAAAAAAAAATCTGTAAAGTTATTTCCATTTACTTAAAAAAAAATTCCTTTGCCAGTCCTAAATGTTTGCATATGACTGGACATTTCTTTTAGACACTTACTATATAACATTTCCTACTTGCATATTTTTTAAGTGAAAAAAGAACAAGAACTAAATAATATGAAGTTACAGAAGGAACTCTGCAGCCTAAAACATTTCCTTACCATGTTTAGGAAATAAATTCTATAAACAAAGGTGTATTGGAGTGAGATGTCATGCTCTATTTACCTTTTACCACACTTGCAAAAACAATGTGCAAAAGAAATCAACACAAATCATTTTTAAATCTATGTTAATATGATTCAGTTTTGAAACTATTTTTCATCTTCATATTCACCCTTCTCTTTGGTTTCAAATTTAGACATATTGACCTGCAAAGTAGGAACTCTAATCATTCATTAAATACTGAAATGCAGCTAAGTATTATCTTATGAATGTTCTTGCCCTAAGAGAATAGACATTAAGATTGTTTTTGCAGATATTTGGATGGAGCAGAAATGAAAGATTAAAAAAATACTGTATAAAAATTTGGTAGGTGTCATAAGGTTTTTTACTTTTCGCTATAATTTTCTATTGAAAATTATTTAACAAAAACAAAAGTCCTATTCTTCAAACCATGATTTTGTTCAGATTTTTTCTATCTTCTGGTCACTTAAAAATTGATAAAAATTAAGCTGCAGTATGTATTTTGTACAGCTCTTCATTTCTAATATGTGTTCAAAATGGAAAACGGGAATATATTGTATATTCATATATTCAGGTATTACCTCAATGAAACATTTTACCTGCTTAAAATAAATACACCCACATTTAACTAAATTCAAGCAAGTATTACATTATAATACTCTTTGATTACTTGATGGAGGCTCTAGATTTTATGGGAGTACTGAGTACTGAGTCAGACGACATTGAAATCTTCAACTGAGCATACACCCTATCAGACTTGAAAAGCACATTCTATAAATGATCATTAGATAATTCACCATTTTATACACTCTGAAATATGGAATGATAATAAACTTGTTTAGTCAGAAATCCCTTCATATTTATAAAAATATACAACAGCTCAGGTGTGAATTGGTCACTAACATTGACAAGCATTTTATTTCCACTTCAACAGATTTGTACTGCCTATCCTGACATAATTCATGTAAGATTTCCTGGCAGTTAATGTGTCCCTATTGACTTAAAGATTTAGTTGAAACATCATTAAATCCCAATCATCCCAATCATCTCCTGTCTAGTAAAGATAGATCATTTGTAATGACTTCATTGTTATCATTAAAAAAAAAAAAAAGAAAAAAAAAACCAAGGTTTCCCTTTTTTTTTGAAACAAATAAAGTAAATAATGAGTAAATTCAAAGTGAATCAAATTACACCATCAATGATAATTCAGAGTGATTATTAAACTGAGGTCAGAGGTCATATTTTTATTGAAGGGTGGATAATAAGGAAAACTGACATCGGATGGTGGGATTTGAATTTCAGTTTCTTCATTTACTTGGGGAAATTACTTAATATTGCTATTCCATCATCTTTTCAATTACAAAGTGGAGTTAAGACATTGAAATTAAAAAGTTGTTTAGGATTGAGATAACAACACGAGAACAGTAACATACCTTGTACATATAAGCATACTTGATAATAATATCATTATTTCAAATTCTTTTTTGACTGTTTCTCAGCTTTGATTTTTGTTATTTGTATAATTATTTTTTTCATGATTTATCACCCTAATATGTTTTTCAGCCATTATTCCCTCCAGTTGTAAAAGAATTTCAACATCTAATTTGATATTCTGATTTGAATTTTTATTTTTGCATCTTTATTTTGTAATTTCAAATTTCATGTAATTCTATTTTGTCATTCTTGGAACTTCCTTTTAAAACTGTAATTGTGCTTTACCAATTATCCTCTACATATGTATCACTTACTGATATTTGCTTTGTTTCCATTATTTCAAACTACATTCTTTTTAATGTCTGACCCACCCTTTCATTCAAAATCTTTCTTTTTCTTCTGCTTTTGTAAACAATGATTATCTGATGATCATGCCATTATTTTTATACTGTTATTGACTGATGTAGACTATTCTACCCAGAACTTTGATTTAAACTGAAAGATTGTAAGTCAATTTCTCTAGTCATCCACTTACATAACTTTTTCTTCATTCATTCCTCTCTATGGATGTCATAGTTTGATAACTGCATGTTATTATTTATCTGCTTACCTGTAGTCTCAGGATGAGAGAGTAGAGAAAATAAAGAGGCTTATGTCTTTTGATAGACGCTGGACTGATTCCCGAGACCCCTGAAATATCATGCACCTAGTCCCACTCCACACAGGCATGCAGTTCACTCTTTTAGCTATGGTACTTTATTGTTATCGTGCTGCTATTCATAGAAAATAGCAAGATTAATAGTTGAGCATCTTTGATATTGGTTGAGACTCCTCGAGCCAATGAATTTTCTCACCATTTTCCCTTCTATAACTACTTACAGGTGTAGTATGTGTCTATATTAGGGTATTAGTGAGACAATTTTTAATCTGATATTTCTCCAGGAATGATTCCAAGAGTTTGGATAGTTTTGTACAATTTTTAATAAATGGATATTATATAATCCACTACCCCTCAAAATATAGAATTAAACCAGAAATGTTTAATTAAAAAGAAAGCCAGCCCTTAGATAGCATATAAGCCTTCATTTTAAGTTCTCTTAAATTTTGACATGCATGATATATACACCTCTTTTTTTTTGCTAGCTTGTAGCCTGTATTTGTCTTGTTATGTTATTCGTTTCACTAGGTATTGAGGAAGGGGATTCTTTTATTGTTTCACTTTAATCAGAACTCCTTTTAATGTCATATTAAAATTATCTACTTCTAAATATTTTATCTTTATTTGCTGCAAAAAAATATGCTTCCTTCTATTGGCAACAGCTTTTAGTGAATCTATGTGAATCTCAAAAGTACTATGTCTATCCAAATGGAGAATTTTTCCTATAAAATCAAAAAGTGTCAGTTTTGTGTGTGTATTCATTTAGCATCTTAACCCCTTCAACCAGCTCACAGTCTGCAGACTTGGGGTTTTTCAGACCTAACTTGCATCATGTGCAGACATTGGTAGGTTCAAGTTTCCATAATCAGCCCCAAGACTGTCTCATCATCTTTTTTACTGCATCATATAATCCTGTTTGTTGCAAATTTCTTTACCCTATGCCTAGGACTGTAGAGACTCTGCTGTTTAATCAGGTCTGGAAAATTCTCATCTATTATTTCTGCAGATATTGTTGTGATGTCACTATTATCTTTCTTGAACTCTGGTTAAAAAAGGTTAGAAAACATTTTGTCTCCCATGTCTCTTTCATGGTTCTATCTCTTTATCTTCTGGAATAGCACTTCAATAATTTTTGCCATGCACTTTTTTGTTCAACCTGTTTAGTTACCTAAATTTAATTTGCTGTTTAGCACAGAGATTTTAATTTATGCAACTGCATTTTTTTATTTTCAGAAGCTATACATAGTTTTTTTTAATAAATATCTTTTGTTTTTCTATTTTATATGATTTATTTTATTTCATACTATTTTATTTACTAATGCATAATTACATTTAATAACTTCAGCATTTTAGATCACATGTGCTCTGAATTTAATGTTCACTTTTGCTTTCACTCCTAATTATAGTTGCTCTTTTTTTCATTTTCCATTAACAGTTATTTTTATTGTCAGATTATATATTTCTTAAGTTATTTTCTGGTATACCAAGCCCCATGGTGGGTATTTCCTCCACACATAGAGGATTTACAGTGGATTTTCCTGTTCCCTGCAATGCTAACATCCTGAAAACAATTTTTCCTCTCATGAGAGATTAAGGATGTCACATTGTCAGGTTAAGCTTTCTGAATGTGTGTGCACTTAGGTTCTGTAAGGATTATGTGTATTATTATGTGTCTCTGGGTAGAGTACTCCCTGTACCTCTGTAACCATGAATAGCTCTTGCTCCAATTTTAACTTGCTGTTGTTTGCTTCTGTTTTTAGGTCCTTGGCAATTTACTTTCGAGTAAGCCCAGAGATGTATTTAAAAGGTAACAATGGGGAAGCATCTAATTATATTTTTGTATAAGGATTATTTAAAGTTTATAAATTTCATACTATGTTGAAATAATATTATGTTTCAATCTTGTGTATAGACACAGCTAAATGTTGTGTGTGTTTAGTTCCAGGCCATCACAGTTAAGCGAATATTATGATAGAGTGAGTTATATAAATTGTTTTCCAGTGCATGGAAATTTATACTTACTCTCTACTATAGTCTATTCAGTGTAGGTAACTTTCTGTATAAAAATCATTGTACATATCTTACAATTTTTGCTTAAAAATACTAACCATTGTCTGAGTTTTAAGCAAGTTATAATTTTGTTGCTGATAGAGAACTTTGTCTTGATGTTCATGGCTGCTGACATCTCAGGGTGGTGTTTGATGAAGGTTGGGGTAGCTGTGTCAATTTCTTCAAATAAGAAAACAATAAAATCTGCCACATCATTTTACTCTTTATTTTATAAAAATTTCTATGCAGCATATTATGTTGTTTGAATGTATTTTGTGCATACTACAACTCCTTTCAAATTTGGAGTCAATCTTCTCAACTTCTACTACTGCTTTGTCAACTAAGTTTACATAATACCCTAAATCCTTTAACATTTCAACAGTGTTCATAGCATCGTCACCAGTGGATTTCATTTCAAGAAACTACTTTCTCTGCTCATCCAAAATAAGCAGTTCCTCAAGTTTTGTTATAGGATCAAGCAATTCCATTATATCTTCCCATTCTACCTCAAGTTCTACTTCTCTTGTTATATATACCACATCTCCTGCTACTTTCTCCACTGAAGTCTGGAATGCCTCAAAGTCAGTCACAGGGTTTGGAATCATCCAAACCCCTATTCACACTGATAAATTAACCTCTTTCATGTATCACAAATGTTAATGGGCTCTATAATGGTAAATCCTTTCCATAGGTTTGGTATTGACTTCCCCTAGGTCCATCAGGGGAATCACTATCTACAGCAGCTATAACCTTAAAAAATAAATTTCTTAACTAATAAGACCTGAAAATCAAAACTATTCTTTGAACTATGACTTTTAGACTGAATGTTGTGTTAGCAGCCACTGAAGACATTAATTCTGTACATCTCTCTTAGAGCCCTTGGATAACAAGTTATGCTGTCAATGAGCAGTAATATTTTAAAAAGAATCGTTTCTTCCTCCCTGGAAATATTTCCCAATAGTGAGCTTCAATATTTAGTGAGCAATGCTAGGAGAGGCCACACAGGTATGTGTTGTTAACAGGCTTTGTTTTCTACTTAGAAAGCACAGGCAGAGTCAATTTAGCACCATTCTTAAGATTCTAGCATTTTTAGAATGCTATCAACCACAACTTAAGATCACCAGATTCATTAGCTTCTAACAAGAGAGTCAAACAGTTCTTTCAAGTGTTGAAACCAGTCATTGACTTCTCTCTAGCGATGAAGTATTTTCCAATATAAGACTGTTCCATCTATACTGGAAATCTTTTGTTCAGTGTAGACACCATCATCAATTATTCTAGCTAGATCTTCTCACATAAGCACTTGCCGGACCACTTTGCACTTTTATTTTACAGATATTGTGTATGTCTTTCCTTAAACCTCATGAATAGAGACTACCTCTATTAGCCTCAAACTTTTCCTTTGCAGCTTACCTCTCTCAGCTTTCACACAATTTAAGAGATACAGCGCCTTGCTTGAAATAGGCTTTGATTTAGAGGAATGTATGGCTACCTTAATCTTCTGTCTGTACAACTAAACTTTGTCCACATCAGTAATAAAGTTGTTTTCTTATTTCTTGTGTGTTCATGGAGTGACACTTTATTTCCTTTAAGAACATCCCCTTTGCATTCACAAATTAGCTAACTGGTACAGGAAGACTTGCTATTATCTAACTTATTTATCAGCATGCCATCCTCAATAAACGTAATCATTTTTAGCTTTTTTAAAAAAAAAGATTTATTTACTTATTCATATAGAACTGGGGTACAGGCCAGTGATGTGAAAGGTGAGAGGATTCACCAGAGACAGAGAGGGGAGCAGAACAGGCAGATTGACGAAGTACACTGCTGAGGGGAGCAGTGGGCGGGTCAGGAGAGATCTGCCTTGCCATGTGGCTCTCCTCCGGGGCAGGCGGGAATCGAACTCATGTGAAAGTGGCTCAAGCTTCTCAGTGCTGTGCTTTAACCCGCTGTGCCACTAGGGAGGGCCCCATTTTTAGCTTTTAATGTAAATTTGAGAGAGATGTAAGATTTCCTTTCACTTAAACAGTATGAGACCATTGTGGGATTACTAGCTGCATTAATTTCAATACTTTATTTCTCAGGGAATAAGAAGACCCAAGAAGAGGGAGAGGGAAATGGGGGGACATCTGATTCGTGGTCTAGTCAGAACATACACACCATATTTCAACTTAGTTTGTTGTCGTATATGGGTATAGTTCACAGTGTCTCTAAACAATTACATATCACCATGGCAGATATAATAATGAAACATTTGAGATACGATGAGAATTATTACCAAT
Source organism: Condylura cristata (assembly GCF_000260355.1). Taxonomy (NCBI): domain Eukaryota; kingdom Metazoa; phylum Chordata; class Mammalia; order Eulipotyphla; family Talpidae; genus Condylura; species Condylura cristata. The sequence goes on from NW_004567114.1 coordinate 40,913,426, forward strand.
ATGTGACACAGAAACACAGAGCTATCATGAAAATGGTATAGAGAGACTTGTTCACCATAGGGTTGGCCACAAAGCTTTAATAGCATCTGTGAAGCAATAAAGCATAGAGAAACAATGTGTGCCTGTGTATACCTTGATATATAAAAATAATGGTAACTATCCTACAAGCATACCATTTACAGACTTCATAAATATTTTAGTCTTCTAATTGCATGTCTTACTACCTACATTTACATCTAAAATACTGTGGGTAAACGATGACTTTTCAATACAGTGTGTTACAATGTGCTACAGAATCACTGGCATTGCTCATGAAGTATGTTAGTGTGGCAAGTGGGGCTGTTCCAGAGGAAGATGGAGAAGTTAACCGCCTCCCCATCTTCACTTTTCATGGGTCAAGGTGCATTCATGAATAAAATTCTGAATTATGTTATGTGAGGGCTATTTTTGAAGTCAGATCCTGTATTCTGTCTATTCTGAAAACAGAGTGGTGCTAACCAGGAAGTTTAAGGGAATTTTAAAACCCCCACTAAACTTAAAACTGAATAGGGAAAGCATTGCTTTTCTACCTCTAATATTATGCACTGATGTTAACATTTACCTTTGGCTTTATATTTGCTAGGATTCAATAGATACATCTTTTTAGATTAAAGAGCTTTCTTTCTCTTCCAGGATAGAGCTTTTATCAAGAATGAATGTTACAGAAGATGTAAAGATGGTAATTAAGTAAGTGAAAATTGTTTCATATAGTATGTCATCAGCAAACACAAATTTAAAAAACAATGATGCCACTACACATCAGAATCCAGAATACTGAAGCCAAATGCTGGCAAGGATGTGGTGCAAGTCTCATAAATTCTAAGGGTAGGGCCCTCCCTGGTGGAGCAGCAGGTTAAAGCACAGCACCGAGAGGTTAAAGCCACTTCTGCATTAGTTAGATCCCCAACTGCCCTGGAGGTGATCCATGTGGCTTAGCAGACCTCTCCTAACCCACCCCCTGCTCCCCTCAGCAGTGCACTTCATCAGCCTTCCTGTTCTGCTCCCCACTCTGTCTTTGGCAAATGTTCTCACCACCCCTGCACCTCTGGTCTGTACCCCAGTTCTGTATGTTCAAATAAATAATCTAAAAAAATTTCTAAGGGGAATGCAAAATAGTACAGTCACACTGGAGGAGAGTTTGTTACAAATCTAAGCATACACTTGACATAAAATCCAACAGTTTTACTTCTTGGTCATTTCCCAAAGAAGTTCAAAACCATATCCACCCAAAACCTGACACATGTATAAACTGTAGTAGTTCTTTTCATAAATGACAAAGCTTGGAAGCAATCAACATATCCAAAGTAGGTGCATGCACAACTAAATTGTAGTATATAGACATTGGAATACTATTTTAAGTTGAAAAGAAATGAACTATGAAATCAAGAAAAAGACATGAAAGAAACTTAACTGTATATTACTGAAAAAAAGTTAATGTGAAAAGTTTACATACTCATATAGCTATGTGATCTTAAGGAAAAGGCAAAACTATGAAAAGGATGAAGAGATTGTGTGTTTGCCTCTAGTTGAATCTGCATGGAAAGGGATGATGGAATATGGAGAAATGTTGAGAATGGAAATACTTTGTAAATTATAATGCTAAGCAAATACCATTATACATTTGCCTAACGCCCAAGGGCTGTATAAGAGTGAAATTTAATGCAAATGATGGACTTTGGGTGATTATGATGTGCCAATCTAGGTTCATAATTGTACCAACATATTCTTCTGGTGGTGGATGTTTATGAGGGTGAACACTAGGTATAGGGGAAGCAGGTATATGGAAAACCTCTGTATTTTCCCCTCAATTTTGCTGAAAGCCTAAACCACTCAAAATAATTGTCTTTAAAAATGAGTGCTAGATTTTGTTATTTAAAATACACAAATAAAATTTTCATTTTTCACTTTTCCTGTTTATAGAATGACTAACATCTTCTTCATGTTTCTATAGAGGCAATAATTATATGTCTATTTATTCGGGGTCATCTACATGTATACTATCAAGTATGTGTTATTAGTCATATGAATATTTGATATATTTTAAAAGTAGGATTACAGAACTTTGAGTAAATGATGAACTATTTAATGTATGGTAGTAGAACAACTAATAATCCCTAGTTTTAAATAAAATTAAGATTTACTAATTTTGACTATTAAATAATTATAAAACATACACAGAATTTGAAGACTAATTACAAAGATAAATCATCACCCAGGTCAAGAAATAAATACTGCCTGTGTCTTAGAAACATTGCCTGTTTAACACTGACTATTCTTTATCTCTTTCCCCTACTTAAGGAAAATCCTATCCTTTATTTATAACCCAATACCTGTATTAATAATTACCATTTTACACTTTACTTTTACTTTATGTAGGAAAATATCTCAATGATCCATGTAAAGCTCAAAGTTCCCTTCTTTTCCCTTGAAAGGAGTGATCACATTATTGAAATAATTTGAATGAAATCATCTTAATGCAATTTAGTTTTTATCATACACACACACACACACAAACACACCTTAGAGAATGACAGAGGAGAGAAGAAGACTTAAGCAAGAAAAAATGTAGATTTAGATAGGCCAGTGATGGCTTTGTATGGTTAATTGTGAAATCAGATTTTTTTTTTTTTTGAAAAAGGTAAAAATCATGACTGCCATATGGACAGAACACAGATACATGCTATTCTACAATTTAATTCTTTGTTTTTTTAAAGATTTATTTGTTTATTCATACAGAACTGGGGTACAGGCCAGAAATGTGGAGGGTGATAAGATTCACCAGAGACAGAGCAGGGAGCAGAACAGGTAAATGGATGAAGGACACTGCTGAGGGGAGCAGCGGGCGGGTCAGGAGAGGTCTGCCACACCATGTGGTCACCTCCGGGGCAGGCAGGAATCGAAATCATGCGGAAGTGGCTTTGGCTTTTCAGTGCTGTGCTTTAACCCGCTGCAGGGAGGGCCCTGCAATTTAATTCTTAATGAGGAAATCAAGAAATATTGTGATGGTTTCAAAAGAGAAAGAACAGAGATGTTTATAGACCAGGAATCGTAAAATGAACATGTCAATGGAGGCAAAACTCCTTCCTCAGTGGAAGAAAGAAGACAACAGAAGCACTGCCTGATGAGAGAGAGTTTGTATGTCTAAAGACAAGTGACATTTTGCTTTGCTCCTGGTTATCTACAAATACAAATTTGTAAAACAGCTCTCATAAAAGAAAATTTCATAAAATCGAATGAGGTGTTACAGACATAGTTTCAACTAAAACCATAATTATCCTGATACTGACAAGAGTCTTTTAGCCATGTTCACTTAGGTTGTCAATATTGTCATATTTAACACTACATGTGATAAACACTGAATAATTAATTTTTCCTCTGTTATGTCACCTTTCAAATCATTAAAATACTTGTATCTCTTACTTAGCACTTCTATTACATTTTATGTTCCACATCTTGTGCAGCTTGTTGAACCTCATTTTACTCTCCTTCCTCATAAACCATTCAGATTTGAAGCCTTCCTCATGAAAGTGAACTTTGTAATGCTTCAGTAACTTAGAGACAAAGAGGCACAGCATACCTCACTTTGCTTGACAAATGATGTATTTCCAGAACAAGTGAGACCCCTTATTGTACTACTGCTACGTAAATTTGTAATTTTGACCATTTAGTGGTGACATTTTTTTCAGTGATAATGTCCTTTCCTGCTGTATTGCAAGAGTTATGCTTCAAGACTGCTTTTGACTATCGTTGTTTGAAAGCCCTTTTAATGGATGAGAACATTTTAATTTCAGGGAAAGGCTATTATTCAAGCAATTATAGAGTACTTCTGAATTTTATTATTTGTGATAATTTACTAAGAATGCCAGTTTTACTCATTTGTTTTTCAAATTTATGGTGGGACCCAAGAAAAGGACTGAATAAGGTTTGGGAGAAGACTACCTCCTACTCAACAGATGTCTACTATGAACCTGCCTGAGTTAATTTCCTCATTTTTTAAAATGTATTGGGTTATTGCTTTGTCATTTTAATAATTCAAAATCCATTATTTTCTTCCCTACCAGTCAATTGAGCTCACTATATAAAAAATAAACTGACCAAGTTTCATGGGCAGTTGAATAAAGCAGGGATTAAGAGCATGGATTTTACTTCCCATCTCCATTATTTAGTAGTTTCATAAATTCATAATTTTTTATGGAAAACTGAAGATAAAGTTAAAATGAGATCTCTGTAAAGTTTCAGACAGTGATGAAATAATAGTGAATATTAAATACCTATTATTATATCACAATCCCCTATTTATGCGGTACTCTTATTCTTGTGGCATTCTACATTTCTGAATACAAAATTAGAGCTAGTACTATAGAAGAAAATATTAGTAATAACAGATATTTATTGATAGCTCACTATATATAATTCAACATATTATTTTTTAAAATGTCTCCAAATGGGGAAAAAAAAATTCTCCCTGCTAGCAAAAAATCAAATGTTATTTAAAATTTATCTTTCTAAAACATGAGATATAATTGATATACCATAGAATTCACACATCACATCAAGGTACACTTCAGTGGTCTTTAGTATATTTGTGTATTTTTGTATGTGTGTGTGTTAATAATAACATATTTGTATTACACTTCTTTATAAAGCATGCACAGTTAACAAAGACAACCAAACTTTACCAGAGAGGATATCAGGTTCCAAATGGCCCAGCTGGTGCCACCTGAGCTCTGGTTCCTCCCTGCTGTGGTGACATCACAGTAGAGTGTACTCACTGGCAGGTGTGGGTGGGCAGAGTCAGTCTGGGGATCAGAGAAACATTGTGGAACTAGGCTGATAACAGTGGGTGTGCATATAAAAGTCATATCCTTGGGGACAGTTTCCTACTGGGATATACACTTTTCCTCTTGCTCCCAGTGGAGAGGAAGTGAGAACTGATGAGCTGGGTGGGGGTGGGCATTGATTCCCCATGTTCTAGAACCCAAGAAACAGGGCAACACATACCACCTGTCCCTAACTCCTGAGGACTTGATGTTGGTGTCCTGAGGCCCAGTTAGGACTAATGACCTCTAGAACTATAAAATATGTTTGTGTGATTTTAAACCACTAAATATATAGTAGTTATTACAGTATAAATAGAAAGCTATTGATTTAAAGTAGACAACTTTGGAGTAGAAAGCAGATGGCTTGTATAGAATGGGAATCGGGGGTAAGGGCATAGAGATGAGAGAAAGGGTGAAGAGTGAAGATATTTTAGATTGTTTCCATTAAAACATGCTATTGGGGGCCCTCCCTGGTGGCCCAATGGGTTAGAGCATGGCACTGCAAAGCTAGCTGCAGCCACTTCTGTGTGAGTTCGATCCCCGACCCCAGAGGTGACCCACATGGACAGGCAGACTTCTCCTGACCCACCTGCTGTTCTCCTCAGCAGTGTACTTTGTCAATCTGCCTGTTCTGCTCCCCACTCTGTCTCTGGTGAATCCTGCCCCTGTATCTCTGGCCTGTACCCCAGTTCTGTATGCATAAATAAATAAAACTTAAAAAAAAACACACATGCAATTGTATTATACAGGTGGAGTAGGAGAAGAAATTTAAGGCTATTAACTGAGATGGAAAATAATGAGCGATCTATCTTGGGCATGTTATACTTGGACTTGCTCACATTCTTGTAAACAAGAATGTTTCAGTAACAAACTGTTAAGGACAATCAGATATTTCCATAAACGTATTGGATCTTTTAGAATCCTGATGCTAATCAGAGCTTGGCAAACTTTTCTGTAATGGGTGAGATTATAAATATTCTAATATATTCAGGCCCATGGGCTTAACACTATTGTTGCAACAGGAAAAGAGCCATAGACAGTATAAAAAGAAAAGGGCATGGTTGTGTCAGAATAAAATCTGATGTACAAGACTTGGTACATTGGGTGTATTTCACTGACCTTTGATGCACATCAGCACACCTATTGGAAACTTTCTACTATCTCAAAAAAATATATAGTACTTTATAGAGATGGTACAAAGACAAAAAAAGAAAAAATCATGACAGATATTTAAAGGTAAACTAATGGTTTACGATTGTAATTATTATTAGTAGTAGTAGTTGTTATAGTTGTAGTGCTAATTAACATTTGCTGCACACTAAGAATTTGACAACTATTAGGTTAATCAAGGCTCTCAAAACTCAGTGAGATAGTTATTATCCCAAACTTTATGAATAAGGTAATTCATGCTTACCTTATTAACCAAAGTTTCTAAAAGATATTTATTGTTAAACAATCCTTTATTTGCTATTAAATTATTACTTTTATATGCAGTTAAGTGGCAGAGCTTTAATTTCAATACAAATCTAAATCTGATCACAGCATTGCAGTCTGAAATGGTAATATAAAGTTACCTGGAGAAGAGTTTCTAAATTATGTATTTATAATAAATATAAAATAAGTAAATTTTGAACATCTCATAAAAGATTCTAATAAAAATCAAGTAAGTTCTCTTTTCAAAAATAACTAATCTCAAACTTGTGAAAATCTTACAAGTGACTTCGATATGCTTTTAAATAGACCTAATTAGGATATAGTTAGCCCCATTCTGTTTAAAAGATGAGAACACATTTACTTCCACACTGTATAAAAGACATACAGATGTAGGAAGTACCTTAAAATCCAAGACACTGATTAGCTGACAGAAAAATATAAAAGGAATATGTCTTAGCCTGTATTATAATCTAGTACCCTCCAAATTACTTTACCATTTATTTAAAAAGCTATGCTGCTTTAAAACATTTCTCTGCTTACTCTTTTGGTAAAAAGAAGATACTCATGTATTTTTCAAATATTTCAAATTCCTCTCTGAGAAATTCATCTGTAACTCAAATACATTTCTATCAAACCTGTTTCCAAAAATGAAACTTTCAATTTTAAAGAATGATTTTTGATATAGGGACAATATTAATACAAGGATTATTTTTTATTTAAATACAATATAACACAAGTTTAATCATTTTTATTTTTAAGCAAAATGTATTAGTAGAGTCAATCCTTCTTTCTTCATTTTTTAGAGTACAACTGAAAGTATAATGCAATGTAGGCTCACACATTTTCACTTGATCAGGATTGTGATTGCTAATATTGAGTAGCAATAAGAGAAACTTGACTAGTGAAAAGCTGCAGCAATTTGTATAAATGTTCTGCGACCATGAGCCACATAGCTAAAATTTTCAACAGACACTTCCACATGAATTTATATTAAGAAAAAAATTGGAAAGGAAAATCTAAAGTTCAGTATATGTAACTACAACAGTCAAAACATGGCTGCATTTGAAAAATCTTAAAACCAAAGATGTTAGCAAATTACATATTACATTGAACATAGGAAACCCTGTACCTATCTCTTTGGGCAGGAAGAATTCCAGCTGGATCAGTATTAGTACCAGAAATTACTGTGTACAAAGTTATTCCCTTCAGTTGATTCCAAAGTTCTTATCTCTGCAAGCTTCTGAGATCACTAGGATATTGCAGGGAAGAGCTTTTGATAGAGTAAAACATGTTTTCCTTTAAAGCAATATTAGTATTTTTTTTTAAAAGATTTACAAACTGGGGTACAGTCCAGAGGCTCAGGGGCGGTGAGAGGCTTCACCAGAGACAGAGTGGGGAACAGAACAGGCAGATCAACGAAGTACACTGCTGAGAGGAGCAGCGGGCGGGTCAGGAGAGGTCTGCCACACCATGTGGTCACCTCCGGGGCAGGCGGGAATCGAACTCATGCGGAAGCAGCTTTAGATTCTCAGTGCTGTGCTTTAACCCGCTGCGCCACCAGGGAGGGCCCAATATTAGTATTTTTTTAAGAAAACCTTTGCTCTGAAAACAAGTATTACTTCTATCCAAAATATATGTTAGCTAAAATTTTTAAGTCATTATAAGAAAGATTGTGTGAATATTTTGTAAAACAAGTGAAAAAAAAAGAAGAAAAATCAAAAGTGAAGGTAGAGGAGAGTCTTCCATTTTGTAGTTAATTTGAAGAATAAAAACAAAACCAGAAATCCCACCTTCTATTTCCACAGCCCTGAGATTAGAAGGCCTAGAAAGATGGAGTATGATGAAAATGCTACACAGTGAAATGTGGGTTTAAGGGTTAGATTTTAGTTCTAAAAATATCTAGGTCAGGGTTATTGTGAAAGTAACTGAGAGAGAAACATCAATCAGACAAGGAATATTTGCCTGGAGATAGCTAATATGGAAAAAGCAAAACTGCTAGATAAGCAGAGGAGGAAAAAACATTGTTCTTTCTCACAGTAATGGCTCAGCAGCTTTCTAGCACACTAAAACTAGCTGTAATCACATGTTTTCATTTGCTACTTTCTATCACCCCGATGGCCAATTTATCCACAGAAGCATATTTACAGGCCTGTTTACAGAATTGAAATTCTTCACCAGAGCTGATGCTACATTGCCTTGGAGCACTATAGGATTTAATTGAACCAGCATGAAAGAACTGATGAATGGTTTTGCTTGCAATGAAGAAAGTGGTGCAGGGCAGAATTTCAATGGAAGATTTTAGCCAATACTTTGTGGCGGGCTACAAAATTGCCAGCTATTGAAGTGCCATCTTCTCCCCTTCTCTCTAAGCTTACATGTGCCTAATTATTATTTTCTTTGCCACATCCTCTTGTTTTTCTTTCCATTATGTTTGCTGGGCCATCCACTCTCAGTTCAAGTCTGTGTGGCAGGCCCAGAGCAGATGTGATTGCAAATCTGTCTTTTACTTTAATATGCCTGGGTAAAAATATACCATTAAAATGTCCCACAGGAATAGTGGTTTTCAGCTTGCTGACACTCATGGAGTTACTGTGGAACATTGTAAATTAGCTGTCACCAAATCATGTACACCTTACCTTGCTCTGGGCTGTGAGAACAGAACATAATGCATTTGTTGTCCTGTTACTTTTTTTTAAAATGCCTATTCCCTTCACTTTTTATGTAATTAAGTCACTTATTCTCCTCTTTCTGTTGTTTCTTTGTTAAATATTTACTATTGTACAAAGACTTTTCTAAAAAAAAGAACAAATTTCCCAAACATTTGTTTCTAGTCTTGAGGTTTCAAATCTTGATCATTTTCCTAATCTTTCATTACAATTTTTTTTCTTATTTAAGGTTATTACTTTCACTTTTTTTTTTTTTTTTGCCATGATGTAACAAAAGGTATTCAGGAGTTACATTCATTTTCTTTCTGTTTCTTTAATGTTCTAATACTCACTTGTTGCTTTTAACCTTGCCTTCTTAGATTGTACTGAATATCAAAAGATAATTACTAAAAGTGACATGCCTCACTTAATTTGGCAAGCTACATAACTAATCTGTACGTATTTGTTTTCTTCCACCATCTTCATACAATTAGGAAAAATCTGTCTACTGACTATCATTTGTTCTTTCGCTGGGTATTATTTTCTCACTTCAAATTTGTACTCTGATCTTTTTTTTTCTTTTTCTAGTCCCCACATGTAAACTATAAAATTTATTTTCTATGATTTAAGACTTTTTAGCTTTGCTAGCCTCATTTTTCACCCAACTCTTCCTTCCCTCCCCTCTGTTTTAGACATGTCACAAACTCTTTACTAATCAAGTACTTACTTCTCTATTTCTACTTACTTATTTATTTGACAATTCCTTGGCCAGTTAATAGTTTTCTTCAACTTCTTGATCTTCCTATTTGACGCCCAACAGTTATGTTCTCAAATTTCTGCTTCATTAGTCTGTCTAAACAAGCCTCCACAAATTATTACATTAAATTTTATGCTACAACTTTTATATCTCTTTTGTTCAACTGCAATTTTATTTGAATATTATGTATTGTTTTTAGCATACAAATACTTAATCAAGAAATAATCACTACTGAGCATATCTTGTAGTTATTTATAAGGAACAATGGAATCAAAGGACTATTTCTAATTCTACATCTATAAGAACATCCACCTAACAATATGGTTAGCTCTAAGAGGAGAGGAAAGAATGATGAAAAATACAGGAAATGTAAAATTTTCCTTTGGCATAGAGAATTTTGAAATTATTTTGAACATTGTTTTACCTGATTTTCAGAAACTCACTTTTAAGTTATATCATTTCTTCTCACCATACTGGGCTTTTAACCTCCCTTGAGCTCCCTTGACTTTTTTCTCCATTTATTCTAGGAATGAGAAGAATATGAAAATATAAAGTGTCAACTTAGGCAGAGTTGACATACTTCAAACCCCACTTGAACAAGGCTAGTTGTTTTTGTTTTTGTTTTTGTTTTTCCCTAAAGAAATATTTGCATCTTGAAAAGAAAAAGACTAAGTAAACTATACTGTTCACCAAGCAAGGAAAAATTACAGGTTGCACAGGCAAAATGTGAAAAAAATAGGTAAGGAATCCCAACATGGAAAATAAAAATAACACATTATGACTGAATATGAAACAATACTTTCTGTAGATTACCATCTATGCACACTTGTTTTTCTTTTTTTCTTTTAAGATTTATTTATTTATGCATATAGAACTGAGATACAGATCAGAGATTCAGGGGTGGTAAGAGGATTCGCCAGAGACAGAGTGGGGACCAGAACAGGCAGACTGACAGTACACTGCTGAGGGGGGCAGCGAGTGAAATAGGAGAAGTCTGCTGTATTGTATGGGTCACATCCCTGGCCAAGGATCAAACTTGTGCTGCAGTGGCTGCTGTTAACTTCAAAGTGCTGCACTTTAACCTGTTGCACCACCAGGCAGGGCTAGACTTGTTTGTTTTTCTTGGAAATATTCTCATTTTTTACTTTTCTTTTAAGTAAAGTAAAATTTTTTAGTCAATTAGCAATTTTCTATTTTCTATTTTATTGCTATTAAGAAAACATTTTTTAATATCTAAAATATTCAGTCATGAAAATAAGATAGCCTATATCACGATAATAAAATGGCCTAACTTCCAGACTCCAGGGTAGTATATGTATGAATGTATGTAGGAGTGTGTGTGTGTGTGTGTGTGTGTGCACAAAGGGAAGATTAAGGTATATTAGGTGAACCAAAGAGATATTTTCTTTAATAAATAATAAATGCCCAGGGAAATTCTGGGGAAGAAAGGAAAAAATAAACAAGTCAAAGAGATCTTTAATGATTTAGGTAAAAGATAGGAAGATGTCATTTAGAGTGAATTCAGGGGGAAAGACAGTGCCTAAAACCAAGAAGATTTCCGTAAGGTATATTGAGAGTTAAGTCACTTTTAATTAAGTTATGTAATATGATAAGAAGAAACTGTAACAGGTCACATGCAATTTGAACATTTCATATGCCATTAAACAAACTCAACAAACATTCCATGATTGTCTATTAAAAACAACACTTGGGGGAGGATACAAGAATTAATAAGACTTGTTTCCTATACTTAAGGATTTTATTGTTTACTACAGGGAATGAGACACACATCCAGAGAATCAAGACATGACATATTTTGATAGTCTATATTGCAATCAATATATAGAAAAAAAAAATATATATATATATATATATTTTCCTTACTGAGTTATAAAGGGAAAGCTTAAATGACAATGAAGGTGAGATGGATCTTTAAGAGCCAGTTACATGTTGGTGTTATATGAAAAAGAGTACTTCTTGGGTTCTCCCTGGTGATGCAGCAGGTTAAAGCACAGCACTAAGAAGCTAAAGCCTCTTCTGCATGAGTTCGATCCCCGCCTGCCCCAGAAGTGATCCACATGGTGAGGCAGCTCTCTCCTGACCCACCTGCTGCTCCCCTCAGCAGTGTACATCAATGATCTGCCTGATCTGCTCCCCACTCTGTCTCTGGTGAATCCTCTCACTGCCCCTGCACCTCTGGCCTGTACCCCAGTTCTGTATGCACAAATAAATAAATCTTCTAAAACAATTTAAAAAGAAAAAAATATTTCTCAGTAAACATATGTAGTCAAGGATATAGGTGTCCAGAACCTAGATGAATAAAATTCAGCATTTACTTTATGAAAATATTAGTAAAAAGTTTGTTGTAATTCTGCAGACATGATTGTGAGAGATAATTAGAAATAGATTATAACAATTCCATATTTTATTTTATTCTGGAAGCCATAAAAACAACTAAGAAATCATTTGACTTAAGTTAGGTCTGTCACCATAGTTATACCTTAAGAAATTGTTAGCTATGGAGAATATGTTAATCTATATATGGAGGTTAATGATAAATTCATACAATCACACACACAAGAGATAATAAAAACAATACTTAAATCAAAATGGAAAGAGTATATTTTCAAGAATGAAGAATTGATTGAGAATTGTATATAGAAAGGGAGTGAGAAAAAGGGAAAGTCACTCAATGTTCCATGCTGGAATGACTTAATGGTTTAGTTTTCACTCTACAAATTGGTTGTTTTCATTTAATACAAACATGACTGTATGATTCCCAATAACAGTGTATTTTCTAATTCCTATGACAAGAATAGGTTGCATAGTATTTTAATGGAACTTGTGATATTTTACATAGACATTATGCAAGATAATAAGAACAAAGAATTTTCTTGTCTTGAAAGTAGTTCAATATACTTTAAACTTTATTACAAGTTTGCTTAAAGATTTATTTTGAAAAGCATATATGTTGGGATGCTCTTCAAATTACGAAGTGATATGAGATATGAAATAATTTTCTCTTAAAGACCAAAGGCAATCTAAAGAACCTATGATTATTTCTCAACACAACCAAGTGATGAGACAAATTAAAACAAGTTAAAACTTTGTCTGTCTTACTAGTAATATATGCACTGAAAAGAAGCATTTGCAACAATTTTGGGGTTGAATTGCCTCGTTTTTATTTCATGTCTTTTATACAGGCCTCCACATGAAGCAAAATAATTCCCTATGCTTAAGCAATGTCCTGTTGTTTGGAAAATAAATATCTCATCAAGATCCAACCTTAAAAGAGAAAACAAAAGGGGGAAAAGCCTTGAATAGAGCAACTCCCAACAGATAGACACTGAACCAATGAACAACTTGCCAAGCTGCAAAAGAACTCTCTGACAGCTGTAACTTATGCATGGCTGAAATACAAAATCCAGAACAGAAGGTGTTTCAAACCAGTGGAGGCTCAGTTTAAACAGAAGATAGTTTTACCGAAGTGCCTTCATTGGCCTTGTTACAACATCAAAGCTAAAGTCCAGGTCAGATATTGACCGACGTACCACAACCCAAAAAGGACTTATAGAAAACTATAAGGATAAGAAGGCTGCTTGTAAGAGCAGTGAGAGCTTGCTGCGGTCTGTGTGTGAAATCCTAGAGGTTGTCTGAGAGCACAGAAATGACTGCAGTTGGGATAAACTCAGAGGAACAAAGGAGAGAAGCTCTTCTAAGATTTATCCTTTCAATAATATAAAGTCTAGCTAATCACTTTTATATATTTGGTTTCCAAAATTTTGTTTGAAGAATATTTTCAGAAAGTTGTTTTTTTTTTATTTTCCTTGAGAGTACTGGTTTAGACAACATGATGCTATATTAAAATGCAAGGAGATAATGTTTTCTAACCTTTTATATCATTTATAAGTAGGAGAGTTAATTGTTTGGAGATAAAAATTTATAAAATTCAGGTGGAGAATCATCCCTGATAGCCTGGCACTGTCTTGTCATTTTTAAACGTTTACACTTTTGTGCAAAACAAGAAAAAAGTTAGTATTAATATGTAGAGATTTTCTTCTGAAAGTAGAGAAACTATATTAAGAATTAGTTGTTTAATAATAGTTTCTTTGCTCAGATAAGCAACAGAATCTTGTCACTTTTACTCCATGAATACTTTCCAGTTCCCTTTTCTTATAATCTATTTCAGCTTTTTATTTACTTACTTTATTTCCTTCTTCCTAAAAGACCAGTTCAGTAGACATGTAGGCAGAGTATTGTGGAAAGAATTGGTTGCACAAACAGCAACTAATAATTTATGTTTAGACAACATAAAAGATAAACATGCCATTGATTAGCAAAGTTATGCTCACAGTTTAATGTATATATTTGGAGAAGAGAAGGAATCTGGCCATTAGAATGGCATGCATTTTCCTAAGTGCATTTACCAGAGGGGTTCGGAAAAAGCTTACATCACCCTAAAGAGAAAAGTCAACTAGTTGAGGCACTAGATGTACACACTGTGATCCAACTACTCTGGTACCTAAAAAAATCTGCCCTCCAGACCCAATTTTGCACTAGTTTTCCTAGTTTGATAAAACTATCACTGTTATAACTAGAGGAACTATGGGACTTTTTTCCCAGAAAAAGTGTTTTTGAAAGCATATTCAAACATCAGTGATAAAAATGAACAGAAAGAACATAAGAACAATACCTACTCTTTGGCAGATGCTTCTCAACTCAGTAATTGTATTTAATCTTCATAATAGCTCTGATAAGTGTCATGTCACCATTTTCTAGATTAGGATGCAGAATCTCAGAGAGTCACTGCTCTGGTACCACACAGTTCATGAAAAGCAGAATACAAGCCTGGGCCCAGAAATGTATGGAGTGAAAAAGTATTTACATAGACTCCCTGTGATAAATAAAAGTAAAATTTTATCTTAATAAAATAATGGTGTTAATTCTAATAAAGTAAAATTTTCTGGTGTTCCTCCTCCTAAAAATACCTGCAGAAAATACCTTTGGTTGCCACCGAGTTTAAATTTGGTATTCAGAATTTACTTAAAGCACAGAAGCAGCAAATAATTATATCACATTATTGTTCAGAATGGGTAGTTTTCTGTTATAGAATTAATTCCCAGTTTGTCAAAATAGCCTTGTAGAAACTACCCAATTTTATGATGACAAACTAATTTACATAGCACTTAAGTCAGAAAGTTTGGGAAGCACCAATTAAAGCACCATTATGGAAGCACCTAATGATAGGTGATTTAGACCTTCTTGGTGGCCAGAGTAATGTACATTTAGTTTTGGGTATTTTCCAATCATACTAGATTCATATCCATCTCCCCACCTTATATACATTATTACTCTCAGGGGAATATGTGTTAACAGAAGAACTGGAAATGGGGTACATTTCTTAGAAGTCATCCACCAAAAATTTATAAAATATCAGGACAGAGGAAAATCAAAATATCATAGTGCTGACATTGTTGTCTTAGTCTTAAAATAAGCTTACATATTGGTGGCCTGAAAAAAAAGCAGGGAAAAAGGGTTTTAGGCTTCTACTAGGACATGATTGTCTAAAGCTCAGTAGTTTTCTCTCTGGCACAAAACTGAGCTGACATACTTTCATTAAATATAATAATTTCCTGAAATTAAAAAAAAAAAAGTCTTATGCAGTTCCAAATTGCTTTCCTGGGTGTTTTCATCTTGAGAACAGCAGGTGAATATGAACAAGTTCAAACCTATTTTTATTTTCCCGTAAATCCCAAATGCTTAGCTTTGCAAGCTAATAGCATCCCCCAAACATGCTGATCTTGGCAGGAAGGAGAGTCCTGAGAGACACCAGACTAAGTGAAGAAGCACAGCCCTTGGTCTTCATGAAAAAAAATTTAATACCACTCAATGTAAATATGAAAACTTCAGCATTTATCCTCCAAACTTTGAAAAACAACTAAAAGAATTAGCCTAAATTTCTTTCAACCTAAATAGAAATACATTTTAAGCTCAAACCAGTTGAAGTGAAAAAACAACTCTAGGTATGCAGATTACCATTGGGAAAAGAATAATATATGGGTGTCTACATCAACATTTAATTTAAAACATCAAAGCAGCCGTGGCTAATTGTGAAACCATGGAAATAATCCAAAATCATTCCCTACTATGACATTGATGGCCTAATTTCTAGGTTCACACTACTTCATTAAAAATGTGTTGCTTGGAGTTTGTGATGCTGAGAAAAGTTGATCTTTCAAAGAAAAACAAATGAAGATTTTATTTATTTAATGCTCCTTTGGCTTTATGTTCCTAAAAATAACTGTCATTGTGATTGAACACTTTCCCTTCATTTTGATGTTTGCTTGCTCAATTATTTGGGTGCAGGAAAAATTTCATGTAATTACAATATAAATAATAGATTTTTAGAATAAATCTAATTTCCCATTGGGCTACTGAATGAGTGATTGATATTATTGATTTTGCCTC
This sequence comes from Condylura cristata, assembly GCF_000260355.1. Taxonomy (NCBI): domain Eukaryota; kingdom Metazoa; phylum Chordata; class Mammalia; order Eulipotyphla; family Talpidae; genus Condylura; species Condylura cristata. The sequence continues at coordinate 40,929,589 of NW_004567114.1, forward strand.
ATATGTAGCTTGGAGCATTAAAATTCTATGTCCGTGCAATACTAGGAATAATTCCTCTATTAGGAATGACACATTCTTTTTACATGACAGGGGAGGTATATATTTTACATATATTTGAATGTATAGCAGGGAACCGTTCAAAGAAAACGCCTTTACATATTGAAAAAGATGACAATGATATTAATAAAAATGATATTTTTCCTTTGGCAGAGTCATGTGTACACTTAGGAATTAATATGTCTTTAATAAAATATGATTGGAGAAAGTAATAAAATATGATTGGAGAAAGTAAAATGATGAATTTTTGTAAGAATCATGATAAAGCAAATTTTATACCAAAGGACAGACACAGAATGGAGACATTTAAAGTGAAACAATGGAAATCCTTTTGTTCATTCTCATTTGAGCATATTTCAAGTTTGTAAAGAAAGGTAAGGATCAAATTCATCTCATAGCTGATGTTTTAAAATAACTTTTTAATTTGAAATAACTTTTTAATTTGTAACAGTTTGAGACATAGTGAATTTGCACAGAAATAGTTCAAAGTTCTCGTGTAACCTTTAATTAACTTCCCCAATGTGATATCTTACATAACCACAGTAGTTTGTCACAAACAGGGAATGACAGTAGTACAATATTATAAGTTCAGGTACAGACGTGGTGAGCTCACTTTTAATGTGCATCGGTTTCTATATTATTCGTATTATGTGATATATGTCAAACTCATGATCAACTGCTTATCAGGCTATCAGTTGTAAAAAAAAATATTTAATTTAGAATGCAAGATCTATTAAGTCTAAGATTTGGAGGAGTTATCTAAGTAGAACAAATTATTTTTGTTATAAGCCAAACAATATAAACCCACATGGCTTGGCATTATTTTTATGCTGTGCTGGTAAAATGAATGAATATATGACCACTGATAATTATCTATCCCCTTTCAGCTCCAAGATTACAAGTTCATCCTCTGCTCTGTGATGTTGAGACATGACCTCTGCAAAGTCCATTTCTTAAAAGTACATTTCACAAAGTACATTTGGTGTCAAGGATAGTCCCAACCAACCCGCTCAGGACTATTAGATTTTACTACAGGAATGTCCATAGAGGATTCTGGAAAGTGAAGGAAGGCATGTTTCGAAAGAAAACACTAACACGGCTTTCTTGTTTTCAAGTCTTGGTCAGTATCACTTCAACCAACTCATAACAATCTTATCTTTAATTGTGCCCTTTCATAGGTATAGTAACACTTTGCCCAGGCCTCCTCTCTACTGCTCTCAATGATATCTTATGATTCACTTCTCTGATTTCTGAGTGTCAGCTGTATGGCTTCCCCTGGAGTACCAATCTCTACCCTGGAAGGTACTACTGAATTTCAGATGCTGGTCATCTCTTCCTTTGAGTCCTCAGAGACCTAGTAGTGGTGAATCCAGAGCACTCTATGTGAATTCAGTCTGCCCTGTTCTTTCAGCCTCCTAACATTTTTGTAACCAATTCTGAATACGAAATCTCCTATTTTTGATACATCCGATGGAACTTGTTTTCCACACTCAAATCTGAAACTCTTTTAATTTGTGTATGTATTGTGTATGAACATTGAAACAAAGATAAGTTTTGGTTGATCTCCTTGCCAAGTGAAAAAAGGCTTCTGTAATCTGATACTCACAGAAATCAGTACCATAAAATACTGCTAGAATAATACGTTTGGGAAAGGAAGTAGTAGCCCTCGAGCTTAATTAACTTTAATGGTAGGAATTCTGATGTTAAAGATTAGGAGACATGGGCCCTCCCTGGTGGCGCAGCGGGTTAAAAGCACAGCACTGAGAATCTAAAGCCGCTTCCGCATGAGTTCAATTCCCGCCTGCCCCGGAGGTGACCACATGGCGTGGCAGACCTCTCCTGACCCGCCCGCTGCTCCCCTCAGCAGTGTACTTCGTCGATCTGCCTGTTCTGCTCCCCACTCTGTCTCTGGTGAAGCCTCTCACCGCCCCTGAGCCTCTGGCCTGTACCCCAGTTCTGTATGCACAAATAAATAAATCTTAAAAAAAAAAAAAAAAAAAAAAGATTAGGAGACATGATGATGATGTCTGAATATAACAGAGGGGTTCTTTTTTTTTTTTTTAAAGATTTATTTATTTATGCATACAGAACTGGGGTACAGGCCAGAGGTGCAGGGGCGGCGAGAGGCTTCACCAGAGACAGAGTGGGGAGCAGAACAGGCAAATCAACGAAGTACACTGCTGAGGGGAGCAGCGGGCGGGCCAGGAGAGGTCTGCCACGCCATGTGGTCTCCTCCCGGGCAGGCGGGAATCGAACTCATGCGGAAGTGGCTTTAGCTTCTCAGTGCTGTGCTCTAACCCACTGCGCCACCAGGGAGGGCCCAACAGTGGGGTTCTTTTAAAGGACAACAAAACTGAGGTATTTTAACTCTATTAATATCATTACAGAGAACCGAGGAATTCTGTAATCACTGAAAACTAATCTGTGTTTTCCTGAACCCATAGTAAATGCATTGCTAAAAGTTAAGCCTATATTTTAAATGCTCATTTTGCAGAAATTAAATATTACGTCTTGTTTTTGAATGTTGGTGCATTGATTAAAAAATAATGGAATCCTAAGAGTTGGAAAACTATTATACAGTTATACCAAATTAAAACAAATTCTTGAGCTGTGAAGACTGTCTGACCTTCTCAAATTGAAGTAGCCTCCCCCCGACCCGAATGTGATTAGCACTCAACTTTTGCTTAATACTCCTATATTAATTGAAGCTAAAACAGTTGTCCTTTGAGGGGAAAATTATATTCCCCAAGACCTATCCCTGTCATCACTCACTGCCTCACATATATAACTAGTGTCGGATTCCAGCACATTCCAGGGAAGACAATAAAAAACCTGACTTAGAAGTAAACACCAGGGTGGCACAATGGGTTAAAGCACAGCTCCCTGAAGCTAGCCACAGCAGCTGCACTTTGAGTTCAATCCCTGGTTAGGATGCTGACCCACATGGCTTGGCAGACCTCTCCTGACCTGCTTGCTGCTCCACTGTACTTCCTGGATCTGCCTGTCCTGTTCCCCACTCTGCCACTGGTGAATCCTCTCACCACTCCTGAACTTCTGGCTTCTAGATGTATAAATAAATAAAATTTATAATACCAATACTCCTAAATAAGAGAACAATTTTATAATTTTTAATATGTAGAATATTGACAAATATCTGCAGGAACAAACCTTTGATTCATTTAAGTTATAAATATAAGGACACATAAACAGATTTAACATGTTTGTTTTGACCAGCTTATTTGAGTGAAATCTTTGCTCAAAAAAGTCTTAATACTAATAAGGTTATGAGAAAACTTCCTGGAAAAACATAAGCAAAATATTGTTTAAAAACATTAAAAATAAAAATAACAATGTGTATGTGGATTTTCATCACATGCATTCTACATATTGTCTCCCTACCAATATCCTGAGGAAAATTGGAAACTCTCCTTTTAGTTAGCAGTAGGAAATGAGACGGTGGCAGCAGCTTTGAAAAGTGATGGAGTCCTCTTATGCATAGGCTGAGAATGACTGTGAGAACTGATCCCATTAGACAAGTTTCCTAGTTTCATCCATGATAAAGGAATGCTGGATGGTGGAACCTTAGTCAGGTTGATGAAACCCCAATCAGGATGATTCAGTCCCAGTCAGGTTGATGTGACTCCCCAATCAGGACCACTGTAGTATCCTAACTGATATGATAAACAAACTGTCAAATAAAACACCTGTCTTATTGCAAGTGATTATACATTTTACCTAAAATCAAACTAATATTCTTTATTCCCTGATAGAAGAATATCACCTTCCATCATTACTGCATAAATGCTATTGTGGTCCAGTAGTTTTAACAGTAATAAAGATGTTTCAATGGATACATATAATGTACATTATATGAATTAAATTATCTAACTATGTTTTTACTACTCCCAGTTGGAAAGAGGAAAAAGTTCGCCGACACTGGGTAAAATGAACATTCGGTGAAATATGTTCTATGTTTTACCAAAGTAATGGGTATTTTAAAAACACCCATTTGACCAGCTAAAGTCTTTCTTTAATTTATGGGTGAAAGACCTCTAACCTGTTCATATAAATGAATGCTTTGAAGGGTATGAGATCATCTGGGTTGATACAATAATAAAGAGAGCTGCAACTGGTATTGGTTGGGCAGGTAATAAGGCTGTCATATATCCTGTACAGAAGACCTATCATATGTTATTATTTGTTATATTTTTATTATATTATAATTATGTTATTATGCTGCCATTATAAATAATAGCAGCCTTATTTTTTAATAAACTGACATTACAAATCCATTACAAACATGAATCTACAATATCTAATTTTTTTTATGTTTTGTGGAGAATTCAAGACTGTTGGAGGAAATTTGGTACAAAATTTGTTTAAAAATTTGCTTAAATAGGCCCTCTCTGGTGGCGCAGCGGGTTAAAGCACAGCACTGAAAATCAAAAGCCGCTTCCGCATGAGTTCGATTCCCGCCTGCCCCGGAGGTGACCACATGGCGTGGCAGACCTCTCCTGACCCGCCCGCTGCTCCCCTCAGCAGTGTACTTCGTCGATCTGCCTGTTCTGCTCCCCGCTCTGTCTCTGGTGAAGCCTCTCGCCACCCCCGAGCCTCTGGCCTGTATCCCAATTCTGTATGCACAAATAAATAAATCTTTAAAAAAAAAAAAATTTGCTTAAATGGAAAAAAGCTTAAATAGGAATAAAATTTCCCCAACATTACTGAAGAATGTATTCATTTGGAGCATACTATTTATTTTGGTTATTGTATATATTACAGCTTTCATAGCTAATTTAAAATTTAAAAGGTTTTATTCTGGTGGTAGTTATTAAAACAACAAATCCTCTTTAAAATTAATAAAGAAACAAGTTTTCCTCAAGTAATTTTTAATTACATGTTTTAAAATTATCAGAGCTGGGCCCTCCCTGGTGGCTGCAGGTTAAAGCACTGCACAAAGAAACCATAGCCACTTCAGCATGAGTCGGCTTCCTGCCCTGGAGGTGACCCACATGGCGCAGCAGACCTCTCCTGACCCATCTACTGCTCCCCTCAGCAGTGTACTTCGTCAGTGGGCCTGTTCTGCTCTCCACTCTATCTCTGGTGAATCCTTTCACTGCCCCTGCACCTCTGACCTATACCCAAGTTCTGTATGAATAAATAAATAAATCTTAAAAAAAAAAATTATCAGGGCCACATAAAGTTCAAAATTCTTGTTTTTGAATTTCAGTAATAACATTCTATTATATCTTACATTATGTCTATATAATGTAGTATGTATGTCCATATTTTGTATTGAATTTATGTAAAATTATGATAAACATTTATGATGATTATTGAGATTATTTTTAAAGAATAATTGAAGCTTTGTGTGTTAATTATATACCATTCATAAGTTTCAATTCAGAGTTGTGAAAAGTGGCATCAGATGTGATTATACACATACAGGTATTATGTAAACCATATGCATTAAAAAAAAAAAGATTTATTTATTCATACAAAACTGGGATGCAAGCCAGAGGTGCAGGGGTAGAGAAGCTTCACCAGAGACAGAGTGGGGAGCAGAATAGGCAGATGGACAAAGTACACTGCTGAGGGGAGCAGCAGGAGGGTCAGGGGAGTTCTGCAATGCCATGTGGATCACCTCTGGGGCAGGGGATCGAACTCGTGCTAAAGCTGCTGCAGCTAGCTTGCAGTGCTGCGTCCTAACCCGTTGCTCTACCAGGGAGGACCCAATATGCACATTTTTAAAGCTCTTATCATGTGCTACACATAGGGTCAATAACTTAACCAGGTTAACCTCAAAACATTTTCAAATTGATGATTCTATTGCTTAGTTTGTGGTTCTTCAAGTGTTAGCGAATAGATGTATTTTCACAACATATTCAGAATGGAACTCCTGAAATCAGTGCTTCAATGAGGAATACATGAAAATATCATGTTATGAGCCAACCAAACACAGAAACCAAAATAGAAAAAGATATTTCAGTCCATCCTTGACACTTCTATTAATCTAGTGTTAAGAAATGCTACTTTACAGTATTGTCTAAATATATCCAGAATCCAATCATTTCTCACTACCCTCTGGCTCTACTCTGGTTTAAGAATTTGTAGCCTAATACAGCTTTCTTCAATATTGTAATGCACCTCTAACTAGTACCCTAACTTGTCTCTAAAACTTGTCTCTGGGGCCATCCCTGGTAGTGCAGTGGGTTAAAGCACAGCACTAAGCTAACGCCACTTCAACATGAGTTTGATCCCCACCGGAGGTGACCCACATGGGGCTGCAGACCTCTTCTGACCCACCCATTGCTTCCCTCAGCAGTGTACTACATCAGTCAGCCAGTTCTGTTCCCCACTCTCTCTGGTGAATTCTCTCACCACCCATGCATTTCTGGCCTATACCCCAGTTCTGTATATATAAATAAATCTTAAAAAAGAAAAAAAAAACTTGTCTCTGATGTTCGATTTTTAATACAGTAATGCCCCTTTTAAACAGGTCAGATCACCTGTCCTGGATCAAAATTTTCCTGTGTGGCCCCTTTTTTCCCTAACTGGAGATTAAAAATAACAGCCATTTAAATGATTTATAGGCAATACTTCATGTGGCTCCTGCGATTTTAGACTGTATTCCTTTGACAAAGTCACTTTGTTACTTCATTATGACTAAACTGTTGACCTTACAATACCTATTCCCTTATCAACTGTGAATCAACTGTTTTCTTTCTCTGGAAGGTTTCTTCCATCAGACTTATTCCTATGCTTCAAGGGTCAAGAGTTTGTTCAAATGTTCTCTTTCCTTTGAAGCTTATATTAACCAATCTATTAACCAATGGCAAAGCCACACACCTTTCCTCACAACACTTAAAAGTGTTCTTGGTTTTTTACTCCACCTCCACCCCACTGCACATGTTTATATTTGTCATAGGAAAACTTGCACTGGGAAAAGTTATATAGATATGAAAGATTTTATCCAAGACTATTGTAATAGTGGAGGGAAACCAAAATGCAATCTGAACTCAATGCTGCTGAAACAAAGTGCTGGAGAATTTTTAACAACTGGGGTGGAAAGGAGGCTAGGCCATTTGTCTTTGCTAATTGACCTTATCCTAAGGAAAAGTTAACTACCTTATAAGTCATGGCAGGAAGTAGTCTTACAAAACAACGTGTCTACTCCAATAGGCCTCACCTGCTTAGGGAGACTGGGAGTTAAGAATGTCAGTCAGCTTCCCCAATGATCCCTAATGATCCCACCTCAAAGGGGTGGCTCCTAGGTTCTTGAGGAAGACATCCCTCAGTTTTAAAACTTACAAGGATGTTTAAAAGATTGATATATCAAAGAAGAAGAAAAAGAAATTACAATGAAAAGTTTCCTAAAGGAAAGGATCTAAGAAAAGGAGAATAAGCCTCTGTGTTTAGGCCATCTGGAACGGAAGACCTGAGTGAGAGATGAGTCAGGTTTCTTGGGAAGAAAGAAGCCTGTCTAAAGTTCATTCAAGCTAAGACAAATGTTATGGCTGTATTAATCAGGTTTTTGTTGCTTTTTTTTTAATCACCTAAAATGCAATCTGTAAGGGCAGAGTTTTCTTTTTCTTTCTTTCTTTTTTTTTTTTTAACTAATGTTTAAAAAAATTTTCTGGAGAAAATCCCCCCTGCTAAATGGTACTAAGGTAATGTTATAATTTGCTCATTTTACTATGATCCACCATTGAAGGCAAGTAAAGAATTTTGTCATGAAAAAAAAATCAAAGTTGAAAGGTTTATGTTGCAAATGATAAAGATAGGTTAATTTACAATGATTGAAGTGTGTACAAAATCTAATAAGCACTACTAAAATTTAATATAATTTTCAAACTGCTTGTCCAACTGGTTATTTGTTCCCCATTTCACTGGGAATTCAAAATGAATATAAAATAGCTATAATTTTTTCTACTGCCATAGTAATTTTTGTTTATTCCCCATACTTGTAATTTTTACAACCATTGATCATCTGAGCACACTGAGATAGTGATGAATGTGCTTGTATATGTACTAGGAGATTTTATTAGTGTAGCTGATATAAACACATCTAAACATTGCAGTCTGACCCTACAGTTGGGTCTTATTTATGGCCCATAGAGACCACAGTGTTAAGAGAAAAGGATGTGTTACTGTAAAATTGATATATAAACTCTGACTTAAACTCATCTTTAGGAAAGGTCAGATATAAGTATCAGCAAAATTATATATGCACTAAAATGATTTTGTTACTAGTGAGTGAAAACACAAAGATATATCTAAATAAAATAAGCCACACTCGATTCAAAGGAAGTACAGTTGTTATCAGGAAATAGGATATCATTGTGGTCCAACATGTAATTTTTCTTTTGTATTTAGCAGAAGCTTTTATATTTAGATTTGCTTCAATTTTAATTTGTCATCTTAGTAATAAATGGCTACTTACAAGTAGGATACTCACTAATCTATTAAAGTATGTATACTCCAATTGTATCATTTATAAGCATAAGGGGTTATTAATATATTTATATATAGTTTTTAAAGATTTACTTATTTGTGTATACAGAACTGGGGTACAGGCCAGAGGTGCAGGGGCAGTGAGAGGATTCACCAGAGAAAGAGGGGGGAGCAGAACAGGCAGATCATTGATGTACACTGCTAAGGGGAGCAGCGGAGGGGTCAGGAGAGGTCTGCCGCACCATGTGGTCACCTCCTGGGCAGGCGGGGATGGAACTCAGGTGGGAGTGGCTGCACCACCAGGGAGGGCCAATATATTTATATTTTAACAAGAACTGTCCTATGGCAATTTGAGCTTAGAATATATGAAAGCATTCATGTTAAGGAAATAGCATGCTCACTATGTTATTTTAGTGATTGACGCTGAGAGATATCATATAGATATTACCAATGCTAAACCAGAGTAGAGCTTCTTGGTAAAAGTCCTTAGAATCTTACAAGAAAAAAGAGGGCCCTAAAAAGTTCATTGGTTTGTTCAGTTACACAATGAGTTAAATGGGAAAAAGGGCTGGAATAAAAGGTGTCCAGTCTGGAGCTGGGGTAATTATTGCATAAAGCCCCTGATAAAGTACAGTATCCATTTGATGATGTAAGAAAGCTTCTGCCATTGCTGATTCCTCATTTGTTTTGTACACCATATCACTTTTAAAACCTTTCTTCTGGTCTTCAAAAGTTAGAAAAATGAATATTACTGCTGTCATTCCCATTATCCAAATCCTCAAATGCTTTTATTCAGAGTAGACTATTAACTATTTACCAGTAAATAGTTAACCTTACAGATACTTTTAAATTGGTCTTAATTCTTAACTGATGAGCTATAAATACTCAAAAGAGTTTTCAAATGAGACTTACATTTATTTCTCCTTGGGAGATAAGGATTACAACTAATTTGACAGGCTATGAAATATTCATTAGTAAGTAGACTCTGCTACTAAAAACAAAATTAAGATAAGACTGAAATTCTATAGTTTAGCAACAGAGATGAACTTCACTTGCATTTTAAATGCCTAATTTTAACTCTTTTTTTCACTATTTGGTCCTTTTAGAGAACTCTACATGAGTTGTGAAGTACAGACTACTAGAAATCACAAAATTGATCTGAAATTTAACAGTCAAGAGGGTTTTCCCTGATGCTTTCTGACTTTGAAAATTACACTTGATTCCACACATTTTTAAAGGATAAGCAGGAAATGCTTGAGAAATCTATATATTTTTCTATAAAAATTATTTTAGAAGTGATTTCTATCCTCTACATTTTGAGAAACAAAATGATATCTAATAGGTGGTAAGGAGACATATGGAAACAAATTAAATTAAACCACTAGAACTGAATGAATTTTTTATTAGATATATAAATCTTCTGTTCTTTTATTAAGTCCTGCAAACATTTATTAAATTTTTCTTGATTTGAGAAACACTACAAAACTGTAATAAAAAAGATGGATGGATTTTAATCCAGTTTTCATAATGATCCAATGGGTTGATTGCAGCATTTTGATGATGGGAATGTGGAGATATTATAAAAGAAGATTTAATTTTAAAGTCTGATTTTTTAAAGTTATGATCATTTCTTCAGCACATACTGTTGTTGTTATGGACTGGGTTTTCTCCTTACCAGTCTTTCTATCAATGATCAATTTTTATTCAGTTGAATTATTACTGGCATATTTGTAGAAAAAAACTTTAAATATTAAATCACTGGAAACACTGCATTCTTGTAACATATTTGGCATAGTAAGGGAAATATTTCTGAATACTGTAAAAATATTTTTTGAAATGGTTTTTCACTATACTATATAATATACTAGTTTGTCCCAGAGAAAAATACATTCTCCACTTTCTATGCAAAGTTAATTGTATTTTTCATAAAGCTCATTTCTTTTACTGGGCATTTTTTTGTGTCTCAACTTTAAATTGCCATTTACAATGCAATTCTAGAAACAGTGAAAGGCTCTACTGTATACCAGTAGAGAACATTGCTCTGCTCACATAGTCTCTATTTATTACCCAAAACTCTCATGTTCCACATTCCATTTAAACGAATTTCTTCTCCCTACTATATCACAAACTCAATGGTGTGGATGGAACTGGAACTGATATCTTCTTTTATCCATCACAAATAAAAGCTAAGAACCTCCTACATGTCAAGTTTTCTTGTAGTTCTTACAACAGAGGAAAGTAAAGAAAGTAGAATGTCACTTCCCCTCATAAAACTTACATATGTGTGTGTGTGTGTGTGTGTGTATAGCAATAATAAATGCAATATTTGCTAAAGGCATTAAAGGAATATTGGGAGTGTACCCATGGCATTCGAAAAGACCTCTTTCATAAAGTCATATATGGACATGTAAAAGAAGTAAAAGCTTGAACTCTGTGAATAGAGGGGGTTTTATGGGGGTTTCCCTTGATTTATTCAAGAGAAGTAAGTATGTCAACGTGGCTAGAATGAAGTGAAGTAGATGCCAATAATAGAAGGAAAAGAATCAATCATATTTTTTATATGTCATTATGAAGATTTTGAAAGTTCCTGAAAGATAATATTAAGTGTGATATTGAGTAGTACAATATTATACTTGATTCATGTGTTCAAAAATTATTCTCAGTGCTGTTCAGAGAAGATTTTTAGAAGTTTTTAAGGATATAAAATGGAAACTGGTTAAAATATTACTGGAATTACCTTGTTGCTAGAATTGAAGATAACAATGATTGAATCTTTTGTGGGCATATTTTGAGACTTTGTTGATTCATTAGATGTGGTTGTGAGAGATAGATATAGCTCACACTTTAGTTAGAGCATGAACAACCCCAAAGACTTGCTATGCGTTGAGATGAGGGAGATTTTGGACTAAGCATGTTTGGGACTTGAGAGATTTTCTTTGGACGTGTGAAATTTGAAATGCCTACTACACAGCCAAGTAATTTCAAGTAGACACATATATTAAAAAAAAAATGGAGTACAAAGAGATGTGTGAACTGGAAATATAAGTTTGTAATCAATGGAATACAGGTGATTTTTAAAGACACTAGACTATTAAAAATCATTTAGTCACAATAGATAGAGAAGACCTGGAAACCACATTAAAGTGGTGAATAAAGGGAAGCCAGCTATGCTCTGTAATTACTAGTTAGCCCTAGAGAAAAACACTTCCTTCTTTCCTTCTTCCCTCCCTTGCTTCCTTTTCTTCCTCCCTCCCTTCCTTCTTCCTTACCTTCCCCCACCCTTACTTCCTTCCTAGCTCCCTCCCTTCTTTCTCTCCTTCCTTCTTCAAGACATTCCATGCTCCCTCTTTCTCTCCCTTTCTCCTCCCTCTATTCTGCCCCCCCCTTTCTTTCCTTCATCCTTTCCTTTCTTCCTTGTTCCCTTCCTCTTCTTTCTTCTTCACTTTTAGTTGTGGTCATGCATAGTACAAAAACCAAGTAAAATAATTTCCTGGATAAAAGTTTATTTAATGGGAATCTTAGTTTGTAATTCTTTGAAATCAGAATCTGAGATAAGGGGATAATAAAGGTAGTGTGTTTGGGAGATGGTCATGAAGATAAAAAGAGGGAGTAGAAAGAATGAATCAGAGTAAGAACATAAGGATGTATTATTAATCTGGTTACCACTGTGGGAAACTGCTCTTCTAAGAATTAACTGATGAGTTTTCATTCTCTACTGATGGGAGATACTCCTGGGACATCTTCCTACACTGCATCTGTCTACTAGCTCCTATGAATTCATGGAAGGATCTGAGAATTAAAGTAGAAACAAATCTGTAGTTAGCTGTATGTGGGATAGATCCAGTTTTAACCAAAATGTGCACTAAACTATTATTGCTACTATAGTTTTAGATAAAAAGTGGCCAAGGGAATAAAACATAGGGATAGGATATGAGGTGAAAAGAAATTATTAAAGTTTCTGAAGCAAAGTTACCAATATCAAATACTCTCCCTCTGTCCCCCTCCCACATACACAGGTACAACCACAAAGATGGAGTTATTATTGAGTTTGTGATGAGTCAGAGTTCAGAAAGAATAGTTTGGTAAAAATGTGGAGAAAAACGACCCTCTTACACTTTTGTTGGGAATGTAGACTCATTATAGAACACAGTATACAGTTTTCTCAAAATAGTAAAGACAGATCTACTGTATGATCCAGCAATTCCACTACGGTTAAACTTGAAGAGTCCAAAGTTACTAATTTGAAAGGTGATATGCACTTCATTGAAGCACTGTTTACAATCACTTCATTATAGAAACAACCTAAGTACCCAAGGACAGAGGAAAAGTGTGGTGTTTACACAATGGAATACTACACAGCAACAAAAAAGATGATCTCTTGTTATTTGTAACAATATTGACAGAAATGGAGAGGGCAATCTGAAATGAAGAAAGACAAATACTGGATTGTTTCACTTATATATGGAATATAGAAAAATAAAACTAAGAGTCAGAGAAAAATTAACCAATTGCAAAGCCTAGAAAACAGACTGAATTCAGGCTTCAAGAATGGAAGAGGATGAAACACAATGGGGAGAAGACACAGTATAACCTGGTGGGCAAACTAGGGATAACTGTGTGGTGGGTTTTGTTTGAAGACTCCGAGGGGATGTAATCATATTCCTCTGAATCACATACAAAGCTGTAAGCCAACATTACTTCAATAAGAAAAAAAAAAAATAAAGTGTTAAGTTCAAAGTATAAATGAAATGCACACTCTTACTACCAATTCAAAATAAAACCTTTCACACATATAAATAGGAATATGATATATAAGTAAATAAAGAATCACTTTATATTCACAGAATGTACAGTCAGGAAAAAAATTGTGGATAAGCTCAGCAAAGGCAGAGATAAATGCTGCTCAGTGAATCTTGTTGCCTATACTAAAGTACAATCTTACAGAGTGTTTACCCATCAGAATAAATCAATTGAAGACATTTTTATTGTTTAGGTCATACTTATTGCTTGGGGAAGAATCAGTGGTAGGTCTACTACTCAATCCAGGTGGACTTAAAAAGAAGATTGATTCTGAAAAATATCTGACTATTACTAGAACAATGAGAAGGATACTAGAGAGCTCAAAGTTATAAAGGTCAAATACAGATAGCATTTACTCACCTATCAAAAAAATAAACATTAATGATATATAATTTAGTGTTGTGATATGGGGAAATAGGCATACTTATATTTGACAGTAGCACTGTAAATTGCCTTGGTCCTTTGCTGTGACAAATGTGCTATATAAATAGGAACTATAAAATCATACATGTATATCACAAATAAAGTGTTTTGAAAATGTACCATAAGGAATTTATTCTCTATTTTTCCTATTTGAAATAATATTTTAATGTGAGTTTTTAAAAAACACTCAAATTACCATTAAGTGGCTAAGTGGGTCCCTCCCTGGTGGCACAGTGGGTTAAAGCACAGCACTAAGAAGCTAAAGCCACTTCAGCTTGAGTTCCATCTCTGCCCTGGAGGTGAGCCACATGGTGCTTCTGACATGCCCGCTGTAGTGTACTTCATCATTCTGCCTGTTCTGCTTCCCACTCTGTCTCTGGTGAAGCCTCTCACCACCCTTGCACCTGTGGCCTGTATCCCAGTTCTGTATGCATAAATAAATAAATCTTAGAGAAAAAAAGAATGATTAAGTAAAAAACATATAACCTGTATAATATGAAATAACTGTGAACACTGAAAAGCACCTAATAAAAGGAACTATACTTTTGTTATTTTCTTATTTTAAAGCATTAGTTGGATTCTTAAAAATTATGTGGGTAATACATGGTGGTCTCACTTCTAGTAAGGCCTTCTAAGCTTTTCTCTGATTAACCCTCCCATAGAAAAGTCAGAAATCCTCGAAATATTATACAAAACAAGTACTTGAAGACATGAGAAAATGAACATACACAGCTAAATAATAAGAGAAATTTACTCTTGTATAAAAGATGCTGATTGAATATTTTATTTTTATTTTTAATTTATTATCATTGTTTTGTATTTATTATTTTAAAGATAGACTCCATTCTGTGTTATGTGGTTATCTAAAACTCCAGTGAGTAATCTGTGATCTTAAAAAGCCAGAGGAAAGAATTTGGAATACTATAACCAAACCACTAGATTGTATGGAAGAAAATACAGAGGATAGCCAGAGAAAAGGAGTGTTCAGTTCTATCTATAAATTCTACTCAATATTCCATTGATATCTGGCCATGTGTATCACTTTCTAATTGCTACTAAACAAATCATCACATAGTTAAGTGATTTATAACATGAATTTGTCATCTTACAGTTTATGGAGTTCTAAAGGAGAATCTACTTGTTCACTTTGTCTAGGCTCTAGATACTGTCTATGTGTCTTGACTTTTAAACCTCTTTATAAATGTCCAAATACAGCAATATAACAATATTTGGGTCACAGGTCGTTTGATTGGGTATTCCTAGATAATCCAGGTAAATATTTCCATTCCAAAATCTTCAATTTAATCATCTTTGAAAAGTCTCCTTTTTATGTAAGGCATCAATCAGATGGATAGTTTTCATGGGTTAGAACATATTTTTAGGTGGGCATTATTGTTCCTACCACACCATGCATGTAAAGTACAACTATAACTACAGAGCTAAGTGACATCAAAATAAGGATTATTGAAAATTAAATATATGCTTAACTGAATATGCTTAACTGGATAAAAGTACCCTGTCTTTATATTATTTATTATTATTATTATTATCATTATTATTATTATTATTAAAATAATATATTACTTAGAAAGAGTATTTGAATTAAAATAACCTGACTTTCAATCAATCAATATGGGAAGGAAGAAAGTCAGGCGAGCAGGTACATTTAAAGGAGATATTTGCATATTTAAAGGAGATTGAGTGTCATAAATTGAGTTCAGTGAAATTCCTCCTAAAACAGCACACTTAACAGTACTCTCCAACAACATGAGTTCAAACTCATGGATTCAGTTTCACATGATTTTTTTTTTCAATAAATAAAATTGTCCCTCCATATCCTCAATTTCCACATTGAGAGATTTAACCAACTTTAGATGTCTATTGTTTGAATACAAGGATTCAGAACCTGAATACAAAATGGACCAACTATATGGGTTTTGATCATCAGTAAATTTTGGTATGGGGGTGGAGAGGCCTCAATGGTCACCCCCATGGATACTAAGAGACAAGTATAGTTAACTTTAGGGAGAATTAAATGTTATACATGGATTTTTGACTATACTGGTTGTTCACCATTGGTAAGCTCTACTGCTTATGATTTAACTATAATTTCATATTAAAGCACTCAGGAATAAAAGTCACTAAGGTAATTAGCTTTAGTATCACTCTACTTTCTCACTGATAATGACAGTTCTTGGTGATTGTAATCACTCACACAATACAGAGGCTATAGGTGTGATCAGATAGCCTTGTGCATAGATTAAAAAAAAAAAGATAACTAGAAAATTCCTCAAAACAGGCTGCATGTGGGCCTGCCTGTGGCATTTTACACCAATTTTACTTAATATGGAAAAGACATTGAATGAACTGAATTTTAATACTAAATGAGCCTGATTGCCACTCCTACAATTGATGAAATGTCTTAAAGTTCACAAAGGAAAATCCATAAATAGTGAGAAAATCCATGAAATAGTGATCTCAGCAATGGCTGACAGAGTTCAAAGAAACTATCAATATGTCAATATGACTAAGTTTTCCTTAATCAGTGGTATGCATAATAAATAATCCCCTAGGGAGCTTTTTTCAGAATATAATGAACTATAGGCCTTTTGAGCTTTCTAATGATGATTCAGAATATACTAGATTGTGTCCCTACAAATGCACATAAAAAAAAAAAAAACTCAGGATGTAATTATGAGGAGTCATGTATTTTGAGAACTACTAATACATGTTATCATTTACAAAACTAAGGAAATAATAGAAAATCAGCAAAATAGCAATATTAATCTGAACCAGTACAGAACAGCTATGCTCCCCAGAGAACAAGAGTAGCTACGGAACGCAGGAAATAACTTTATCATTTGGAAATAACTTTATCATTTAATTTGCATTCTTATGGGATTCAAAAGTCATTAAGTTATATAACCCAAAATAGGCTTTTGCAAAAAATAAAGTCTAGGAGTATCTTTTCTAACAAAATAGAAAGATTAGAAATAACAAAGGAAATAATACTAAACATATATAATTACAACAAATGTATGTACATTAAATATGTTTTTCAAAAGGTCATTCATTTCATAAATATAAAAACCTAAAAGAGGATTGAAAAAGAAATAAAGATATGAATTCACCCAATGTAATTTGATGAATGATCAAACTTGCTTTTATTTAGTTCTTGCTCTTATTATGGATTTTTGTCATAATCGATCAAGAGTGGCTAGATAATATTATAAAAATATTAAATAATTAACCATATGACACTACACATTTTTAGTAAAGTCAGTTACAGACATGGAAAGGCATATATGAATACCACTGAGTTTAAAATTGATTATCTAGAATTAGGCATAGTATGATTGGATTTAAAGATATGAAACGAAAATAGTGTTATTACTAGTTGATGCAGAATATGTGAAGGGACTTTTGGCATTCTTTAGCCTACATATAATTTTCATGATAATCATGCACCATTTCTTTTATAATTAGTAAACACAACGGGAATTTTTTTAATTAAAAAATGAAATGTCTAGAATGAAAACACTAATATATTGTGGAAAACAAATGCAAAGAAATTTGAACAAAGTAGAAAACTGATTTATGTTACCACCAAGAATAAAAGAACTGATAACATTCAATTGGTCATAGTCTATTATACTCTATACCTCTTCTAGAGCTTAATACAAATTCTGATACATAATAAGCTTGCAACTCATATTTGTTAAATGTAATAGAACTAAGACAATACTAGATATCCTATAAAATATATTATGTTAAATAATAAAACTGTATACTGTTTATAATAATTTTACTAGTTACAATTATGTTGCGAGTATAAATAATATGCATTGTTCAATCATAAAGACTGAAAGATAATTCAAAGTAATGTGAATATTTGGAATACAATTCTTACTATTCTAAAAAAATAAATATCTATCATTGACTGGTCATGATAACAAAAAAGGCAGTCAAGTTCCTGCTTTCTTGAATCCTGTAATCTAAAAGAAAGATATATAATAAATAATGAATACCTAATTACAGATTGATACAAATTGTGTAACAAATAGTTGAAGAGGCCAGGATCAAGCATCTATGCTGAGAGAAAATAAGGCATCACTTATAAAGATTGCAAAAGCCATAGCATATTTAAAAAAAAAAGTATTAAATAGAGCAAATATCAGTGCTTAACAGGAAAGCAAAAGGACCTAAGATTAGTGAAATGGGCTGAGACCAGGTAATCCAGAAACGTGAAGTAACAATAAAATGTTTGGATATTGTTCAAAGTATAATTGTAAATCACTGAAGGATTTAGCAAAGAATGACAAGATTAGATTTACATTTTAATAAGATCAAGCCGGATGCTCTATGGAGTTTGAAAGATTGAAGGGTGGAGGCAAAAGTGGAAAATCAGAGATCAGCTACAACAATTCTGCAAGTCCAAGAAAAGATGTTTTTGATAATACAGAAGCAGAAGGGATATAAATAGTTGGATGAGTTAGAGAAGAATGTGGGAGAAAGTCACTGGCAATGTCTGAATTGTGGATATAAATTTGGTAATCTGAAGTCAGGGGAATAAATGCCATCCTAGTGTTTAACATAAATTTTCCCCTATGATAGTTAAGTCCCCTTAGCTAAAAGGTATGTATAAATATTAAAATATGTATATACATATGTATATTTCCAATTAAATTAATGCCAAATTTGAGAATCTTATTATTGGGTTCTAATGTATTGCTTTGTGAAAATCGGGCTGATAATAAAGGTTAGTTTTGTCAGAAAATGAATTATTTTTAATTTGTAGAAAAAGATGATATTCTCTACAAAATTATAAAAAATAACTTCCTACAAATTAACTTTCTGAACAACAAAGTATATTTTATTGAAATATAATAAAAGAAGTTCTGGGGAACTTCAATCTTTCATTCTATTGTTTGGAAGGTAAAATCAGGTAATAACATCACAGTTATGGCAGATTCCTGATTTATACTCAGTAAGTTCTATTCCTAACTGCAAAGGATGGATGGAGTCACCTGTACTCTCCTTTGTGGTTTTGAGGGGCATTTCCCAAACTGACTTCCCAATAGTTTCTTCAGTTCTTTATTTGATCTGCACCCAAATACCAATGCACATTTTCTATATCTCCCCTGACATCATTGAGTAGCCTGACATCTACTTCAAAATACATGTTTTGTTGTTGCTACTGAAAATTGCAGACATCATATACTAGTTTCTTGGTCAACTTCCACTAAGTAGTAGCAGGTGTATAAATTAATCTAACTACAGAGAAAACAAAAATATATTTAGAAATTTCAATTCTATTTCCAGAACAAGATATATTTCCTTTCTGTAACAAAATTGTTAATATTCAAGATAAAGTCAAAGCCCAGGTAAACTTTGATTCATAAGTTTACCATTGTTTAAACAAAAATACCACACCTCCTGAGACATGTTTGTCTGATGCATTCAGAAGTAGGTCATGATTTATGAATAACTTTAATTTAGCTTAGTTCTACTGTTATGTCACCTTTTCACTTGGAAACAGAGGTAGAATCAACGTGGGCCCCATCTAACAAATGTCATGTATTTTGTCTGGGAAGGGCTGCAACTCTAAGGCAACTTACCTAACTACAATAACTTTGACCTACTACCAGATGAAAGAGATAATGAAAGAGAAGTTGACATATGCAAAATTTTGAGATCACACATTTTATGATTTATTACTATTTTAGTCAATTTAGGCTGTTAAAATAAATTCCAAAGACTAAGTGGTTTATAAACAACAGAAGTATATTCTCACAGTCTGGAAGCAAAAGTTCAAGTTCAATATACCAGCATACTCTTTCCCAGGTTGCCAGATGCAATCTCTTTCCTGTGCTCTCATACGGCAGAAAGAAAGCATTTCTCCGGGGTCACTGTTACAAAGAAGTTGATCCCCTTCATAGGAAGTCCACTCATTCTCTAAATTAATGAATTGGGTTTTCAAAGCTTTCCTGTATAGTGATAACACAACAGCCATGAAATTATGAGCATGTAGTGTAGGAAAAAAGACAAATAATCCAACACTGTAGAGCAACTAGATCTTGCCATTTTTCCTAAGAGGTATTTTTTTTTATAATATCACAAACTGATTTAAAAGTCAGCTTTTAAAAACTGGTTTGTTGGAATAAAATTGATACACAGATAGGCAATATCTCATGAAAAAATAAAGATGGTCTCTAAATACCAGCTAGAGCCAGTAGGTATGGTTAACTGACTTTCTATTTATATGTTCTATCAGTCACAGAGAAGGAAATTTAGAAATCCTCTGCTAAAAATGATGGATTTGAGTATTTTTTCTGCTTTCAGATCTCTCAGATTGTATTTAATGCATTTTGAGATGCATCATTACTTAGGATTGTTATAACCTCTTAAAGGAACTACTTTATTCATTAACTAATGAAATTCTTACTGATAGAGCTCTTGCTTCTTAAAACTACTCTATTGAAAATTAGTATAAAATTCCAGCTTTTGGATTTGCACAATAAGTTTTACTCTCTTTTACTTTTAATCTTTTTTTCTGAAGTATATTTCCTAAGGGACTCATATGCTTGGAGCTTGCTTCTTACCCAACCCCTCAGGAAGAGAGTGTGAGTCTAATGATAATGGATTCTCTACCTGCTTTTATAAAACAAGCAAAGACTATTAATGTTCACAGATTCTGCAGATTAAAGAGTTTTTTTGTTGTTGTTTTTTTACTGGTCAGCTTCAAGTTGTTGGTCCTCTGCAAACCAGTTTTGAAGCTCAGGCTTAACATTTCCTATATCTTATCTGACACGATATGCTCTTTCCTTCACATTTATAATATGATTCTAACTAACAATTGTTTTATCCATTTAAAATGACCCTAACATGGTCATATACAATACCTTATATTTACTGAGTATTTAGTATGTCAGTAGATTATGCAGTTTTCAGATACTATCTTATTCTAAACAACCTCATGAAGTATCCTTTTTAAAATTTTTGTACATGAAAAAATCAAGTAATGTTAGCTAATTTGTTCATAGTTACATATAATCCAACACTTAACCTGGATTAAATCTACCTCTACTGATTATATTCTACTGCCTTCAATGTACAACAGGAAAAAAAAAAAGTTTTTCAAGAAAGTAAAGGTATTAGGACAATGTTTTCTTCAAAGGGGCAATGTGGTTCATTCTCCATAATCCTGGAGGATGGTTTCCAGCAAAGGGAGATGACTAGAATTTTTAATCAAAAATTACAACTAATGACAACTAAAAGAAAATGTAGGAAAGATGGATACATAACAGAAAAAAGGAAATATTTTCTAAGAGTAATCACAGATTCAATGGTTCCTCAGGTTAATTGTCCTCCTACCTTCCAGCTTTCATGGGATAGGGATAAATCAATTATCATTAACAATCACTCCTTTTTCATGCTGCATTCTCTTCAGTAAAAAACAAAAATGGGGGCTTTCCCTGGTGGCTCAATGGGTAAAGCACTGCAGTATGAAGCTCTCAAAAGCCACTGTAGCATGAGATCCATCCCCTGCCAGGGAGCTGACCCACACGGCACGGCAGACCTCTCCTGATCTGCCCACTGCTCTCCTCAGCAGGGTACTTTGTCGATCTGCCTGTTCTGCTCCCCACTCTGTCTCTGCTGAATCCTCTCACCCACCACACCTCTGACCTGTACCCCAGTTCTTTAGGCATAAGTAAATAAATCTTAAAAAAAAAAAAAAGAAATGGAATTTCTTTCTTCACTCAGTCTAGGTACCATCCTGTAATCTGCCTCAGATTAAGCAAATATGAGTTTGTCCACTTCTGTTAGAAAATCAAAAAACCCAAATGTTCTTAACACACTCTGAAGAAAACAAGATAATCTGAATCTCAGAGCTCAAAAAAGATTGTTCACTATGTTGTATAGCACAATTTCCAAATCTTAATTATCCACTCTTGATTTTTATGTTAGATTCTGGCAAGTCCTGTTCAGATAACAGTGATCCCAATCCAGTCAAGCTCTTTGTCACACTCTTTGTCAGCTTTATATTGGCAAGAATGTTAAGACATTTTGTGCCTTTTTCCTGTTTTACAGTGTTTTGAGAACACTTTGAGAAATAAAGAACTGATATACTTAAAATGGCTTTATTTAGCTCCTCAAAATTTAAATCCTGAATATTTAATCATTAATATCAGAATTTTAGAACTAGAAAAAAATGTGTATATATATATATGTGTGTGTGTGTGTGTGTGTGCATGTGTGCATATAAGCAGAGAAAAGGTTTTTATACCATATATGTGGGCTTCAAATATTAACATTGAAAGATATATGTATAACTGTGTGTGTATATCATATATATTAAGAAGTAAAAAGTTTATAACTGTAATTTCATTTTTAGAAATTGCAGTTCAATTTACAAATCTTGTTTTGGGACTCTAAAACTAGAGTTAGCCTACTTTTTCAAGAACGAGTCAGGCAGTAAATATTTTCAGCTTTGTGGACCAGGTGATCTATCACATTTACTCCAACCCTTTGCTGTAGTGAGACAGTGGTCATAGACAATATGTAAATTAATGTGAATATCTTTGTTCCAGTAAAACTTTACTTACAAATATAGACATAGGCCACTATTTTCTTTTATCCAACTCTAGACTGATAAGTGCTTTTTTTTGGATTGTTCAGAATATCCTTAAATCTTTACTAAAGAACTATTTTGTGTCAGTAACTGTTCAAGATACTAGATTTAAGGCAGCAAAGAGAGCAAATTACCTGTATCATGAAACTCAGAGACTGATTACAAAAAGTTAATAAGTTAATAAGTTAGTATGTAACAAGACATAATAAATTAATAACTGAATAGTTAGTATTGAGGTGAATAAGCACCACACAGGAAGGTAAAACAAAATAAACTAATAGAAGTATAAAATGGCAAGAAAGGAATTGATAGCTTAAAAAGCAGGATGAAATTTTCTCCAATGAGGTGACATTTGAAGATAAAACTGAATCAGGTGGATATAGGAGCCATTTTGATATTTTAGAAAGAAATATGTTTTGTTTCTTTTTTGTTTTTCTTTCTTTCTTACCTTAAAAAAAAATCTGATTTAAAGATGTCACATGCCCTGATACATACAGAGCTGTCATTTGATATGATGCTTTATACATATTTTAACTATTCTCAAACATTCGGATAAGGTATAGTGTTTTTCAAAAGGAACATTTAATCTGAAATAGATTCATTATTACACTATATGGGCTTAGATCTTATAGTCCCCAAAATTATAAGATTGAAAACTCCATAATAAAACATGAAGGGATTCCTACACTGAGTATTAATTTATTTACTTAAAATAAAACATCATTTAGGGCCCTCCCTGGTGGCACAACAGTTTAATGTGAAGCTCACTGCAGGCATTTCAGCACAAGTTCTATCCCTAACCAGGGAGGTGACCCACATGGCGTGGAGGGCTTCTCCTGTCTTGCCCGCTGCTCCCCTCAGCAGTGTTCTTCCTCTATCTGCCTGTTCTGTTCCCTGTTCTGCCTCTGGTGAATTCTCTCACTGCTCCTGCACCTCTGGCCTGAAACCCTGTTCTGTATACATAAATAAAATAAATCTTTAAAATAAAATAAAACAGTATTTACTATATGTCATGAATGAAGCAAAGTGCTAAGTTTATAGTGTTTAGGAGGGTGAGATTGTTATCCACACTTATTCATGCTACCACTGTGCGAAGCACTCTTTGCCAGCAGAAAGACAAAACGATATATCTTCTTCTGGATCCTTTGTTCTTCTCCCTCCCGCGCAAGCCCTTCTCCTGCTTGCTCTCACTCTCCTCCTGCTTCCTTCCCCTCTAAGGGGAAGCGCATTGCTTAAATAGCCTTCATTGGCCAATTAGAGCACTGCTCACGTGTACAACAACCATATTTGGGCAGGACACACAATGAGCATACACTGATCACGCAAAGGCATATCCAATAAGATTTAACTTCCTTATACAGGCAGGTGTTGGCCTATTTTGTTTTTCACTGGCTAAAGGCCAGGCACCATCTTGGCTGCTGAATCATGGGGCTAGGGTCCCGGGCACCCAGACACCACTGTAAACAGGGATGAACAGCACCTCATCTGGAACTTAGCAGTTCAAACCTCCACTTATTTCCCTAAATTCCCTCCCCCAAAATGAGATCTCATGGAAATAAAAAAACAAGTATTTTAGTTGCATACCAGAAGACAAAGAAATCTCATGAGCTATGGTGGACCAGTGAAAATGGTAATAAGTAAGTAATTTACTCTTCCACCTACAGGGCAGACAGCACTGAGATACTTTTAATAAAGTTGCTTATAAGCTCCAGGAACAGAAAACACCTGTTTTTCCTTTCATCCCTAACTATGATCTCACACTTCTAGTCCCTGGGATCCATTCCTAAATAAACTACTTGTACACAAACATTTCTTTCAGTTCTGTTTTCAAGAAACTGAAGTCAAGTCACAAGGAAAACAGACCAAATCACAAAAAGTAATAAGTATACAATTACATACAAATAAATATACAATTATAAATTATTTACACTTGAAGTATTTATACCCCCCAATGATTATGCAATTATAAAAATTATTTCTGAATGCTCTAAGATTACTGCAAAGTTCATCACACCTATATATCATGGAAAGATCTCAAGAAAATGATGTTTGAACTGAAATTTGGAAAGTTATCTAAATAACTGGAGGGGGAAATACAGGCATAAGAAACAATTATGCAGAGACCCTGAAGACAGAGGGTATCTTTTGTTCTAGAATGATATGACTCCCCTGGCAGAACTGAAAATGACCTCACATATAGTGTAAGATTTCTTACACTTACTCTTTTTAAGAGCCATGAACACCCACTTGAGGGATTTATAGCAAAAGTGTTTTGAATATATTGACTTAGGTTGTTGTGTTTGTTTTAAGATCAAAATGGCTACCTAGTACATACATTAGGTTACAAGAACAAAAAAAAAAGATCAACTCTATTCATAAGTACCAGATTTGAACCTAAAATTCTTATTTGCTAACTACCAGCTTCTAATTCTGCAGAAGTAAAATGGGGATCACTAAAAACTTCTGTCAGGGACTAAATTTTAGTTCCTGCCCTTTGTAGCCCTAGGAAACTGCAGCTATTAATTAGAGTTTTATATTTCAATACATATTTTTTGAATGATTCATATAAAGTCGTTAGCCTGGTAAATGTTCAACAAATACCAGTTGTTATAAACAAATAAATGACATGAATTTTAAAATTACATTACTACTGGATTTCAAGCAAGTTGCTTGGTTCACTTTTATCTTCAGCATCTGACACAATTCTTATACTGAGTAATCATTCAGTGGGAGAATTGCATGAGTAAGCAAATGAGTGAATAAATTCCTGACCACCTCAATAAGAACAGCATATTTGCAGCTCAGTCAAATGGAAGGAATTAATTCACTCACTTATTCAATAACGGTACATGGCACATTTGACCTCTTCGTAGGCTCTGCCTATTCATCTTTATATTCTTTTCCCAGAGATCATGTGCTAAAACACCTCCAAAAAATGGACAGATGATTAAAATTTTCACTAAAAATACTCAAATATAATGCATAAATTATGATAGTGCCATCATTTTGAGTTAGTATCCATATTTTTCACTTACATGTTTACGTATTCTTAAGCAGGCTAGTATGTCATGCTAAAATAGAATCAAGAGTCTATTAAAAATCACCTTTTCTCCATGTGTTGTTTTTAAAACAAAGTGACACCCATTTTAAAAGTTGTATATGATTTGATACCTATTTGAAAGTTGGGTAAATTAAATGAAAACCAATATTTAGTATGAGAATTCAAAACTTAATTATTTTTTAATTTAACTGCCAAAGTGTCATATACACTTTGCCATTGGCTTAAAGATGTGTTAAGGGACTTAACTCCAGTGGCAAAGGAAAAAAAGAGAAATAGGATTACATCAGACTAAGAACTTGCAATGCAAACGAAAACTTACATTAAAATAGAAAGTCATTTTATGTAATGGGAGAAGATAGCTAAACATACATTACAAAATGGGAGAAGATATCTTCACAACATATATATCCAAAATATGGGGAAAACAACTCACAAAATAATTATAAACATATACAATATAATCACAAAGTGGGCAGAGAATATACATACACACAAACACACACACATATACACACGCATACATATATAGATATAGATATTTCTGCAAATAAGACACACTGAAGACCATTAGGTACTCAAGAAGAAACTCATCACCTCCTACTATTATTAGAGAAATGCAAATCAAAATAATAGATCTTTTTGGGCCCTCCCTGGTGGCGCAGTGGGTTAAAGCACTGCACTAAGAAGTTTAAGCCACTTCCGCATGAGTTTGATCCCCGCCTGCCCCAGAGGAGATCCACATGGCATGGCAGACCTCTCCTGACCCTCCCGTTGCTCCCCTCAGCAGTGAACTTCAGTAGATCTTTCTGTTCTGTTCCCCACTCTGTTCCTGGTGAATCTTCTCACCCTCCACATCTCTGGCCTGTTACCCCAGTTCTGTATGAATAAATAAATCTTTAAAAAAATAATAATCGATATTTTCTCAGAGCTATCACACCTGTGAGAATGGCTATTGTTCTCATGAAAGAGCAAGTGCTAGAAAGAACATGAAAAGCAGGAAAGCTTTGTAAATTATTGGCGAAAATAGATAGTAGAACAGCCATCATGGAAAGTATAAAACTCCTCAAAAGAGCCCTGCCTGGTGGCGCAGCAGGTTAAAGCACAGCACTGAGAAGCTAAAGCCACCTCAGCATGAGTTCGATCCCTGGCTACCCCGGAGGTGACCACAAGGTGCAGCAGACCTCTCCTGACCCACCCCCTGCCCCCCTCAGCAGTGTACTTCATCAGGTCAGTAATCCTGTCCTGCTCCCCACTCTGTCTTTGTGGAATCCTCTCATCACCCTGCACCTCTGGCCTGTACCTAGTTCTGTATTTACAAATAAATAAATCTTTATTAAAAAAAAACCCTCAAAAATTTGAAAGTGTAAATTTTATAAGATCTAATTATTCTACATCTGGATACTTAGCTGAAAAAGGTACCAAGGCATGCTCCAGTGTTTACATCATTATTATAATATCCAAGAACTGCAGACAACCTAAGTGTCCCTCATCTGAAAAACAAAGATGGGGTAGATGTACACAGTAACATAGTAATCAGCTATTTTTAAAAAAAGGTGACATTTTGACATATGCAGCAAGATGGATGGAACTCATGGGGCTTATGCAAAGGGGATTGATAAAGACAAATGGTGGATTAGCTCACTTGTATGTGGAATTTAAAGAAACAAAGCAGATGAATATATAAAACAGAATGAATGTAAACCATTTGACTGGTGACAACATAACTGAGGTTACCAAGGAGAAGAGGTGAGGGTGAAGTGATGGTGGAAGGAGTCAAATGGATGGTAAGGTTTATTTATGCATTAAAAAACTAGGGTACATGCCAGAGGTGCAGGGGTGGTGAGAGGATTCACCAGAGACAGAGTGGGAAGCACAACGGGCAGATTGTCACAGTACACTGCTGAGGGGAGCAGCCGGAGGGTCAGGAGAGGTCTGCCATACCATGTGGATCATCTCTGGGGTGGGGGATCGAACTCGCACTGAAGCAACTGTGGCTAGCTTTCAGTGCTGCACTCGAACCTATTGCTCCACCAGGAAGGACCAGGATGGTAACATTTTAAAAAGAAATGATTATTAGCAGATAATAATAATTAAAAACTAATTTTTCTAAAGATAAAAAATAGCAACACTTCCTTGCAGATATTTCCAAGATCTCCATCTAGTTCAACCCTCTAGTCCAAATGCATAGTTGTCAATTATATTATTTCTATTTGACTAATTCTGTTCATGGGAAAGATCAGAGCTTTTGGGGAAATCTTTACATCTCTATCTCTCCCTGTCATGGTCTCCCAAAATTCTCTCAACCTTTATCATTCACAAAGCGTTTCCTAGTTAATCCCAACAATAATTCAGTGAAGTAACCCATTCCTTCTCATACAAGGAAAATAAAAGTTTTAGAGGTATGTGTCACATTAATAACAATAGGAATAAAGAAGGTATTTGATTGTAGATCTTTTTTAGATCCCCTAAAGTCCTGGTTTGCAAAATTTCAAAATGAAAATTTGTGAATAACAGGGAAAAAGTTTTTCACTTAGAGCTATTTGAAAACCATTATAGGAATTCAGAGATTTTTACATGTTGACTTACAGAGCATATAAGTAGTTTTGAAACCTCTTAGTCAAAATTTCTGAGGAAGAGATTGATTTCCATAATGAAGAGACTGCTGATTCAGATACTTTACAAAATGTAGAGGTCATCGCTTCCTCTTTTTTTTAAGATTAATATTTGTGCTGAACTTGTCAATTTTTCTGAGTCAATTATGACAAAATAAACACCTATATTATATTTCTGGATCTCACAATTTGGTACCTTATTTCATGTCAGTGGATAATTGCATGTCTAAGTGCCAAATTTCTACATAACCTTGTATCCCAGGGCTACACTGTGTTTTCTATTCATGGTATGCCAATCCCTTATTAAGGAAAAAAAAAAAACTTATAGACTCAGATTTTACCTACTTCTCAAGAAATCTTTAAATTGAAAAGGTTTGATTTTCTACATTTCTTTTCCACTATGAGATTCTTATAATAAATAGATTTATATTCTTGATAGTTAAGCCTGGATGATTCACAACTTTATCATCTTTAGATTTTACTTTGAAGATTGATATACCCTAATCCAAAATATAATCATTATTGTAACTATATGTGAGAATACTATACCTATAGAAGACTTTGTGTATTAAACAAAGCTGTATTGAATAAACTGGCTATTTTAAAGTGCTAATTTCTAACTTCATTATATTCCTCCAATCCACTTATATTAGTTTTAACTTTCTTCATCAACCCAACCCCAAAATATAATTGATTTAGAAATGTGACATCTCCCAACAGATGGCTAAATTATAAGAGTAGTTTTTAGAACAGACATAAAACACATGAGTGGAGCTCATTAAAAATGTGAACTTTTGGACATCACATCTAGATTCTGATATATATGGTTAGGATGTAGATGGGTAATCTACAGTTTTAACAGGTACACAAAATGAATCCAAGAACTGTTCTAAGAAGCACAGTAAAAATAACATTGATCTAGTTGTTTTAAAGTTTATATACAGAAATTTCAAACAATTTGTATAATGGGATAGCAGTTAATTTATAAAATATATATTTTTTCTATTAAAAATATTCAATGAGAGCTTTTCTGCCGCTTCCCCTTCCCCCCTGTGGGCTCAGGCTTCACCACAATGGCTTGGAGCTCCCGGCTCCTGCTAAGCTAGTGCAGTGGTAGTCTCCCTCAAGCCACCGTCATGATTATCTACCCGGACCTCATCAGCCATGATGAGATGTTCTCCGACATCTACAAGATCCGGGAGATTGCCGTGCCTGGAGATGGAGGGGAAGATGGTCAGTAGGACAGAGGGTAACATTGATGACTCATTGGTGGAAATGCCTCCGCTGAAGGCCCCGAGGGCGAAGGTACTAAAAGCACAGTATCACTGGTGTTGATACTGTCATGAATCATCACTTGCAGGAAACCAGCTTCACAAAAGAAACTTACAAGAAGTACATCAAAGATTATATGAAATCAATTAAAGGCAAACTTGAAGAACAAAGGCCAAAAAGAGTAAAACCTTTTATGACAGGAGCTGCAGAACAAATCAAGCACATCCTTGCTAATTTCAAAAACTACCAGTTCTTTATTGGTGAAAACATGAATCCAGATGGTATGGTTGCTCTGCTGGACTACAGTGAGGATGGTGTGATTTTCTTTAAGGATGGTTTAGAAATGGAAGAAATGTTGGCCCTCCCTGGTGGCGCAGCGGCTTAAAGCACAGCACTAAGAAGCTAAAGCCGCTTCCACATTGAGTTAGATTCCCGCCTGCCCCGGAGGTGACCACTTGGCGTGGCAGACCTCTCCTGACCCGCCCGCTGCTCCCCTCAGCAGTGTACTTCGTTGATCTGCCTGTTCTGTTCCCCACTCTGTCTCTGGTGAAGCCCCTCACCACCCTGAGCCTCTGGCCTGTACCCCAGTTCTGTATGTACAAATAAATAAATCTTTAAAAAAAAAAAAGAAGAAGAAGAAGAAATGGAAGAAATGTTAACAAATTTGGCAATTACTTGGATCTATCTCCTGTCATCATAACCGGCTGCTGCTTTTCATTCACACAACACCAGGACAGACAAAAGGGACTGATGTCATCATGAGCTCTTCATTTATTTTGACCTTGATTTATTTGGAGTGGAGGCATTGTTTTTAAGAAAAACATGTCTTGTAGGTTGTCTAAAAATAAAATGTATTTAAACTCAATTGAGAGAAGGCCTTTTAGTTTCCTACCTAGTTAAATCCATTTGGTAATAAGTTCCTGGAGAAGCTAGAACCTGGTTGTAGACCACTACTAGAAAGCACTACTACTTGTCTTCAGATAAGTTATACAGACTACTGGGACTGGAATATAAAAACAAGAATCTAAAGTCTTAATTCTGAGTTGAAGTAAAGAGAAAGATTATGCTCTTAACAGTGCCAACATTTGAAGTGGATTTCTTAAGCATTTCATTACCTACAAATGGAAGTAGTTAACTCTGGAAGAGCTTACCTAAAGAATAAAAAGAGACTAAAGCAGTTGGAAGCAAAGTATTGTCTGAGCTTATTTATCATAAATCAAGTAGAACTAAGTTCTAAAGAAATCTGGACGTTTGGAATGCTTACTCTAAACTCTGAAAAGAACTAAACTGGCCTGTTCTGCCACCTGATTCTGTATAATCTGAAGGTGGTGTTTACATATCATATGGTTGGGAAAAAGTTTATGGGATAATGAAAAGTATGAAATTTTAAAAAATATATATTCAATGAGAGATATAAAGTAAATCATATACTCTTAAAAATATTCCATGAGAACTATAAAGTAAATCATATACTCTAATGTGCTATTATAAATAATTTGTCACCACTTTTCCTTTTGGCCCTGTATCATTGTTTCTTCTTTATCAAAACATGCAATGATTTTTTTTTGTTTTGTTTTCCTAACATGTAACACATCACAGTAGATTCTGAATAAGTTTAAAAGGTAACACTGAAAGAGTTTATTTTATCCAGAAGTTTGAAATGTTGGAAGTAAAATTTTGGTCAAAGTAATAAGAAAAAGTAGACAAAAAAATTCTCTATACTGACTTTTAAGACTATGAGGCTATTTGATTAAATCTTTTACTTGAGAGTAGATGCATGCTGTTTAAAAACATAATTAAAAATAGTAAGATAAACACTATTTTCAGTAACTTTAAGAGATGTGTATTTCTCTAAAACAACATTTTTTTTTTTTTAAAGATTTATTTATCCATTCGTACAGAACTGGGGTACAGGCCAGAGATGCGGAGGGTGAGAGGATTCACCACAGACAGAGCAGGGAGCAGAACAGGCCGATCGACGAAGCACACCGCTGAGGGGAGCAGCGGGCGGGTCAGGAGAGGTCTGCCACGCCATGTGGTCACCTCCCGGGCAGGCGGGGATCGAACTCATGCGGAAGTGGCCTTAGTTTCTCAGTGCAGTGCTTTAACCCGCTGCGCCACCAGGGAGGGCCTAAAACAACATTTTATTTAAAATGTAAGGAGAGGAAAATCTGACTATAATTTAATCTTCATAAATTCTTAGAAATTACATTAAAGGTTATAACAATTTGGCTGACATCTCTATTTGATCTCTTTCACTCGAGATAAAATAACTGTGAGTTATTTTAGATCACTGACATTTCCTCAAAAAGAAAATGCTAATGATTATTTAATTTAAAATTCTTTGACTTGATTCAGTTGAGGAACATTTTTTGAGTGAAAAGCTTGATTCTCTAGATCTCAGCTATACACAGATAGTCTTGATGAGACTATCGTGTATGCCTTCCATGAGTGCTCCCAAATTTACTAACATTCACTTAGAGAAAAACAAGCCCTATGACAAAAAAGACAGTGGCTATGCAAAAATCTCAACATATCAGTATGTGATTCACAAGTAAATCACTTGTCATCCACAATGCGTAAAAGTGATTTCAAAATTAATGAAAGTTTTCAAGATAGCCAGTTCAAGACAACTTCATAATGGTCTGATTAATTTGAGATTATCTAGAAAAATAATCCAGATATATCAGGTAAATATAAATCAACTATTAGTGGTTACATATAATATCTATAAAGCTGATAGTAAAAACTGGTTGTAGAATGATTTTATTTCTGTGACTATATGTCTCATGACATTTTTAGGGAGAGGTTTTTTTGTTTTTTTTTTTTTTGCATTTTCTTTGAATTTCTTAATCACGGCAATTTTGAACTTTATCTGATAAGATCTTCCCATATCTTCGTGGCTGGATTCTAGAAAGTTGTTCTCTCCATGTGATATCATATTCCCTTAAGATCTTAAAGTACCATATGTTATAGATATATTTGTTTTGTCTATCTATTTTGCTATTTTAAATTTCCCTATTTAAAATAAAATCTGCAATTATAACAGTGAAAGTTGCGCTACTTTTACTTTTCCCATAGATGGCACTGTGGTCTGATTTGATTAGATCTTTTGGGTTTTGCTGGCTTTTGTAGGTACTGGACCTGTTTTTCTTTTTTGTTTGTTTGGTTTTTGTTTTGTTTTGTTTTGTTTTTGTTTTGCACTGGCTTAGTTAGAAGGGTAGTGGCAAGGTCTGGAGGGGTTTAGCTGCCTGTGTGGAAGTGCTGCGTTGAGGGGGGACTTGCTAATGTTTGTGGTACCACTAATATCCCTCCTGGTTGGAGTTCCAGAATTGAAATTATGCAGACTGTGCAATCTCAGTGTACTTCATGAGGTAAGAGTCCTGAGAGGTTGGGGAGGATGAATACAGTCTAGAGCATTTTTTCTGGTCTTTACTTATCAAAGACCTGGACTATTTGGAGACATCCCAACTCTTCTCACTTCAAGAATGTTCGTTCTATCCATCCTTGTCTTTCCCTGAACTGCAGCCTCTATGCCTCTCTCTCTCCCCACCTCCTGATAATGAACTATGAATCTACTTTGTGTCGTTTCTTGTGTTGTCTGTTCTGATCTCTGATCTGCAAGGAATGCCTTAGCCTCATGTTGAGTCATGGGACTTCCTTAGTGGAGTTTCCTTCTAGATAGTCCTCTGAGAGTGAATCAAGGAGTAATTGGTATTGCCATCTTGGTGATATTCCTATAGAATTTTAACAGATTATTCCATAATACAGGTGTTAAATATATGAACTCATTCAATAGCACTAAAGTCATTCTAACAATAATATGTGTTAATTCCCTCATTGCAAAGGACTACATCCTTGATTTTTAATGTAACTTTAGTATTGAATATTCTCCAATTGTACTACATAGTTACTATCACTGAAATTTTGTTAACTTTATAAAAAGTAATCAGCTATTTATCATAACTGTGATCATTACTCAGATGCTGAAACTCAGATATTTCAAACAAAATATCAGAAATTAGAATAAAATTTTCTTTTTAAGGTAAGTGTCTTTTTTTAATAGAAGGTCTGTATGTGAATAGTCATTTAGTCTATCCTTTATATTCACACATTTTTCAGAGAGGAGCAAATAAAAAATCAATTTAGTCATTAAAGATCCAGAAACAGTTTCAATACTTACATCTTAAAAAATTAATACTTCAAAAATTCTTGAGGCTTAATGATCACACTTACTTAATTTAATTACTTGAATTAATTCTGTGGTAAAGATGTACTTCTTTTTTTTATTAAAAGTTAAAACTTAAGGTCATTACCTCAACAGAATATTGTTACTTTCTTCAAAAAGAAAGAAAAAAAAAATGGGCCCATTGAGAACTGATAAGGACATTCTACAAAGTCAAGGGCATTGGAATTGCCAAAGAGCTAAATAATTCTTTCAAAGTATTCAGGAGAGACATTAATGTTGCAAAATAATCATATAAAGAATCAATTATTTGGCAAGCTCTGGAGGGTTAGGACCACCTCTGTAATAAGGGAGAAATATGAAACATATGTTGAATCTAAGATTTGGGAGGATTTATTATTAGAATAATAAAAAAAATTGCTGAAATTTAGCTTTATCTTATAATGTTGTCTTAGATTTAAAAAATAATTACCTTCCTTAAAAAATGTTTATACAAACTCTTTGAAAATATTATACATCATGAATAGTCATGAAATAATAAAAAAGTAAGCATAACAAAATAATTGCCATACTAAAAATATCAGAATTTTTTTTCTAATTTATTTCTGTCTTTACTGAGGCACCCCCCCATGCCAATAAAAAAATAAATTAGAACAAAAAAAGCAGTGGAAGCTTTACAATTTGCATATTTCCTGTGTGCATAGAAAACTGGATAGTTCCTAGAAATGACTCAAACCCATCACCTTAATAATACTTTCTGCTAATAACAAAACAATATATGCCAGTGTGGGAAAGAGGAAGACATATTTCTGGGAGGTTACTGGGAAAAGCAGGAATAAGTGTAATAAGATTTAAGTCAGTGCTTTCTCCACTGATACATGTTTCTAGCACCACAGTCATCTTTCTCTTCCTACTACAGAGAGGCAGAGACAGTTATAAATAGAAGCTTCTCTTAAATAAGCATAGAGTTAAATATTTCTCATATTTTACTATAGTGATGAACATTAAGCAAGGTGGAAGAAGAGCTCCAATATGTAACTACACTGTTAGAAAATTTAAACTATTTGTATACTTCTTCTACCTACCTTGGATAACTCATTAAGACTACAGTATGCAAAAAAAACAATAACAACAAAATACTTGAAAGAAACATCATCTTAATACAACTTGATAATTACAGAGGAGAGTTTGCCTAAATGTTTATTCAATGCACCTTGCCAATCTGAAGTCTAACTCCAGAGTGGACCATCATTTTTAATATCAGTAAATCATGTAGTCTTTTAATAGTGACTAAATGTTCAAAAACTTAGAAATATTTTTACAAGAGGTCCTTTTTGATTATTTTATATCATATATATTCTAATATTTTTAACTAGGATGATAATCTGTCTCTAGATATAAAGACTAAGATTGGCATATAACTAGTAGAATATCTACCTTCCTCTTTTTCCTAACTACCTGTTTACTTATTAGCATAACTACTTAACTATTTTATTTTTCTTTAAATTCCATACATGTCTGAGTACAAGACATATGTTGTTAGCAATATTCTTTGCTTAGGGCTACGAGGATTCCTTCATAGGACAGTGTGTATCTCATTAAGAATTTCTCAGGTTTTTTTTTTTTATATATATTCAAGAAATTTTGAATGGTAAAACCCAATCAACAAAATTTTATCTAAAATGATTTATCATTGAAAGACATTTTGAAGTCAAACAAAAATAAAAAAGTATAGGTCTTAGAACTAAATGCTAGGAAGATATTACAAACATAAACAGGTTTGTGTGACAAATTAAAACAAAAGTTAAATAAAACCTGGGTTTAGAGGGGTAAAATATTAACATATTTACCTTTTGAAGTTAAAACTGGGAGAATCCCCCTTAGATATAAGACTATCAGCCCAAATCATATGAGCAGGCTTCCTTTCACATAACTCTGTTTGCTTTCTTTGTTTCTTGAGGCTTTATTGTGAGAAAGCTTTACTTCACAGTCTTAGAATGCAAAGTCAGCAGCTCAGTAATGAAGGCTGTTCCTCTTGTTGATTCTGGTTAAAGTGTTCCCTGGGTATCATTTCAGTTAGGGCAAGTTCAATGAGCCAGTTTGTCTTTTGCAACTCGTTATAGTAAAATGAAACTGATTAACTCAGTAAGATTTAAACATGTCTAGTAGAGTGGGCTTATTATTATTCTTGCCTATTTTCTGTAAGTACCTGCTGTAACTCTGTTACCCTAAATATCTTATTGTTTTCTTTGGCATGAAAAAGAAAATTCATGTTTGACTATGTTTTATTAAAGGTCTGATTTAAAAAGCAATACAACAAAATAAAATTTTATATGTAAAATTAACCTTATGTATATATAAAAAGTAACCAAGTTGTAGAAATGATTTCAATGTATTTTATATTCATAATAATACTCACTGGATATGTTAATATATCACATAACCTGTCAATGACCTATATACATAATCAGATTCAAATTGGTGTGCAAGGAAACACTTTATACTATATACAGCTATTGCTTTTTTTGTATATATTCAAGTTCACATGATGTTCTATTCAATATAGGAGAGTAAAAGGAGGACTCCATGTTAGTCAGGAGCCCACAACGCTGGAGCCAAATAAGAATCACAAAACATTTTTTGGTAATGATTATGACTGGCAGACTTAGAAAATAAGTCTGAAGTACAGAAAGAAGGAAAAAGTTATGCCCTGGACATTCATTTACATTGATTTCTACAGGATATTTCAACAGCTCTAGTTTCCTTGAATTGATCAACCAAAATTTGGCTGAAATTTAAGGAGTAGATCAGAAAAATATTCCATATAATAAATATATGACCAACTACAGAAGAGATTTTTTTTAATTGAAAGAGTAAAAGGGAAATTTGAAAATAATGTTACAAAACTGTGACAGTTACTGGAAGAGTTCGAACCAGTGTTCACACCAAAAAAAAAAAAAAAAAAAAAAAAAAAAAAAAAAAAA
>NW_004567114.1:40966166-41018811 GCF_000260355.1 Condylura cristata
CCCAAAAAAACACTTCAATAATGTTAATTCTGACTGTTTTCATAATTCCATTGCAGAAGTTAATGAAAAAAACTAAAGACAATCTTCACTTTTAGATAAACCATAGTACTAATTTCCAGGTTTTGTTTTTAGGATCCTAACTTTGACTACATTTAAGCCTTATATTGACACAAAAACTATAGAATTTAAGGTTTCTGATCAGGTAACTATTTTCAATTATAGGATAAGCTGAATTAAAACCATAGTCTTTTTATCTATAGTAATTATGTTTTCATTGTGGATATAGAAGGAACATATATAATTAATATGAACTAAAAAATAATCAAGCGATGTAGATGAAAACAGGCTAAAAATAGACATGGATAAGTCACTCATTTGTTGAAGCTTTTACAATTCCTAAGTAATACAAAAATTAGCATAAATAAATCAAAATGTGTATATCTAATCAGATTAAGTTAGTTAATTGGAACAACCTGTGTAGTAAGAAATCTGAAGTTTTAAAAGACCAGCTTTAAATAAGGACACGTCTAATTGGAGTTACTAAAAGAACAGTTCTATGAAGATGATGTTGGCTAGAATACATTAAATAAGATAATAAAGTTAAAGGAACACTTTCTAAGTACCCACACAAGGACAAATGCATTTATTAGTAGTCAGCAATGATTTTGATGTATCTTTAGAATGAGCTAAGTAGTATAAAACATTTGTATCAACAATGCAGTATACTAAATTTTAGTTTAGTTTTTTTTTTTACTGTTACATTGCAACATTTCTTGAATATGCTGAGCAAATCTATTAATCATCAGTGAACTGACCATTCTACCAGACACATGGAAATCTGAGTGATTTCTTCTTATAACTATATAAAGCAAATACAATTACCCCCAGTGAACAAACCACTTTTTAAATTTTCTCTTTAATATATACTAGAGACATATTGAAATATAAATTTGGCAGAACTTTTGCATTTGCTGAATAAATTAAAATGTTATCAACTCAAATATATTTACCAGGTGTTTACTGTGATTGAAGCACTCCTAAATGGAATAAGTGGTTGTGAAAGTGCTTTGTAAAGTGCAAACTTTTATTCAAATATTAATTATGTTTTTAATAAAGTTTCAAAGGCCACCAGTCATTTGGCCCTGGACTGCCTGTTTGGATGCAGAGATAAATAAAACTTGCCCTGTACTATCAAAGGCAGCACACAGAAAATCAGTGATGGAGACATTTTATGAAAAGTGCTGTGGGAAGTGTTTTGAAAGAGATGAGTCTGCATTGGACTTGGGATGAAGAAAATCTTTGGAAAGGACCAAGTCTTCAGGAGATATAGTTATAGTTAATCAATAGCAGTATTTTTTGCAAAACCCAAATTTCTGACTTTCATTTTTCCATATCATAATGATTTTTATGTGGCCATGAGTAGGGAAGCCTGTTGCTTTAATCATATTTTCCATCTTACCTTTTTAGAAACAAGATTCATGGACTCATTAAAATACTCCATAGAATGAGATAGCCTTACAGCTGACTAATGTGTTGTGTGATTTGAGAGCATCAGCAATTGTAGGCAACATCTGTGCTGCCTTAACAGGGGTTTCAACTCCACTTAGAGTTCACCCTTTGCAGTTTTGCCTAACCTGACCATTATTCACCCTTCTACTCAATCCACTCACCCTCTCACCCACAACTTAATGACTAGCTTCCCCCTTTAAATGGAATCCTATACCTGAGATGGTCCTATATTGCTTGGAGGAGTCCTAGCTAACAAAGCCTGATACCTTAGCAAAATTATTTTTTAGATACTTTTTAGAAGTTTTTTTTTTTTTTTTTTTTAAGATTTACTTAACTATGCATACAAGAGATGAGGTGCAGGGGATGAGAGGGTTCACCAGAGAGTGGGCACCAAACAGGCAGATGCACTGTAATACATTGCTGAGGGAAGCGGCAGACAAGACAGGAGAGGTCTGCCACAGCACGTGGGTCCTCTCCCTGGCCTGGGATTGAACTCATGCTGCAGTGGATGCAGATAGCTTCATAGTGTTGTGCTTAACCCCTTGTGCCAACACTGACAGCCCTATCTTAGCAAAAGTATTAATAACAACTCACTTTTCCTTAATAATATTCTTATTTAGTCAAAAACATTATGTGGCCACTAAATTTCTGCCCACCACATAGTCTCCAGAATTCTGGGGGAAAACTATCATTATAGTCCTCAGTTTTTGCTCTGCCATGCTTCATCCACTACATGGCTATTCCTTGTTCTGAAGCATGAAGTTGTCATTTTATTTTCTTCACATTTAGTGAAAATGACCCAGTCTTCACAATAGTCATAAGTAATATATAATATGTTAACAACATTTGGTTTTGCCTTAGGGTAATAAGCTAGTTGATTGTTTACAAGTAGTAAAGATGGATTTTACAATAATGATAATGCTTAATCCTCCAGTAATATGAATTAAAAAATGACACAACATTATCCTTTAGGCTGGTACATAGAATTTAGTGTTATGTCTGAAAAAAGAAATAATGGGTGCTATCGCACTGTCTTTTCCTCATAACACTGTCATAAACTACATTTTAGTACCAGATTTTATGAACAGAACAGCAAGAGAAAAATAAGGTACTAAAAGATAAGACTGTGAGTTATTAAGATGAACAAAAGAGGAGAAACTTCCATGGAGATTATATACATCAAATATATATAGTCTTCAAAAACATGAAAATAACACAGTCACCATACTTTGTGATAATAACAATATCTAAAGTGATTTGTTCACTTTCTGACTCAGCATTTTATTATATGTACTTTCACATTTTTCCTCCTGAAAAGTCTAAGTGGTAGGTTATAATACTACCCCCATGCATAAATAAGGGAAACTTAAAAATAAAGAAATAAATGATTTGCCCAAGAGCACATAATCTATAATGGCCATTTTATCCTTGAAAACTCCACCTTTAACTACAATACAAGCATACTAACCTTTTAAACAAATAATCCAAGTATTGTAAATAAAGAAAAGTACACTGTTCAGTGATTTTTAAAATCAGGTAAATACATACACACACACATACAGTACTCAAAACAAGAATGAACATTACCTGCACCCCAAAAAAATCTGCTTGCATTCACACCTGCTTATATCTATACCTTCTCGCATATAATTATTAGTTTTTGCCCATTTTTGCAGTTTTTATAAATAGAATTAAATTTTGTTTTAGGAATGCAAGATTCATCTATTTTGTGTTTGACATAAGTTCTATAAATCATTGCTATGAAGTTATTTATGTCCATTCTCTCCCTGATAACCATTTACATTACTTAAAGTTTGGAATTTTTACAAATAGTGCTTTTATGAGCCTTCTGCTTTTTGGCACTCATATGTATGCATTTCTGCCACATGTATAGGATGGAGTAGAATGTTAAACTGTAAGAAATCTGTGTAACACCACATTTCATAAATATTGACAATTTTCCAAGGTGATGATATGGAGGTGTAGAGGGATAATGTTCTGCTTCATGGTTTTATTTATTTATTTATTTTGTGTTTTTCATGTTAGCCATTCTGTTTGTTAGGTGTTGTAATTGTGGTTTTATTTTTCACTTCATTAATAACTATTTCACTTCGTTAATAACTCATAAACTGTTGTATGTTTATGAGTATTTGTGTATCTCCTTTTGTGAAGTGCCTATTGGGTTCTCTAACCATGTCTTAATTATTAGAAGGAGTTCTTTTTGAATAAAACTTCTTTGTGGATGGCAGTTTGAGCTTATACCTTTGAGTTCAAGGCTACCCTTCCTGATGAGTGGTACATGAATATCAGATTATCTTAGGCAGACGCCACATCACAGATGTCAATTTCTTGGGATACAGCTCTAAATATATATATATCTTATTTGTTCTGTTTCTTTGACTGAATCATGGAAGATTCAAAATCTTTTATAAGATTATGGAAACTTGTATCTATTTTTAGCTTGTTTACAGTTTTTGTTTTTTTTTTCAATCTTGTATAGGTGTTTCAACCAAACATTTTTTTTGCATCTAGGTGATTATATGACTTTGCACTATTGGTGATGGACTATACTGATAATCTATTAATATTAATCCAAACATTTTTCTTAAGATTTATTTATTTATGCATACAGGCCAGAGGTGTTGAGAAGTTTCACCAGAGACAGACTGGGGAGCAGAACAGGCAGATTGACAAAGTACACTGCTGAGGGGAGTAGCGGGTAGGTCAGGAGAGGTCTGCCACTCCATGTGGGTCACCTCCGGGATGGTGATGGAATTCATGCTGAAATAACTTTAGCTTCTTAGTGCTGTGCTTTAACCCACTACTCCACCAGGGAGGGCCTTAATTCAAACATATTTTATGGGGCCAACATTATCCCACAACTAAACCAGACAGACAATACAACAAAGAAAACTACAATCCAGTTTCCCTAGTGAATGTAGATGCAAAAATTCACAACAAATCTTAACAAGATGAATTAAACAATGCATTGAAAGAATCATACACGATTGCCAGTGGGATTCATGCCAGGAACACAAGAATAATTCAACATCTGAAATTCAATCAATGTAATTCACTGTATCAACAAAGAAAGATAAAATCCACATGATCATAACAGATGCTGAGAAAATATTCGATGAGAACCAACATTAATTTAAGTTGAAATCACTCAAAAACCAGGGAATAAACAGAACATAACCTAAGTCACTTACTACACCATGGCTAATTTCATTATCAATGGTGAAAATGAAAGCTTTCCCACTAAAATCTAGAGCAACACAAGGCTGTCCATTCTTACCATTGCTCTTCAACGTACAGCAAATTTAACACAAACATAGGAGGAAGAAAATTAAGAAAGTGACCCCTTTCGCAATTACACCAAAAAAAAAAAAAAAAAGCTTAAAAGTAAACACAACAGGCCCTCCCTGGTGGTGCAGCGGGTTAAAGCACTGCACTAAGAAACTAAAGCCACTTCCTCATGAGTTCAATTCCCGCCTGCCCCGGAGGCGACCACATGGTGAGGCAGACCTCTCCTGACCCGCCCGCTGCTCCCTCCCCTCAGCAGTGTACTTCATCGATCTGCCTGTCCTGCTTCCCGCTCTGTCTCTGGTGAATCCTCTCACCCTCCACATCTCTGGCCTGTACCCCAGTTCTGTACGAATAAATAAATCTTTAAAAAAAAAAAAAAGTAAACATAACAAAGTAGCTGAAAGAACTACACAAAAAGGTATAAGACACTGGTGAAAGAGATGGCACATAGAAATGGAAAAATATTCTCTGATCATGGATTGAATGAATCAACATTGTCAAAATAGCTATTCTACCCAAAGCAATATGTATATTCAGTGCAATCCCAATAAAAATGCCAGTGGCATATTTCAAAAAACTGGTATCACAGAAGACCCAAACAGCAAAATCAATTTAACAAAGAAGAATGAAAATGGAAGTGTCACATTTCTAGACCTCAAGTGATATTATAAAACCACAATAATTTAAATAGCTTGGTACTGAAAAAAAAAAAAAGACACACTAATTAGTGGAATATAATTAAGAGCCTATAAATAAACCTTCATATATATGGTAAGCTAATCTATGACAAAGGAACCAGAAACATACACTGGAACAAGGATAGTCACTTTAATCAATGGTTCTGATAAAATAGTATAGTTACATAGAAAGAACGAAACTAGAGCATTATCTCACAGCAGACATCATAATCAAAATGATCAAGCACTTGACTATAAAATTTGAAATCATAAGATGCATAGAAGAAAACAGACTAAACATTTCATGACATGAGCATTTGTGATGGCTTCCGACATTCATCCTTAAAGGCAAGGAAAACAGAAAAGAAAATAAACAGCTAGAACTACATCAAACTAAAAAGTTTCTAAAGAGTTAAAGAAGTCATAACTTAAATAAAAAGTCACCCTAATGAATGGGAAAAAAAAATATTTGCACACACATATGACAAAAGACTAATATCAAAGATATACAAAGAATTCATAAAACTCTACAAAAGCTAAACAAATAACTGAATCAAAATATGGGCTAAACAGATGCCTTTCCAAAGAAGACATTCAAATAAACAGCAAGCACATGAAATATGTTCACAATCACTTGTTATTAGCAAAAGGCAGAGCAAGAACCCAATGAGATATCATCCCACACCTATGAAACCACAAAGAACAAGTGCTGGTGAGGATATGGAGAAAAGGGAGCCCTCCAATATTATTAGTAGGAATGCGAAATGGCCCTTACAGAAAGCAGTATAGAGGTGCCTCAAACATGAAACATAGATCTGCCATGTGATCCAATAATTCCACTCCTCGGCATCTAACAAAATAATTCAAAAACACTAATTTGAGCAAGACTAGATAATGTGAGGCCCTACTGGGAGTCAAACCCAAGATCTCCTGTTTACGAGACAGGTGCTTTAATCAGCTAAGCCATAGAAAAACACTAATTTGATAGGAAATTTGCACTTCTATATTTACTGTAGCACAATTTACTACAGCTAGACTATAGAAACCAACAACGTATCCAAGAATAGAAGAGTGGGTCAAGGTGTGGTATATATACACAATGGAATACTACTATACTATACTTTAAACACATGCACACATGCACTGAAGCACATGCTGGAATACATGATAGTGCTATTTTTATTTTTATTTTTTTAAAGATTTATTTATGTATGCACACAAGAGCTGGGGTGCAGGCCAGAAATACAGGGCAGCAGGAGGATTCACCACAGACAGAGTGGAGAGCAAAATAGGCAGATTGAAATATACTGCTGAGGGGACCAGTGGGCAAGGTAGGAGATGGTCTGCCTCCCATGTGGGTCTGCTAACTGGTTGAAGAACAAATTCGTGCTGCAGTAGCTGCAGACAGCTTCACAGTGTTGTGTCTTAACCCCTTGTGCCATCAGGGAGGCCCACTATTTTTAATTTTTGAGGAAATTTCCTATAATTTTTATAGTGGCTGTTCCAATTATTTATCAGTACTTACTGAAATCTAATCCATACTAGATTTTATGCTATATCTGTCAATATCTAGGATATATACATAATGTGATGAGGTATGTAAACCTATCATTCTTGGCTGTGGGTATATTGCAGAAAATATCAGCAGGGATTTTTTAATTTAAATTCCAGATCTATACTTCGATGTTTCATACTTCAATGTCATATGGAAGCAAATAGCTTCTCAGAGAGTAAGCTCAGGGAAATTGGGACCTAGTGTTAGTATTTTATAATACAGTATTTACTTTTCTCCTGCCAGAAGAATTCAATGACTAAGTGATCTTTATGAAATAATTTACCAAATACTATCTTAGGTATCATTTCACATCACTTATCAATTTTTCCATTCCTAGGATGACTTCAGGGTCTTCAGAAGCAGTTCATTTATAAATCACAAATACCTTACATTGCTTAATG
Organism: Condylura cristata; assembly: GCF_000260355.1. Classification (NCBI taxonomy): domain Eukaryota; kingdom Metazoa; phylum Chordata; class Mammalia; order Eulipotyphla; family Talpidae; genus Condylura; species Condylura cristata. The sequence goes on from NW_004567114.1 coordinate 40,973,618, forward strand.
GTGTGGGAACAGATATTCCAGTCTTACTAGATACAAAAGCCTTATAACTAAATATCATACATAGCAATATGGTGTTGGTTTCTTATCATAGGTGTCAAATATAGATGTAGACTTTTAACTTTGACAGACAATAAAAAAAATCAAATTGTAAGGAAATCACTTCAAGTTTGCCCAGCCACTATAGAGGTTATGCTACCTTAACATTGTAACAATCACTGATCTAATATACAATGAAATCAGCAGAAAGCAGCAACTTCTCAGAAGGAAAATAAATCCTCTTTCCTGAAGACCCATATAATGTCTGAAAACAGAATTTGAAAGATAAAGAAAATAAAGGAGTAAAAGATCAATCTATTATAAAATCTAACAAGGCAATAAAGCAAAATCCAGTTTATTTGAAGAGTATTAAGAACATATCTAGAATTAATTAAAAGCCAAGTAAGCAAAAGCTAATCCCCTGTTCCAAGCCTGAAAAGTTGATGTAGTTATTAAAACTCATGTCAATGAATGGTAATGATAGAAAGTGAGAGTTACTATATTTGTTTAAATAAGATGAAAAGCAGAAAAAATATTTTTAATTTACCATGTTTTAGATGTAAAGTCAATGTGAAAAAAATATAAATATGAGGTCTGCAACAATAGGCACAACTCAAGGTTACAGATTACATAGAAGTTTTCCAAAATCATAAAGAATTTGGAATTGTAGGGTTAGAGTGACTTTATGGGTACTTTAATATAAATTCTCCTAGTTTATAGATGAAGGCAACAAATCTTCAATAGAATAAGTTACTCCCCAAGGCTCTTTAGAACTAAGCATATCAAATTGAGAATAGAACCCAGGTTGAGCCAAATACTTTGTTATACTTTTCAACCTGGAAAAAAATTATAGTTAAGGATTAGCATGGTGCTCTTAGGATAGTAAAAACAGAATCCCAAAGGCTTATAAGGTCTAGGATGTGGAACTAACATAAAGACAATATTGCTCAATATACTTATCAAAAAGATACACAATGAGGGGTGGGTTAAAGCACAGCACTAAGAAGCTAAAGCCACTTCAGCATGATTTCAACCCTGCCCTGCAGGTGATCCACATGGCATGGCAGACCTCTCCTGACTCACCGGCTGCTCCCCTCAGCAGTGTACTTCGTTGATCTGCCTGTTCTGCTCCCCACTCCGAATCTGGTGAATCCTCTCACCACCCCTGCACCTCTGGCCTATACCCCAGTTCTGTAAACATAAATAAATAAATCTTAAAAAAAAAGAGACACGATGCAAATCACTTTTGAGAGGATGAAGAAATACAATTGACCATTCTGATGTGTGGTTTGCAATATTACATAGCAAAGAATGCTGGACACCCTGCCATACTTCATTGTACAATGATCAGCCACCTTGTGGAACAGCTTCATTTGAACCAGTGGATTTAAAGATGATGGCAATCCTATCAAGACCTACCTCCACCACCCATTTTACTTTTATCACATAAGGTCCATAAATTCAGTGGCAGTATCTGCTTTCTCTACCTAGAGAGGATTGTTACCACATATCTTCTCAAAGATGTTGCTAATCCTTACAAATTCATATGAATTGGTTAGTGATGTGATTCTCCAACTTGATATTATCAAAGAGACATTAATATAGCACCACTTATTGGACAGATCATTCTGTCACTCACTGGCTGCTAGCTTATGTTATTTGTTTCATTATAAAGGGAATAATGGAAATATATTTTGCAAGTGGATTTGTCTCTTTTACTCACAAAGCTCTGACTTGTGTGATTTCCCATGAAGGTAAAAAATTCCTTCCTTATTATCACCATTCAATAAAATGTGTTTCCATTCAAGGAACTCACTTTCTTCTTCTATATAGCATTACATGGGTACATTAGACAGAAGTAACAGTCATAATAGTTATGGAATGACCTATTAAGACAATGTGTTATCAAGAAGCAAAGCCTTGAGTAGTCATGGAATGTAGTCTTTGAAGGTGCAATATTCACTTTGAATTATCTACAAAACTTAATGCTGTTTTTTCAATAGTCAGATATACTTATCCAAGAATTAACAAAGAAATTTATTTCATTACCATAATAGTAGACTTATCTATTATAATAATAATCCATATATATAATTTTTGCCTTCCATCTAAAGAATTTCCATTCCCTACTGTTGAATTCTAGTGCTTTAATATATTTGCTCCTATTAGAAGAATATTTAACCAGACGACAAATGACTTCTAATTATGTGGTTAGTTGTGGTTGTTTTGCCATGGATGCTAATAGGCAAATTGGAGGGATACTAACTATACTGACTTGGGTAGCAAATAAACATCATCTAGAGGAAACTGACCCTCATAGCTCATGGAAAATTCCTTTTAACACTAAAGCCAGAATGATATATTAAGCAGGCCAACAAATGCATCACCATGATAGAAGAGAATTATGTATAACAACTAAGGAGACCTTATGACTAGGTACAGAAGAAAGGATTTTTAACACTCTGAATACCTTATTTCTTCATTGGTGTGTGTAATACAACCACTTTTCTTTCCCTGACCCCTTCATTTCATATTTTCCATTTATTCCATATGTGAAGCGTTCATATGGTAGCTTTACTAACCAATCTAATAATTATAAATACTCCTGAATATCCTAGTGAAATGGTAACTAAGTTATGAAAAAAAAGCATGATAGTATCATGACAGATAAAATGAATGGATCTTAACTTACCTCTCTTTTGGAAAGGTGACAGAATGTTGGTAGCTTGAGGTAGAAGCATAATATTTGTATACTGGTATTATGTCTAATGTTTGAAATGAGAGTAGACATATAGCACATGGATTTATGCTGGGTATATGTTTATATATGGCAGCAGATAGACAAAGGATTGGACTGAAGTGATTGTGTATCTATTGTACCAATGCCTTACTCCATCTTTTAACAATCTACACTGAACTGTTATAGCCGGAATCCTGCAGCTATATTTCCAGGGTTCCTTACAAGATTTCATTCTGTCATGTTCTATCAATGCAAAATTCTGATGACCAACTTGGAGGTTAGAATAAGTGAAAGACTTCAGCTTCAGCAATAGCAGTAAATACTGGTAGTTGCTGAACTTGCTAAAACACAGATGACACAGGTGACTGAGAACTTTATTAGTCCCATCAGTAGTAGTTTAACTTCTTTGCTTCTTGCTTCCAATTTTGGTAGCTACTGTTACCTCTTTGGCAATTTCAGCCTTTTTACTAATACTTTCCAGTAGGTGCTGGCTCATGGATTCTGTCTAAACCTGTAGGCATTAATAGCTTTCAGAACTCAGTGTAACATTGGCATACCTTTCTGCTCCATCAGAACGTCTCCCTTTTCCTATATCTATACTAACACTTTTTAGCCAATTCCCTGTTTCATATCTCCTTGTTTGAATAAGTAGCAAATTTCTATTTTCCTCACTCACTCATATAATTTCTAAAGCATAAAGGCATATTCACTTACATGAATAAAAGCATAAAGTTAAACATAAAGACATTTATTGCTGATGAAATAAAAATATTTTATATTTTTAAGAATAGCAGATGAATATGAAATGTGGATAAGCCTTACTTTGAGCATCTCTCATTACTAAGTGAAAATGAGTAAATTTATAATTTTGATATATTTCTTGATACTGCCATTAGAAAGTTTTATTTACTATATGAGTTTAATTGGAATATTACAATCCCCTATAGCAATGCTATTTAAAATGGGATCTGTACCCCAGTGTTTGCCAGTCTGAGGACTGAGGAGATACCTAGCTTATTCCAGAATGAAATAAACATACAGCATCTTATATATCTTTTATAGAAAATGCTTTTCCCCCCTCAAACTCATAGTGAAGTAGTCAACTTACATTTGTAAATAAGCTACTTATATTCCCAAATAGTAGCAAAATGTATACAAGTTATCAATAGGCATACTACTTTTTAAAAGATAGCAAAATTCAAATAAAATATTAAAAGAATAAGTAATCAGAACAGACGTTTCAACAAACAAATTTCTTATAGGTAAATATAAGTTCTAATTTTTGGAGAAAATTAATCACACAATGAGACATGAAACTAATATCTAAAAATCAAAATGCTTAAGACATTGAAATGCAATCTACTAAGATCAGCCCTCTTTATGATTCTACAAGAAACAGAAATGACTTGGTAAAGAGTTAGATTTTAAAAGTTCTTTTAAAATGGCATAGCTTTAAAAGGGTAATGAAAAACTGATTCAATTCCCTAGAAAAGAAACAAATATATATATATATATATATATATATATATATGCAAAAAAACAGGGTTGAAGAGTTATATTTTTGAACTTTGAACCAATTCGTTTGTTTTAAAAATTACAATTTGTATACATATTTATGAGTTTTCACAAATGCACAGACCTGAGAAATTATCACCCTGATATGGATACAGAATAATTTCTTCACCCCCAAATTTCTTGTGCTATCTCTTCCCCGACCCCTGACACTAGGAATCACTGAGATCACTTTTCACATAGATGTACCTGCACTCAACACAGAATTAGAGGTGAAAATGAGCAGAGAAAGTAAAAAAAAAAAAAAAGAGTGAAGAACTTTAAATATTAAGCTGAGAATCTTTAAAGTGTATTATGAAACAATAAAAATGCATCCAAATGATTGAAGTGGCTGATTACTTAAGTGGAGTGGATGAATACTTTAAAACATTCTATTATAGTGGAAGGCTTTTTTTCTAACATCTCATCAGACTACCTGAAGAAAAATTACAAAGATTTCAATTAATGTCACATATTTAAACATTCACTTAATATTATGAAACTTAAAATTTGAATCCCTTGTCTTGATCCAGTCATTTCTTTTTTTTTTTAAGATTTATTTATTTATGCATACAGAACTGGGGTACAAGCCAGAGGTGCAGGGGCAGTGAGAGGATTCACCAGAGACAGAGTGAAGAGCACAACAGGCCGACTATTGAAGTACACTGCTGAGGGGAAAAGCGGGCGTGTCAGGAGAGGTCTGCCAGGCCATGTGGCTCACTTCGGGGTGGGCAGGGATCTAATTCAAGCGGAAGTGGCTTTAGCTTCTTGGTGCTGTGCTTTAAGCCCCTGCGTTACCAGGGAGGGCCTGCTCTTATGTCCAGGCATTTCTTTATGGAAAAAATACCAATATTATACTCTCTATAAGTAAAAATGTTGGGATTCAGTATCAAAGTTATAAGGAAAATTTATCATATTTGATGGTTGTGTTGTCTGTTTGTACTCATGAATTCTTTTGTTGAAAATTTGTTCCAGATGCTGAGTACAAAAGAAGCCTGTGGTTCTTATACAATTTTAGCCTATTCTATAAGCTCAAACAAATAAAGCTTTTGATTTAAGATTGTTTAGTCTCAAAGAGATCAGTATAGAAAACAGATTAGGAACATGGATGAAATGGCATTCATAAAGAAATGCTATTCAGCTCAAAAACCAAGCCATAAAAGTTCTCAAAATGTGGCTTCATGATACAAACTGGAATCAAAGAAATGACTCCATTCCTTTGGATGTAAGTGAGCTTTTAAATCCAAGGGTGAATATATCAAACACTGTTCTTTGTGAAGGAATGAATATGAGCCAATGCTAATTTCATATCTCTTTCAGGAAATTCACTAATATTTAGAGTGAAAAGGAGATGAAGTTTGCCTTATGTTTTAAAAATCAAAATTCATTCTGACAAAAATATTTTATTGGCAAATCTGTGCTTCTTTGCAAAGCTATCTTAGTTCACAGAATAGTAATAATGACAGCAACAACTGACAACATTTATTGAGTGCATAATATGTGGCAAGCACTCTTTCTATGTAGTTTGCATATATTAATTTAATTTTTAAAACATCACTGAAAAATCATTTTGATTTTACATAAAAAATAAATAGAGCAGTGATAATTTATCCTGGAAATTCCTGAGTTGAATACATTTGGGAATTTACTATCTGGAAAATAGCTTTTCCTCAGAATTAGAGTGATGTAATACACAAAAATATAACTTGATATGCCTCTAAAAGATTTTTATATAATATGAATGTTCAATTAAGACATGGAAGAAAGCCTAAAACATAGAAAGATGTATGTGTTATACACAAAATCTAAGATATTAATATATGGAATATATAATATATAACATAAATTCTTGAAATTGATTATCAGAAAATATTTTCTTACATATCAACTCATCCTCCACAGATAAGTAGACTTGATTCATGTCTTTAAAAAGACTTTAAGTAGGGGGTCTCCTTGGTGGAACAAGGGTTAAGTCTCAACACTATGAAGCTATCAGCTGCCACTGCAGCATGAGTTCAATCCCAGGGCAGGGAGTTGAACCACATGGCACAGCAGACCTCTCCTGTCTCTCCAAATGTTCCCCTCATCAATGTATTGTAGTAGATCTATCTGTTCTATTTCCCTACTCTGTCTCTGGAGAATCCTCTTATCTACCCCCCAGACACCTAACCTGCACCCCAGTTCTTTTATGCATAAATAATACTTTCAATAACACCACCACACTAGAAATACAAAGTGAATCTAAATAATAAAAGTATAGTCACATTAAATAATCCATGAAAAGAAGAAATAATATTTACGTTTGTCATTAAATTTATATCTCCAAGCATTCACAGCAGCAATGTAAGTAAAAGTGATGTTATAGGCTCTCCCTGGTGGTACAGTGGTAAACACAGCACTAAGAAGCTAAAGCCACTTCAGCGCGAGTTTGATCCCAGGCCCTGGAGGTGACCCACATGGAGCGGCACACTCTCCTGACCTGCCCACTGCTCCCTTCAGCAGTATACTTGGCCAATTGGCCTTTTCTGCCCCCCACTCTGTCTCTGGTGAATCCTCTCACCACCCCTGCACCTCTGGCCTGTACCCCAGTTCTGTATGCATAAATAAATAAATCTTTAAAAAAAAAAGTGATGTTCTCCTCATTATCTGAGGCAAGTCAAATCATGTGATATAAGTATTTTCTACTTTTAATCCTCAAAAATATATATCCCTAGGAAGATTTACTTCAGAATAGTGGCATTGTGGATTTGTAAACCTGCTTCCCAATTAAAATTTGTGTTGAAAATTACTTCAAAACAGAACAAAAAAACCAACCATTTAAAGTCTGAAAATTTGTATGAAGGAATAGAACAAGAAAAGCAAAATCTTACCTTGAAAATATACATTTCAGTAAGAACACTTAGTAAACATACTTACGCTATGACTTTCTTCCTCTGCTCTCCCAGCTCAGCATGATAGAATCTACACTTAAGAAACTGGCAAAGAGAAGACAGGCTTCCCATCTCTTCTCAGGTCCCTGTCAATGCTACTGTGCCTCACCAGAAAAGTATGTTTCCTATACTTCTCATTTTCCTGTACTGTTTCACAGAGGCTAGGTGAGTTTGGCTGATAAATCTCAAGTACGATTTTTCCACCTGGCATCTGTTCACAGGTCAAGAGATTCTATCCCAGGAAGCCCAGATTAAGAACTTTATAACCCCAATAGCCCTCATATCCCAGCTTCTCCTAATATGGATACTAAGCAAAGGAAGAAGGAGCAATCTGGAAAAACACAGCAAGCTAGAAGAAAAATCTAAAGTGAACCATAAAAGATACTAGTTCCTAAATATCTTTGCAGGACTATTTTGACCTGCTTCCTTCTTACTGAATAACAAGAAGTTCATTATTTTAACATGTCAAACAATCTTTATGTTTTATTAAATAACAGTGTGTTTATATTACATTAATAGAAGTTGGAAGTCAGACAATGAGGTTTTGGATCACAATGCTTTATTTGAGGACCTTCCTGGCCATCCACTCCTAACCATTATACTTATTCTCCTACCCTTATACCATAAGAAATAGGAACCATCAAAGTGATTATGGAGGGTCCTGAAAACAGCAATACTTTCTCCAGTCTGCTTTCTGGAGGCTGCTTACTCTAAGACTGTGTTCATAGGCTATACCACTCACCACTGAGGGGGATGCCAGGAGTAAAGTCCTAGTTAGATTAAGAAAAGACAGAGGGGTTCTCTATCTAAGTAGTGCTATCTGTAGTGTATTTTAAAAATTATGTATGCCTCAATAAGTTCTGAAAAGAAAACATGAATTAAAACTAGTCTGGCTCAGCAGAATGTAGAGGTTTTCCAACAGAAAAAAAAAAAAAATGATCAATCTTCAGTACTACATGCCAGCACTATGATCCAAAAGACCAGTTGAGTCCACTCACACCCCAGCAATTATCTGATTGGGGGACAAACCATAACTGTAATTGTTATAAAAGCTACCTGTATAACCAGTCAACTGCTTGGAAAGGAGCAAGGAATTAGAGAAAGGATAAAAGGTAGGATGTGAAAGGGAGAATTACTAGGAATTATCTAAAATAAGCTGCTATATAAAAATATCTATTATTTACATTTGAAAGACTATCATACCATTAATAAGCAAGTTCTCTTAACCTCGCAATAACTAACAATGGATAAGGTGATTAAATCATAAAAAAAGAGAAAATGTTTTCTGCGCACTTTTGAAATATAGTAAATTTGCCATACATTACAGTAAGATATTTTATATTTCTTAATGTTGATTCAAACATATGAAATAAAACCTTATGGTATCTTTAAAGAGGTTTAAGTAAAGAAGCCCTTCAATTATTTCATTATCTACATATCTGGACCTAGCAAATTCTATCTGATTATTAAAGCCTCTAGCAGTGTCCAGCTTAATATCCAGACTTGTAAAGTCAAATTTTTTTCTCCCGCTCTCAACAATGACTTTTCCAAACATTTTTCATTCTTCTTAAATCAAAACCCACAATAACTTCACAGTTTCAGTACTTTTATGACTTCACAGTTCTCAGAGAAATGATCCATTAAATATGGATTCCAGAACTCCAGATATACAAGATTTAACACATTTACATTCATGTCTTTCTTCTTTCATATAATGATGGCAGAAATGCCCATCATGACATCAGACAATAATAACACCATCATTCAATTGGACTCACTGTATTATTTCTTTGAAAAGCAATTACGTTTCTGTTAACATCCTATTACAGTTATAACATACTCACATAGCTCATATTTACTAAACAAAATTTCAGGAAACAAAATAAAAATAATATCTGTATTGTGATTGTATTCTCCTTTCGCAGCAAAATTCTCAAAAAAAGCAAAATCCATGAATCAGTTATACACTCTGTTCACTCTTCCTTCATTTATCCTCAACAACTAAGATCTAATTTCTCTTCTCATAATAAAGTTGAAATTGCTCTCACTTAAACCATAATCAGTTACTTATTGTGAAATAAAATAGTTTGACATCTTTGTAGCATTTGATATAGTTTACATTTCCTCTTTAGAAGGTTCTGTGTGTGTGTGTGTGTGTGTGTGTGCATGCGCGTGTGACAGAGACCTTTCCATTTTTGGATGCCTATTGGTACCTGCCTCTCAGTCAATTTTAAGATTTTTATTGGTCATCTCACTACATTAAAAAAGAAAAGATTGGGCCCTCCCTGGTGGCGCAGCAGTTTAAAGCACAGCACTAAGAAAACTAAAGCTACTTCCACATGAGTTCGATCCCCACCTGCCCCGGAGGTGACCACATGGCGTGGCGGACCTCTCCTGACCCGCCCGCTGCTCCCCTCAGCAGAGTAAAAAGTCCATCTGCCTGTTCTGCTCCCCTCTCTGTCTCTGGTGAATCCTCTCACCCTCCGCATCTCTGGCCTGTAACCCAGCTCCATATGAATAAGTAAATAAATCTTTAAAAAAAAATAAAATAAAATAAATAAAATAAAATAAAATAAAAGATTACAACTATTTACTGTCAGTGATGATTTGGAGGAAGAAATGATCACTCATAATTTTCACTGGTTTTCATTAGTTCAACTGTTTGGGTGGATTATTTGACAGTATTTATCAAAATATGAAATGAGGAAAGGTGTTCAGTGTAGCATCTGGTCATTTAGGGCACTTAGTAGTCTAATTTTGTGAACTATGTACATAAAACATGATATATCTTGCTCTAAGCGTCCAACCACATATACTCAATGTCTTCTACCTACTACTGAGTAGCAGCTCCCTTTATTATAACCAAGATATGTCTAGAACTTTCTGGTCAATTTCAGTTTAACTTTGAGCTCAAATTTAAATATTATATTAATTTATTGCTCTTATTGAGCTAATATCGTATAGTAATTTATATATCTAAAATGCATGCTTTGATAAATTGTAAAATATGTAATACTTTGTGTAATTACCATAATCAACATATTCAATAATTCAAACACTCCCCAAATTTTCCTTGTTCCCTTTGGAAATCCATTCTTTTTATTGCTTTCTCTCCCAACCAACTACTCTTCCATTTTTTGTCACTATAGATCAGTTTTCAATTTTGATAATGTAAATGGAACCATATAATATTTACCTTTTTTTTCATTTGGCTTAAGGTGACTATTTGTGGTTCAACTGTGTTTTTCCATATGCTGCTAATTCATTTCTTTTACTGCTGGATAGCATCTCATTCTATGGGAAACATTTTGTTAATTCTTTTATTTGTGGCTAAATATTTGGGTTATTTCCAGAATTGAGCTTTTGTAAATGATGTGATTATGAACATTTGTGAGCAAATATTTATGGAGATACATGTTTTCATTTCTCTTGGATAAATTCCTAGGAATAGAATGACTGAGTTGTATAAACATATGTTGAAATTTTAATGAAATTGCCAAACTGTTATTCAAAGTGATTGTATCATTTTACATTCCCACTAGTATGATTTCCCACTGTTCTATACCCTTACCAACATTTGGATAATCAGTTCTTTTAAAAATTCTAATCTTGGAAGTTAGTGTTTTTAAATTCATGTGTCGATAGATATTTAGGTTTTTATTCCATTGTAGTCTCACTTGAATTCTCAGGTAGTTGTTTTTTAACTTTGACCAAAGTAATGTTACCAGTTGGAGGGTTGGTCTGAATGAAGGGTTATGCCAATTTTTTTTTAACATTTATTTATTTATGCATACAGAACTGGGTTACAGGCCAGAGATGCAGAGGGTGAGAGTGAGAAACAAAACAGGCAAATCAACGCAGTACACTGCTGAGGGGAGCAGCAGGAGGGTCAGGAGAGGTCTGCCGTGCCATGTGGGTCACCTCTGGGAAGAGGACTGAACTCATGCTGAAGTGGCTTTAACTACTTTGTGCTGTGCTTTAACCAGCTGCGCCACCAGGGAAGGCCAGGCCAATATTCTTAATGCCAATTACATTTCCAAGAATGGAAAACTGTAAATTATATATATGCTGCCTTTTTCTTTTGTGAATTTTATGCTTATTATATAGGCAGACTTATTTTAAAGCAATCATTAGAGATTGATTTGATGTTTCCAAACATGCATGTTATAAGTGTCTCATGCGAATTTTAAGTCACTATTACAAATCATTGACTCTCCTCTAATTGATAAAGAAATGGCTCCATAGAACCCAGTAATCTATGAACTAGAACAAATATTCTAACTCCCAGTCACTCAACCCAATATTATTTAATTACTTCAATATTTCCATGTTTGATAAGTGTTTAGTTTTGATAAATGTTTTATTAACATGGGTAGATGACCATAATCTCTTAGGTAGAAATGAAATATTACATAGTTCTGCAGTTTATAATCCATTTTATTTATATAAATGGGGAGAAAGCAAAAAAATAGGTAATATTTGTAGCTACTTCGTATTATGCTCTATATAATTGGTTTTGAAAGTTAGTTTTCCTAATTTTTCAGCAAAGAGGTTCCAGATTAATTATAGCTCTTAAATCCCTCATTAGAAAAAATCATGTACTTCAATTGTTATGAATAGTCTCTTACTGAATATCTAATCTTCCTAATCAGAGATTGAAAAGATAATCCCTTACACTTGAAGATTATTAAATTCAATGCAATGCTTACTACGAATTCTGGAATGTTACCGTCATATTCATTTATTTTCAATATTTTCTCCTGATTGAATAGAAAATAACCATCCTTCTAAATAAAGGTCCTTTGTCGTTTGTTATTAGGAAAAAGCAAAGTTAATGTGAATGAGAGGTAGTGTAGAGGAGGATGGGCTGAGAGAGAGAGAGAGAGACAGAACCAGCTTTTCCAGTGGTGCAACTCTGAAGAACAACCGTAAATGCTGTAACTATGAAAGAGCAAAGTTATTATAGATTTTATTTCCCAGCCGGTTAGGAGTTTCATTTACTCAAACTATTTTGAAGCAATCAGATACTTAGCCAGCCCAGATAAAGAAAAACTTATATCTTCCTAAGAGAATGAATTAGATTCTGATGAATGAATAGCAGAGGTCTAGATAATTTTATTTTTATTCTAAATTACATGACATAGAAGACTCTTGATAGAAAAATCAATCATGCGAAATGCCTCCTGTCTTCAGGAATAGGATGATTAAAAGTGCTTCTAAGGAGTAAAAACACTAGATTTTAACAAATTTCAGACAACTTATCTTCCTTTACAATTGTTTATTGAAACAAAGACAGAACAAAAATGACATTGCATATCAAAATTATCTTTTCAGAAGAGAATCTTTTCAGGAAAGAATCAGGGGAATTCAGAAGAAGAGGATCAGCAGAAGAGGAGTTTGAAGATGGTACATCTTATGCGTACATTAGCACAGTCATTTCATAGAGAATAATATAGTATGACTCTGATATTGCTTTTCTTATTGTTTCTATTTTTGTTGTTGTTGTTGTAAAATATAGGGAGGTAGATACGTTTGAAAGTGGTTATAATAAAACTTGAAGATAGTACCATAATCTGAATAAAAAACAGCTAAAGCAGAAGGGTGATAGGCCTGATCAAACATATAAAACAAAGGCACAGAAAAGAACAGAGGATAGAACACCAAAAAAAAGACAGGAAAGGATTTTTATGATCTTAAGATCAAATTTTTTCAAATGTATTTTTTTAAGTGAAAAAAGAAATAAGACTTCAGAAATCGTGCTGTGTAGCTGTACTGGCTGATGGTGCTAAGGAGTAGTCAAAATTTTTGCAATCGTAGTTAAATATGCTGGTCAATGGCAATGGTTAAGGTGGTACCGAAACTTAACATTAAAGATTAAATGTTATTACATCAGGGGTATTTTGTTAAACTATATAATACCATCATTTAGGTATGACCATGACAAGTAATTTATAAATAGGACCAAATTTCAAATTTCAAAGATATCATATTATGCTTATATTATTTCAATTTGCTGATTTCAAAATATATATACTACAAAACAATTTTTGCATCAAGTATTATAGAATGTAAATTAATTTTACAATTTAAAATTCTGATATGCAGATAAGATATGCCAATATAAAAAGTTTTATCAACTTAGTTGCATCTTCATGAAATTTTGATTATTTATGCTAGATATCTATTCTACAAGCATTTTCTACGAAAAAGCTTTTAATTTCTCAAAATCACTGGTATAAATATACACAAAAAATTTTATTCAAGTAAAATAGTTTTTTTTTTAATTCTTATTGATAACAGGAATAAAAACAAAGGCCTTATTTTAAAAAAAGGAATAGTTTTATTTCTGAAAACTGTAGTGACTATAAATAACATCTGATGTAAAGTATGAGGTACAGTATTTCTCAGAGCATTTAAAGTTGGCATGATGACTAAAAGTAACATTTGTGAGTATATCTATATACTAGCCATTTCCTCAACATTTGCATACTTATATAGAAATTATATAATGCAAATATACATATGCATACAAATTAAACAAAAATACAAACACTGTATTTTTCCAAATCTTTAGCCCTAGTCAGTGTTAGAGATTAAATATGTGTTTAACTGTGAAGAAAAATAAACATTTTATAATGTGAAATTTGAAAGAATGATTATCAGCATGCTTATCTAGAATTAGGTTTAATTAGGAGGGTTGTAATATTTTTAAATTATCCAGAAACAAACTCTGTAACTTCTAAATCTGGTGTTCAGTATTTTCATAAAATGTAATATTTTCATAAAATGTTCAAGAATCCATTATTATTGGAACTACCTATAAACATTCAAATAATTTATTATCTCTTTGTCTAGAGTTGAACCTTGGTAACTATTGTGGAGTTAAAACTAGGGTGTATAAATTAATGGGAAAATAAAAATAGTGGAAGTCTATCTATTTGCAAATGGGAGGTGTATTATTACAAAGGTATGAGATGCAGTTAGCATATAAACTCACCTCTGACTGGTCTTCAAGTCTCCAAGGAAATATTGCATTTGTTCTTTCTTCTCTATATATAGGAATTTACACCCCTATTTTAGCATAAACTAACTTGAATTATAATAGTTTGCATTTTTTTCCTTCATAAGTCTTAGTATAAACTGTGAGATGAGTCAACTTTCTATGCCTCCATATATCTTTAGCATCTAAAATTGTAGTTCACGTCTAACATGTTATGACGTAGGCTATGCTACCCATGCTGTCTATGACAAGGTTCTGGCAACGCAGAAGGCTCCTGAGAACATGGAGGCTGCTTGGTTCCCAAGAAGACATACAAAGGGAAGTTCTGGCTCCCAAGAAGACATAGTAAGGGGAGTCTCCATAGCAATGTTCACTGAACTACCTTGTACTTGTTCTTGCCTAATAGCAATTGTACTTGACCATCAAGCAATTATTGGCCCTCCTTTGCTTGCGGACATTAACTGGACATTGAGAACCTGTTACAGAAATTTTTAACAATTGACAATGATTTTCTCAGAAAATTACCTTAGCATAAATCTTTATAAATATGGATAAAATATGATTAGGCTGTGCTTTCTCCTGGGACAGTTTGGAACCTGGGAAAGGATTGTTCACAGGAGAACTTAAAGATTTGCTGCTTTATTTGAGATGCTGACTAGAATGATTGATCATGTTAAAAAATTGATCATGAAAAAATGGGGATGCTGATTGTTTCTGGTGGTTTTCTTTCTATGATCAAAAGAATTTCTTTGTAACATGTAACCACAAAAGTTTCAGTGTAGCCATGGAAATTAATTGTTAAAGATTTGTGTCAATGCCCATACTGATGTAATCTCACTGCTTAGAAATTGTTTAAATAAAGAACTGATGAAGTTTTAGGCAGAGCTACTTACCAAGTAGCTACTTACCAAGTAGCTCTGCCTAAATGCCTAAATGTCTGCCTCATTGCTCATTTCACCAGCGCCACCTCATCCTTTGGGAAAAGGACCCCTGACCAGCCACCTGTCAGAGCCGGACTTTGACATCTGGCCTAGTCTCCAACAATGTTATATATTTTTTCCTACTTGAGAACAAGAGATGAAAGTAAAGGATGAACTTAAGGAAAGATTAGAGAAACTCATAAATAGTATTTTCAGTAGAATTTACCATGAAGTCTGAGAAAAGTTTAGAGCATAAAACCAGGTCATATACACATAGTAAATGCATATTTTATACTACTGTCACAGTTTCTCCCACTTTTGTCTTTATAATCATTGACTTCAGAAGTAGTTCAACGAGGAATACAAGAATAATTGTGTGGCTTCTGGGGGGAAAGTTAGATAATTAATTTGTAGCTTTGACTAGATTAATGTGTATTCTAATCTTGGTAACTGATTATTGCAAAATAATCATTATGCTATAGTGTGCTAAAGTATTTGCTTGAAACTAATTGTTTTGAACTCTTTATCTGTACCCAATGAGCTGCCTATGAATTATTAAAATGTTAAGCAGAGAGAAATTGTTTAGTTAGCAAATTAATCTATAATGCATAAAATAAAAGCTGCTGAAACGCATAACCTTTTCATTAAAGATTTTAGGTCACCATATTCCATATTTTGATCTCCATGACATTCAGATAACTGGTTGAAATGTTAAAAATTCAGTCAATGCTGAAGTTGTTTATACCTGTCTCAAGCCAAACATCTAGTTTGACATTTTAGACTGAATTGTCTGAATTGATCATTTGTCTTGACATCAAGTAGATAAACTGATGCTACCTCAAACACACACACACACACACACACACACACACTGGCAGTTTTCCTCTTTAAAATATGTTTATTCATTGAAAGAAATTCCAAAGACCTATGTCATAGTGAATATAACTGGTTTCTGGAATGATCCTTAAGTTACAAGTAGATAATAATTTTGAAAACCTTCTGTTAAATTCAATCACTGACTATGGAATGATATACTAGGCAAACTCTTTGTTTTTAAAATTATTTTTACATGCTTCAACATACTTTCTATTAAGGTAACAGTTTATATACTGTATAGGATTCAGAAATATACACACCTATTACCAACACACTTCATAGTTCACCACCACAGTCCACTGGGTCCCCACATCCTTTTTCTATTCATATTTCTCCCCCATCTGGTAGCCTCGATTTTACAGTCAGATTTCTAAAGTTTGATTTTAATTAGTTTTGTCTGTCTCTTTGTTCAGTTTCTCTATATTCCACATATCAGTTTGAATACTGAAATTTTCAGGTTTTGTTTTATACCCTTCTGGAGTATTATTCTTAGCATAATCCTCCCCAATTTCATTCATTTTATCACAACTGGCAAGAGTTCATTTGTTTTTCTCATACCTGAGTAGCATTATTCTGTTACCCCTTCTCCCTAATCTTTCCTAGGGCACTTAGGTGACTTCCATAACTTGGCTATTATAAGTAGTGCCGCAATGAACATAGGAGTGTATATATCCTTTCAGTTAGGGTTTTTGTATTCTTTGGATACATCCCTAGGAGTGGAACTGCTGTGTTTATGGTAGATATGTTTTTAATATTTTGAGAAGTCTCCACACTGTTTTTCTATAGGAGATTTCTATAGGATTTGGACCAGTCTACATTCCCACCAATGGTGTGCTTATGTTCTTCCCCATCCTTGCTAGCACTTGTTTCTGGACTTTTAGTTGAAGAAACAGCTTAGTTGAAGAATTTCCACAAGGCACTAAGCAACTGATTTTCCAAAATGTTTAATACTCTGTTAAATACACAAGGAAGAGGGTTTGGATTGTAACTCTTTGCCTTATTGAGATTGTATAGAACAGAGCAACTAAAGTATTTGAGACTATTTCTGTGCATCTGTGCAAATTTTTAAATGGTTCTATACCAGATGATCTACAAATTAACTAGAAAACAAATTAAACTTTACTGAATATCTTGGTTAAAAGGAAATGCTAAAATAGCTAGAATAGCTAGAATTAGATGAAAATCCATCACTTCAGTGTAATGGAATCAGTAATCAATATATTAAAAAAAAAAGTTTGGACTTAAATCCCAGTTCTGCTTCTTAACATCTGTGTAAAATTGAACAAGTAAAATGATCTGTAACTCAATTTTCTTAGTATCAAATTGGATATAATATATCATTTGTATTGTTTTGAGGATGAAACAAGTCAAGACATGTTTAGCCTTTTTTTTAATTTTGCTTGTCTAAACATTTTCTTATATCCTTTTACTATTTTTTAATCTTTTTTTATTTTATATAATTCTTCCTTTTTGTACAATCTATGCTTTCTCCTCTCTGGTATTAGCCCCTTAAAATTCTCACATGTTTAACTCTCAGAAAAGACTGACACATACTAAAGGCTCAAAGATGCAACTGTTAATAATGAAGATCATATCCAATATGTTATATATATTTATATATTATATATGTATATATGTATATATATATATATGTATAATATATATGTTGTATATGACTTGTAATATATGGTTCCCAGTGACCCCAGTTTCTAGTCTCTGCTTACCAACTTTTTTCCCTACCATCTACAGAAGTAGGACAGTGTGACTAACTCATTGGTCTCTATTTTCCTTTTTAACTTTTCTTTCTTGTAAGTAGCTCACTGCTCACTGTATTTATCCTGGACTAATCTAGAATGAATCCTCATGTGTCCCTGACTGATAACATGCACCAATTCAATACATAATTATTTTCTCCCATTCACTTTATTCCTTAGAATTATGTATTATGTTTACATTTTAGTTACTGACAATTTGTATACTGGACTATAATGTTATATGATTCTTATCCCTATAAACCTCTGTTCAGCACATATTGGTCTTTTTTAGTAAATTTTACTATTACAAGGTAGGTTATTCTTTCTCACAGAATTAGTTCAGTGTGTTCAAAGTGTTTACAAGAATAGCTATTGTTTACCAATCAAACTATTTATCCAAATGGGATATTATTTTATATAATTGTTCCTAGTTTTGCACTTTACTTAAAAAATATGCATATTGAAGGAGATACATCCTATTAAGGAAATACAAAATCCAAACTTAAATAGTCCTTTGCCATAAGATGATGCTTCCTTCTAGATAAATTATAGTTGGAAATGATTTTTATTTAAGATTATAATTTAGATATTTGTTGACATCCCAGGCCCACCAGTGTCCATTTATGGATCAGCCACCACTCTTGCTCTGAAAGGATATGACCTCTAAATCATACACAGTGTTGTAAATGAATGTTAGCACAAAATAAAAATAAAAGTAAAATACATGGGAAAACATTTATCTTATACTGGCAAATGAAAAGGACAGCTATGAAATAGCATTATTAGGTGATTTAGAATTTTAATTTATGAATATGTATGCAAAATATTAGTAAGCACTAAGATAGTAACAGAGACCATAAAAATAAGGCATATGTGATATTTCATTTCTAATGCTTTAATAACATACATTTGCAACTTTTAAAACTGTAAAAAATAAAATTAAAAATTTGAAACTTCAGAATGGTAGTTCATTACTCTATACTTAATTACTTGTTACTACAACCTATGTTCCTTATTACATCATATCCCTGTGGTTATAAAACTGCTTGTGGGAGGCATCATGTACCGTCTTCAATACTCCCACTGTTCTTTTCTAAGTAATTATGATAATGATAACAATACTATAATACTTATTATATTGTTACCATCCATGTTAGACATCATAAATCTCACTTACTTGTCATTACCCAATGGAATGTCATTATTTTATATATGAACACAATACAAGAGAATTTAGGGAATTTGTGTAGGATCACAATCCATTAGGTGATATAACCTAGATTCAAAAAGATCCAATACAAACACTTATAATAAACCATCTAAATTTTTTTTTTTTTTTACCATCTCAATTCTTAACTAAATAAAATATCACATCTCTTTGGAGATACTGAAATGCTCAAGGAATGCAGAATACACACATGGTTCTCTGGCAGGAATATGTCAACTGCAGGAATGTGTGTTCTTTCTGTACCATAGAAGAAGGAATAGGATGCTTGGTGTAAAAGAGCTTGTTTCAACCATAAAAATGTTTCAGGGAGGCATAAAAGCTTCTGATTACCTCATCAATTACTAAAGTCAAATCAGCTTCCTTCTCTCACATTTTCCATGTCATGGCCTTGACCAACACAACAACTCTAGCATTCAAGGGAAAAAAAAAGTCCCCATGGTAGTATTATAATACTGTATGCTAAGATTCTAAATATTTAAAGAACATTTATCTTGATAAAATCACATCAACATTTATGTATAAGTATGTACTACCTGCTATAATGAATTGATCAGAAGAGAAGGAAGAAAAAGGAAACCAACAGATCAAAAATTTAAAAAAAATTATTATGAAAAGTACTTTATAACATACTCAGTACACTAAACACTGAGAATTAGCCACCAGTTGTTCCCAAAGAATTAAAACTTCAATATGTGTGTTTTTCACTTTAGAGAATTTGTTTCTTTAACTATTTTTCCACCACTAGTGAAAGGTAAATAGAGAGATAGACACATAATTAAATTTGTCTTCAGATCCTTTCTAAAAGTAGTTTGGACATAATTTCAGAGGCCCCAGAACTACTGAAATTAAACAGTACAGATTTGTGCTGTTAGAACTATTCTTTACATTTTTAATCTATAAATGAGTATCCCAAACAGCCTGAAACATGACTGAGATCAGTAAACTAGTATAAATATGAACATAAACTGTTTTCTGAAAAATTCAAATTATTTTCCAATGGTACTTTATCTCATTCAAGATTTAAATGTTAATATTGTTGCTAACTACAGCTAATTTCATAGCTGAAGTTACCTTATTTCTGTGTCAATTTGCATTTCCTTTTCTATCAAATTGGGTGCCTTTTCATAAATTTATCATATAAATTTCTTCTTTTGTGAATTCTCACCCTGTGTGCCCAGTCCATTAATTGTGGGCTTTAATATTTTATTCAGAATATCTTAGTAACAATTGACTACCTTATTTATTATCAATAGTCAATAATTTTATTTTCAACTTGTAGTTTTAAACTTAAATATTTATAGAAATATTTCAATGTTTCTTTGTTGACTTTCTTAATCTTTCTTTTTATGATATGTTTTATCATATTTTATGCCCATAAAGTAAATCCCATCCATAGACAGGTCAAATATTCATCTGTAGCTCTATCTTGCTTTCTAATTGTTCTTCAGTTGTTCACATATAGATTTCAGTACAATTGGAATTAACTTTTTTGAATGCGCAGAAGGCCTGAGTCTACAGTAATTTCTAATGAATACAGTAATTCCCCACCATATTTTACTGAATAAAAACATTTCACCTATAATAATACTTATTAATTAATTATTGTAATTTGAGAATCACAGAAGAAAAGCATGTGCACCAAGAGAAAGAATTCAAGCTTTCTTCAAAGTCTTTCCTTGGAAGGCACTCTATGACAAAGTTACCACATCCACCGACTGGCTTTTTGCCTGACAAAGTTCAAATCCCAGTGTCAACACATCAAAAATATTTTTCTCTTAGGAATTAAATACCTAATCCATAATTACAAAACTGATATATAAAACCAGATGTCAATCAATACATTTGCAGTGAGAATTGTGAGAGCCATAAGGAGTACAATGAAAAAATTAAATGGTATGGACAGGGAGTGGGAGTAATTGATTTTTGTTTTAATGCAACAAACTTATTTTTGCACACAATTTTATGGTTTCTTTATGGTGAGTTTACATGTATAAAAATTACACATTAATTTCATAATTCAGCTCTTGGCAAGTCAATTTTTTAGATCTTAGGAGTATGAATCACTTGAACATCCTTAGGTTGGTAATATTTCTATTCTTTTCATTTTGAAAAAAAAAACTTTATTTTAAAACAAAATTGTATTGATTTATCATTGATTTACAATGCTATACTAGTGTCAAGAGTACCACTTCCCACACTGATATGTGTGTATACCTCACCACACCTACCACTCCCACTATCAAATTGACACTATCCTCCTTTTACACACCCTTCTTCCCCTTCTAGTAACCACCTTAGTTTTCACAGTATAAGATTTATAATGTTTTTCTTTTTTCTCTAGTTCATGTGCTTTATTTGTATTACATATATGAAGAAAGCATCTAGTTAATTGTCTTTCTGACTTCTTCCATTTTGTGTTTAACATTATTTTGTTTGCTTTAGTTTGTCTTCCTGATCTTACACCAACTCAACTCTATTTTAAATATAGTAGTTTATTTGAAAACTATTTTTTAAATATTTTGTAGGGAAATTTAATTTTTACTCTTCTTTTTCAAGCCAGTTAACTCTTTCTTTTAATTAAGAACAATTTTACAAGCAACTAGATTTATGAATAAGAAAAAAAGAGACATTTTGAGATTAGTATTAAATGAAGTCAAGTAAATAAATATTGGAAGAACTAAAATCTCTAGACACACAAAATTTGCCTTTTCACTGACTCAATGCCTTTATATTAATAAAACCATAGTTTCTTTGTCCAGGTTCTGTATAACATTCTACTATCCTATATGTTGTATAAGACTCATGAATAAAATATTTTTGTTGTTGTTTTAATTTATTTTTTCTGGTATCTAGACAAGTGATTTATTGAAAATCCCATTTGAAGTAGTTTTATACCCAGGTCATTTGTTATAGTATTTCATTGTTCTTTATCCATCATGCTTAAAGATCCAGTTTCATCCAGATGTTCTTACTCACTGAGCAAAGATTGATGACCTTCCCAGGAATAACATGAAGCTCTGAAGAAACAGATAAAGAGCTTTTAACCAGCTCAAGAAGGGAATTTGTTCTAGTGAATGGGAAGTGATACAAAGAAGAAAATAGAGAGAGGTAGTATTGAAAAGAAGAAACAGAAATATACATCTTATAGATTCAGCACATCATTATGTAATGCTTTGTAGATTTGCCTCAAATTGCTTTATCTTCAACTCTAGATTTGTGTGTTTTATTTTTTCTTGTTAATATGTACAACTGCTCTATCACATTTGATTTATAAAATGCTACTACATTTTTAAATTTCCATTTTATTTTTATTAAGATTTATTTTATTTTTTAAAAGATTTATTTATTTGTTCATACAGAATTGGGGTACAGGCCAGAGATGCGGAGGGTGAGAGAATTTCTTGTTTGTGGAAAAAAATATATAAATGACTTCTAAATACAGTATCAACAGCAATATCATTTCAAAAACAAATGTCCATTTTATTTTATTATTAAATAAAATCTGTTGTGTTTTTCAAGTTGAGGAAACATTTATGGTTCATGCTTTTGAAGTAGAGCAGGGGATGTTCCTTGTATTACCCAGAGTGCACCACCACCAGGTCACCCATGGTCCACTACCATAGTCCATTGTGCTCCTTCTAATTTCAGTATATGTAACATTAAAGAACTCATTCCAAAACTGCTTTCTTAGAAAAGATAGGAAGCTGCTACTCCAAAGAAACTGTCTTAGTTCAATTGGGCTCCCATAAAAAAAATATCATAGACTAAGTGACTAAATAAATTATTTCTCACAATTTTAGGGACTAGAAGTCTAACAGGTGCAAAGAGGTCATGTGAGGTCTTCTTACAGGTCATAAATTTCTTTTTACATCTTTCCATGTCAGAAGTAGGTAGGAATCTCTGAAACCTCTTTGGTAAGGGCACTAATCTTATTTTTGAAGGCACATCCCTAATCACCTTCCAAAGGCCCTACTTGCCAAATGCCATCAGCTGTGTGTCAGGTTAACATAAGAATTTTAGAGGGACAGAAATGTTTAAAATAGAACAAAGACACAGATCTTTCCAAATAAAATAATAGCAAAAACTACCTATGTAATTGATACTCATTTTTCTGTCTCTCAGCCAGGAAATTTTCATATTTTATTGCACTTTGTTTGCAATTCCTCCCTGTGTATACTCATAAAGAAACACATTCATAAGTTAGAAATTCAAACATAGTTTGCATTCAGTTTTCCATTTTCACTTTCTTTTTACAGTCTGATGTGACTAGTAAGGCAATGCACATATGATGGGGTAATAAAGTAGTTTAATCTGACCTGTTGGCCCCCTTCTCAGCTATAAATCACAACTGTATGAAAATACAGGAAAAAATCTAGGGAGATACAGGGAAGCATTATTGGGGTATCAGTGAACTAGTGGAAAATTACAGTCACTAGCTTGCTGGACTGTATTTCTTTGCTGTGTTAAGGTTATTAGTATACTTCTACCTTGAAAAGAAAAATGGAATGATTTTTTTTATTAACTTTTGGATATATGGTCAATAGTATTTTTAGATTTTCTAACATGGAGGAGAATCATATACACTTATTTGTCCTTTTGCTTTTGTTGTCTTTAGAATGTGACTATATATGAGTAATATAATGAAATATAAAAACTGGGTAGATTATATACAACACATCAGTTTGTATTTATGAATTATTTGCAAACAACATTTTAACTGAATGTATAATCACACAAAATCAAAAGAGTCTGCAGCTAGGTATACTATCACAAGCAATATTACCCCTGCAAGTCCTTTCTTTTATCAACGATATGGGTTATACTTAAGTATTCTAAAGACCAGGAATCCTCTTTCTTTTCTTTTTTTATTTTAAAGATTTATTTATTTGTGAATACAGAACTTGGGTACAGGCCAGAGGCTCAGGGGCAGTGAGAGGCTTCACCACAGACAGAGTGGGGAACAGAACAGGCAGATCCACGAAGTACACTGCTGAGGGGAGCAGCGGGCGGATCAGGAGAGGTCTGCCACGCCATGTGGTCACCTCTGGGACAGGGACAGGCGGGGATCTAACTCATGCGGAAGTGGCTTTAGATTCTCACTGCTGTGCTTTAACCCGTTGCGCCACCAGGGAGGGCCACTTTTCTTTTCTTTTTAAAATTACTTCTTTATTTTACTCCAGAAAAACCCATACAATAAATCAGCTACAAAAAAAGCTAAGAGATACATTTTCTAATCATATTTCACAGCTGAATTACTTGAATGACAGTAGAAAAAAATCAGTCTTTCTGGTTTTCAAATTATTTCTCTAGGAAATAAAGGAACGAAATAATCAATGCCAAAATATCTTGATACTGTCACACATCCATAGCCAATGATTATTGTATATAGAACAATGATCATAAGAAAAAAAGTGGTAGTTATTAAGTTTACCACAATGATCAGATGCTTTGGCCTAATATAAGGAGCTGAGTGACAATAAATAAAACTTTTAAACTATTGTATAAAACCACCTCAGTTCTTTTGCTTTCATTTTCTTTTCAAAGTGTTATTATGTGATAACTTGAATTATGATTAATTTATAAATAATCAATATATTATCCTGTGCCACTTATGTGGAAAGATAGCCCCTAAATAGATTTTCTCTCTCATAACAAGGTGAATGTCATCATATTCAAAAACTTACGTTTGAATTCATTTTGCCAATTTACAGGTAGAGATTTCCTCTAAAGTAGCTTGGCCCTTTTGAGGCAAATTTTGCAATGTACAGTATGATGCTAAGGGGCATTTCACTGTTGCAGAATCTGAATTTTGCTAACTGACCTCTGTTACAGTACCTTCTGATTCATAAACGAATAGTTTGTAAACTGAGCTCTGCTAAAGTGATCGTCTTTATTAACACGATTTTCATCTGACCCTGAATTGACCCTGGAACTCTAATTACTTAAGTTTAAGTATGATTGTGAACATACAGTGAATGAAGAATACATGAACCTGAGTGAATTTACAAAGTCAGCTGTTTAAAAACAGACTCTTAGAGGTCAGACTAAACTAATATGTAAATACATAATGATTTTCACCTCCAGAAATAGAGGTTATTCGCTCTCTCAAAATAATTACTATCATTCTGGCTTCATAACTATGCGTTGTTATTGCTTTCTAAGTCAAGCTGATTTCAAATCTTACTTTTCTTCTATTTTTTAATCCTTATTACAGTATTTTATGTTGATCTAGTCTCATTTAAAAATGGTCCTATTTTCTCAATGCAGATACAATTGACCTTGTCCAGAACAACCCTGTTTTTTTTTTGTTTTGTTTTGATAAAGGATGAAAAAGGAAAAAGGCTGGAAGCAGTGAATGCTGTTCAGTTTTATTCTCCTCCGTCAGCATATCTAAATGGTCCTCTTTATCCCAATAAGGATTTACCCAAATGTTCTTTGCAAACAAACTTCATTTTCTTTGAAATCCAAATTGCTGATGACTCTTTTCTTAGTAGACTTCATGTAAATAATATATTAAAAATAAAGGACTTGCAAAGGAATTTTTGTATGGAAGATTATGCAGTGTAATCCCAAATTATTTGAAGAACTAAAGGTTGGGCATTAATCTAGAAGTTAAATGAAAAGACCAAATGGACAATATTCAATCATTTCCATTTTATGTTTTAATGAAGAAGCTGTATGCAGAAGTACTTGTTATTTGATTTTATTTCTTACTGTTGGAAATTTTTATTGTTTACTACTAAATACTAAGGATTGGCCACAAAAAAATGTATTTTCACTCACTGAATCCTTTAGTGTGTCAATTAGATTATTTTGTACTTCAAATAAATAGTCATTTTCCTATCTATATTATCAGATATATATTTGGGGAAATCATCACAATAGTTTACCACTAATTAGAGTATTATTGATAACAAAAAATAAAGATCCCATAAAGAATGATTAACAGAAAATTAATTATAAACATCTGAGGTTTAGCACTGGTGGTTATGATTTTTATTAATCAAAGTCAAAGAAAGTACTTGATTTAGATCAAGCAAATAGAATCATCTTAACTCTCAGTTCTAACCTCATTTAATTTTGATTTCAAACATTAAAGTACCTGATTGAAAGTTCCAAATGCACTGGCCAGCTATTTAATCATGTTTACATTTTAGCAAAACATTAGCTTCAATTTTCTCCTAGATCTGAAGCCTGATCATTTATCCAACACTTCAATTCTTTAGCAAAGCATCTGCCAAAAATGAAGACAAAGAGACAGAATATGATAAAATTGGAGAGAAGATACACTTTTTTTTTTTAAATAGAGAAAATGTTTGTAAAAGATTGTGTGATCACACACCTAGAATCATGATTGAAACAGAATGAGGGGCAGATTGTTGATCAAACTAATTAGAATGATGCAGTGACAATGTAGGAATAACTTATCCACCTGTCTAACCAAAATCACCACACACAAAATACAAATATTCAATAACAATGTGATTATAATGTCCAATACCATGGCAAGAAATTAAATTGAAAGATACCTGACGGTCATGTGAATTATAAGGATATATGCTATAAGGAAATATTGTATAATGATATATACTATAAGGAAATAGAGCAATTTATTCCATTCTGAGTTAATCTCATCTACTAGTTTAGCCACAAATTCTTATAAGCCCCATTAAATGATTGCTGGTACTCTGTGGTCCTCACAGTAAACACTTTTGTACCAAAAAACACTATGAAATAGATGCATGCATCATGAACTTCAAAGGTATAAATGCCACTTATTTCACCTAAAGATTATTTTGCAGAGAAATTATAGATTTTTATAATAAAGTGTTTGGAACCAGGTTTATTTTTCTGTATGTAAATAAGCACTGGGGTGTAAACCAGAAGTGGGGGGCAGGGGAGAGGACTCCCACCCCCCCAAGAGACAGAATGCTGAGGGGAGCAGTGGTGAGAGAGGAGAGGTTTGCTACACCGTGTGTGAGTTAGCTCTGTGGCTGCCTATTAAACACAGGTTTCTTATGATAAGAGACAGGGGTAATAATATAGAAAGGTAGAAAGCTGAAGTGAACCATTGTAGAATTCAAAGTTTTTTAACTTAAAATTTTCAGTATGTGTGGAGAGCTGTGGAGTCCTAGTTACTGAAGGACTAGAAAGAAACATTGTGGGCTTTTAAAGAACAATGGTCTCTTGCACCGGAAAGGGAGTATGTTTTTGCTGGCAGGATAAAATGCTCAGACGGTGTACAAACAAGGGGGGTGAAAAAGTACGGAGGTGGGGACTGTGGGATATATAAGCAATAAAGGAGCTTCCTTTTGCCTGCGAATCGTGTGTGTGTGTATGTGTTTCATTATCATCCCCAGCCCACACCTCGAGACCTCGTTGCCTAGCTGGCCCGGGGTTAAGAAGCATCTAAAGTTAAATACAGAAATAAGTATCAACAAGAAAAAAGGAAACAAACTCTAGCAGAGTACAAAGATAATATATCAGGACACAGTATTACTAATATTTTGAATGTAAATAATTTACCATTATATAAAATGCATCAATATAACTCATGTCATAAACAGAAAAAAATCATGCTGCAAAACCTTACAATTCCTCTTTTTAAAAAAATAAAACAACCTAACAATCGAAGCAAAGGTGAGATTTCCTTTCTGCTGAAAAGCTACAACAACTAATATTCATATCATATAGCTTTCATTTAAAAAATATTCATTTTATTTATGCACACAGAACTGGGATTCAGGCCAGAGGTGCAGGGGCAGAAAGAGGATTCACTTATGACATAGCAAAGAGCAGAACAGGCAAATTGACTGAAATACACTGCTGAAGGGAGCAGCGAGTAGGTCAGGAGAGGTGTGCCACACCATTTGCGTGAGTCACCTCTTTGGCCAGGGATTGAATTTGTGCTGCAGTGTTTGTGATAGCCTCATGGTCCTGTGCTTTAACCTGTTGCACCACCAGCAAGGGCCCAGTATATTGTTTTCATATACATGCATTCCTTTACTTTTAAAAATATTTTTAATTCATACATAAATTTAAAGTATACCTAGAAGATATGTATATATCTTCTAGGGACTAAATTTTCATTTAATAGTTGCTCTACATTTAAATATTAGATTTTATTTATATAATAATACATTTTAAAATTTCTAAGAAAATTAAAATCTAATTCTAAGTTTTATTCAAAGAATTAGTCTATAAAATAGCCATATCAAAACTTTTAAAGTAAAATTATTAAAAAGACTATTGGCTGGTTTAAGACCAAAAACATACATAGGTTTACAAATGAACTTTGTGTTAGTTAAATTTGAATTTTAAGTTTAGCAAGTGGAAGATGGACTATTAATAATAACTACAGGTTGGATATTTGGTCATATACTTGGGGAAATATGCTAAGTCACTATTTAAAACTTACCATTACTGTAAGTTTCTGATGAATTAAAAATGTACCCAGAGAGGGCTCCCTGGTGACACAGGGGTTAGTCTCAGAAGTATCAGGGTATCTCCAGCCACTAGGGCAAGAGACACCCTGTCAGGGAGTTGACCCACATGGTGCAGCAAACCTCGCTCATCTCACCAGCTGCTCCCCACAGCACAACAGTGCATTTCAGCAGATCTGCCTATTCTGCTCCCCACCCTGTCTCTAGTTAATCCTCTCACTGCCTGCACTTCTGGCCTTGTGTGCATAAAAGAAAATGCACCCATAATAGAGCATACCTATGTTAGAGGAAAATAAAGGTTTTATTTTATTTATTTTTTAGATTTATTTATTTGTGCATACAGAACTGGGGTACAGGCCAGAGGCTCAGGGGCAGTGAAAGGCTTCACCAGAGACAGAGTGGGGAACAGAACAGGCAGATCCACAAAGTACACTGCTGAGGGGAGCAGTGGGCAGGTCAGGAGAGGTCTGCCACACCATGTGGTCTCCTCCGGGGTAGGCAGGAATCGAACTCTTGCGGAAGTGGCTTTAGATTCTCAGTGCTGTGCTTTAACCCAATGTGCCACCAGGGAGGGCCTATTTTATTTTTTAATCTGAGATGAGAAATATTTTCCTTAACAAAAGGCAAACTAGAGTAGAAACATGAGATGTTATTACTTAAAATTTATAAAATTTTTACTCACATTTAAAAAAAATCTATGAAGAAGCTAAAAGGAATGTGGGCAAGCTATAATTTGTAATACACAATTACAAAATTATTTATACTCACAATATATAAAGAACTCTAACCAAGGCACAAATGACATTGAAACTGAGCAAAATTTACTTTGAGAAAACCATTCATAGATACTTGAACTTGTGTTCAGAAATATGCATATATATACTTAATTATACATGAACATATACATTCTATGGGCTATAGTAAAGTTAGAAATAATGCATATGTGTGGCTACCCTGATGGCACTATGAAACTATTTGTAGCCACTGCAGCATGAGTTTGATCCCAGGCCAGGGAGGTGATCTTTCTCGATCTCTCCATCCCTCCCTTTTCTGCTCCCATTCTGTGTCCAGTCACTGCTCTTACCCTCCCATTCCTCTGGCTTGTACCCCAGTTCTTTTATCCATAAATAAATAAATCTTTAAACAAGAAATAATGCATATGTGTCTACTGTAAGGAAATAGAAAAAAAGTAAATGATGGCAAATATAAACTGCTAAAACAAATGTGGTTTGTTCACATCAAAAGATATAGGTGTTTATATTTATGCTTCTGTATATGAGATTAAAGAGTAAAAGAAAGGAGAAAGAGAACTGAAGAGAAATTTCCTATAAATTGGGATGAGCAAGGAGTGTATTAGAATTTTTAATTTCATTGTATTTAGTGTTTAATCTTACAAAATATATAAATTAATTCTTAAAAATAAATATTAATATTAAAGTTCTAGCATCAGAATATGATTTGAACGTCATTGTTAACATATCTTATCCTTTATAATGCATAAAATACCATCGTTTTTAAAGGTCTTTACAGATATACATTGATATTTATACATTTAGAATTCCTAAAATCAAATTAAGACGCAATGGAGATATTTTAAAAATTATGTAAATATTTAAGGAAAACATCATTCATTTTGTATCTCCTGCCAGAGTCTAGTGAGAAGTTTTTATTCCATGAGTCTGTATTTTGTTTTCTTTGCTTTGTTTTGTATATACTATGCATAAAACATTACAATCTGGAAGAATATGCTATGAGTGTGAAATGATGTTTGAATAACTTTGGAGAAAAGCTTGATATAGATCTCTGACAATTGTAAAATTGTATGAAAATGTTCAAGTAAAAATATAAAAAAATGTTAAAGCATTATGGAATATTTAATTGGTATTAACATGATCTCTACATACATTTAGCAAATAACTTAAAATAATTTTGCTAAAATATGTACAATCAAATATGTTGCTATATGTGTGTCTACATAAATAAAAGGTGAAGTAAAAATAACAAAATTCAAAAAAGCTGATTTTAAATTTTAAATAGTTGATTATTAAACCTGTTTTTAGATTATCTGATCTCACTACTAATATCCATTAGTTTTATTCCTAATTTGGAAATATGACAACATTAATATCAACTGTGTTCACTCTGTGCCTGAATGTGGCAATTGTGATACATATGATTTTATTGTCTCATCACAATCCAAGGAATCAACTATAAGGATTAATGGTCCCTGACAAGGCTACCATCTAGTGGTGATTAATTTAAGCATAATCAATTACTTCAGAATTGTTAATCTGGCATCCCAGGGAAGGAGCTAGGGAGTTCAGTTACAGGAACAAAAATTAGATTGCTGAATAATTGATTTGAAAATAGCATGGAATTCTTAATTAAAGATGTTGTAGCCTACTTCTGCATATTTAAATATGTCCTATCTTGCAAGATTGTGTTAATGGATCCAAATATAATGAAAATACTAGATATCTAATATTGTGAGCACTGCAGAAAGTAATTTAAGATGTTAGTTTCTGAAAACAATGTCCTATTTTACTAAATCTTTATATCATTATCATGTAGCCTAAATATGTTTAATTTATTGGTTATTATAATATAGAAGATTGAGATAATTTTCTATTATCTATATTTAGGAGTAAGAATGAAAAACTGTTCATTGGGATAAATTAGGGGGAAAAATTGAAACTACCTATTACACAGAAAACTGTCAGTGTTTTCAATCCATGTCTCTTCAGTACAAATTTAATGGTACATGGGACTTGTTCACAGCCCATAACAAGTTCATAAATGGTTTCCATGGCATAACCCACATTCCGCCCAAAACTCTATGCACTTGAAATTGAGCAGATCTCATGATACTTCACACTCAATTTCAAAGTACTCCAAAGGGTGCTTTTATGCTTTTTATTTTTTTTTCAATTAATTATAGCAAGTGTCACCATGGACAACTTGCAGCAGTTAATTGGATTTGACAGGTTAACTTGAGATCCCTATTCACTGAATGCACTAGGGAGCTGGGATGAGCAAACGGGTTGCTCCCAACAGAAAAGAGAAGATTAAAAAAAAAAAAATGGTGACATAGTGAACAATAGACAGCCTGGAAATATTTATGTCTGAAAGTAAAGGAAGACTAGAGAATGAATACATCTGTGAGATGTCATTTTGTAACAGGTACAGATTTCATAGACTCTGCTCCCACTCCAGATATTGGAACTACTAATCCCATCAATAGCAAGGAGAAGCACATTGGGACTTGAAGGCAGACCTGAGCAGCCAGGTTAGGATAAAACCCGACATACGGGTGGTTCACAGCTGGTCGTTTGGCTCTCAAAGGGTTTTCAGTGTGCTGAAACCCATCCATGGAGTCCATGAAACCTGTACCTGTTACAATTTCATTATTCTTATATTATTTATGTAACCCAATTTCCTTCTATTTTGGAAATTTCTCTATTAAAATTTTATAATAACAGGGACTTGAAAGATATTTTAATAGCTGCAAAAATTAAAATATTGCTACTTCATGCTTCTTATAGACTATATTCAAAGGCCATAAAACACAATTTTAAGTTCAAAATTGGTCCCCTGTTTTCGACTCCCCACTTTAAAGTTACCTGTTCTTCCTCTTTACCTGAAGTGTGGCTGGTACAGTAGACACACTCAATCTTTTGAGAAACTTCATACTGTTTTCATAGGAATTGGACCAGGCTACACATTCCCACTGACAGTGTACTAGGTTTCCTTTTTCTCCACCTCCTCAACATCATTCATTATTTCTAGTTTTTGATATGGGTCATTCTCACAGATGTGAGAGTATCTCATTGTGAGTTTAATGCCCGGTACACTGCTGATAAGTGATGATGAGTATTACTTCCATGTGCCTTGGTGGGCATCTGTTACTGTGCATTCAGTTCTTCTCACTGCCAACCTTACTGATCAATATTCTCATTGCCAAACTTACTGATCAATATCAGATGCTTGGCTGGAAACCCTTGTAAGTAAGTCCCTCTTTAGCCTTAACTTCCTCTATGTTCTCATTTTTGTTGGTAGCTAGAAATGACTGGCTTTCCAAAACTCCCTACACTTACTGTTTTTCCATGTCAGTTCTTTGATGAGGCTGATTAGTGATTTTCTTCTATTCTCCCAAATAGACTCTTCTTTTTCAGTCTCTCCCATAATTATGCAAGGTCTCATTCTCATAATTAGTCCCTAATACATAATTCTCATGATTTAAACTTGTTGATAGATATTTTATGAAAAATGAGACTTTTGGGCCCTCCCTGGTGGAGCAGCTGGTTAAAGCACAGCACAAAGAAGCTAAAGCCACTTCCGCATGAGTTCGATCCCCGCCTGCCCCAGAGGTGACCACATTGCGTGGCAGACCTCTCCTGACCCGCCCGCTGCTCCCCTCAGCAGTGTACTTCGTCGATCTGCCTGTTCTGCTCCCCACTCTGTCTCTGGTGAATCCTCTCACCCCCCGCATCTCTGGCCTGTACCCCAGTTCTGTACAAATAAATAAACATATCTTTAAAAAAATAATAATAATGAGACTTCATAGTCATACACACTGTGTTTGTAAGATGCTCACAACATAAAATAATAATTCTACTGCATATAGGTTTACCAGGTTTCTTCATAGTATGGTTATTCCTACTTTATATTTCTTATGAATGGAAATACTTATAAACACTTTCTTTTCATAAATCAAAGAAATAATTCAACAGTAAAATTATGTAATTTAATAAACTTTCAAGTACAATAAGGAGTTGGAAATTTTTATCATTGTAGAGCAAATAATTATAGAAAATTTTACTTGATTAATTAGAAGAGTCAACGTTTTTTTTTTTTAAACAAAGCCTTATTGATTCTTCTACCCTAGATAAGTTAAACAAAAGAAATCCTTTTGTTGTTAATTCAAATTCATTTTTTCCATCCTGTGCACTATACAAACACATTCCTTTGTGATTTTCAAGGTCATAGTCAATACACAATGAACAGTAGCTTTATTTCACCAGGAGACATAGTAAATGGTAGATTTACACATAAAAGCAAAGGCTCTGTCTTTAGTATAGTGAGCTCCAGCTTCCTTCTTTGTACTTCAATTCCCAGTTCTTTGCAGCTTCCTCTCCTATACAAGTATTCATTATCACAGGAAGGAAGTCTTGTCACATGCAGTGACAAATTGTTTCACTTATTTAAAAAAGAGCCTTTGTATTTCACTCCATATGCTAGTGCAAACACTTTAATGATTAGGAAAAGATAAAATCCTTAGCTAGTAGGAACAGAAATTTCTCAGTGTTCACAGGCTTATAAGCAAACCACATACTGAGTTGCCAATCCAACTGCTTGAACAACAATCTTTTTAATCAGTAAATCATTATGCCAATAACAACATCAACAGCATAAAAGTTGTTCACTCTAGTCTTATATAGTGCTTAATATTTTCAAAAACGTATTAATTATTAAAAGTATTTCATCCCAGAAAAAAAAAGATGAGACGACCATCCCACTGACTCAAAAATTGACTTTAGAAGTTAGAGTCCTATCCTATTTCTAAATTAAGGGGAAGCCATGTTGTTTGTGAATTTGCTAA
This sequence comes from Condylura cristata, assembly GCF_000260355.1. Taxonomy (NCBI): domain Eukaryota; kingdom Metazoa; phylum Chordata; class Mammalia; order Eulipotyphla; family Talpidae; genus Condylura; species Condylura cristata. Next base: position 41,007,695 of record NW_004567114.1, read on the forward strand.
ATCATGGTTGCTGAATAGTCTTTTACTATTGAATCCTGTCAGATAGCTGTTCTCTAAATATCAACACAATCATTTAATATGAAAAAGTTCAATTCATTACTAAACATGGTAAGGAAGAATACCATCTGACAAAACTTTGACAGTGGTAGGGAAGGCTAAATTCCAATCATTAGCTTTAGCATTTCTTGGTTTACAGGCCACCTATTTCAGAATAAAATGTGCTATTTTGTAAGGTTCATTTGAGATGTTTTCTCAGTAAAATTGTGAGAATAATGGCCTTCATGTGCTGAGAGATATTATAACCTAGAGAAAGAATTGTCTACATGTTCTTCTATTTATCCTTCAATACATTTCCCTGCATCCCTTGCTGATCCTTAACTTCTGAGGTTAACCAAGTTGTTAGTATCTATTCTAGAGACCATGCCAGACCTGGACTAAGGTGACAGAGTCACCACTTATTTACCCATCAAAATTATCATTCTTTTAAAATACTAGATAATAGCTATGGTGAATTCAGCAGTGGATGAATTCCTAATTACCCCTTCATATCTACCTAAAGAGCTAACTCCTGTGGAAATTGTGACTCTTTTACCTTGAATTAGGAATCCCTCTTACTTTCTCTCATGGAATATGTAAATAAATACCTAGCAACAAATTTTATTATTTTACTCGTGTTTGTTTGTTCATATCCCATATCAGGCTGTTTATCCTTAAGAATAAAAGGTCTAGTGAGCTTCAGTTTCCACAATATCAAGACATGTTGCTTGAATAAATAAATGAAACAATGTATACTAATATGTAAAATACTCTCTCCTGAGAAATCTGCTAATGAAATTACCTCTAATAGCTAATTGGAAGGGAGCAGAATATATGCAAATATTGCCAGTCTTAAACTACTGGAATCCTTTTAATGTGATTGTAATATTGGGGTGCAAAATAAACCATCCCATAGCCCACTGAGTTGTTCTCACATTGCTGTAAATTCTAAAGAATAAAAGAGCAGGCCAGGAATATTTGTTCTGTGCTTTAGGACTTAGAGCATCAAGAACAGTAAAGAAGGGGAATTTGCATAACAAAGCAAACACTCCTCTCTCTTAGATGGAGAGCAGTGTTTACTGACAGGCTAGAAGTGGATGAGACCCCCAAAGCTACATTCTTCTAGGTTGTAAAAGGCAGAAAAGTGACTGCATCCCAGGTTAAGAGAAAGGCAGAAGCTTAGGACATACTGAATCCTTTGATTAGGGAAGGGTTAAGGATTTAGGCAAAGGCAGAAGCATCTAATCTTGGGAAACTTCACTGTCCTACAGAATGAATGGTGAAGAGAAGCTAGAGAAGAGTTGAAGAACACCTATTGGGAACATAAATAGAGACACAGAAGAGAAGACACAGAGCAGAGAGACATTTGAAGGAGGTGGGGACTTAGGGGTCACAGAAGGAGACACATGGAGTTGAAACACATAGAGACAGTTGGAAGAGACATGGGTGAGAGCCCCTTGAGTAGGCTGACAATGGCAGTTATTACCTTGATCTGTGATTTGATTTTTCTCCTTTCATCTCAGACTTACTTGGCCTCTCCTGCCTTTTACCTATTGTTCTCTCCAGCAGCTGACTTAGATTTATTGTAAACTTTCTTTCAGGGTTACCTGAAAGTTTCAAGCCAACCCTGTTTGATTGGGCACTATACAGAGGGAGTAGGTAACTAAATTTTTTATTCAGAATATTCTTCCTTCTCTCTCTATGCACATTAGTTCTATTAAAGTTCTTCTACACAAAGAATTTGCTTTGCCTTTATGAGTGGATGTCAATTACTTTAGAGCATGCAAGTCTGGGTACCTCTCAGTCTCACCACTAATCTAATAATAGCAAATATACTTGGGACACCAGTTAATCTCTTCTGAGTTATCCTTTGTTTGTGCCTAGTGCTTTTGCTAAGAATAGATTCTTAAATTATCCCATGAGGATTAGTTCATGTTTCTGCAAACAAAGAGATGTTAGCAAACTATGACAACTAAGATTAGGAAACAAAGCCAGCTGGTATGTGACAGTGGGTAGGTCAGTCTATCCTACCCTTATGAATCAATGTGTCCTACCCTTATGAATCAATGTGTACATTGAATACAGATAAGAGGGGAGTTCGGTTTCAGTATGGAGCCCATGCCAGAATGTAATCATGTACACCTCTGAAGGGAAGGAGAATATGCTACCTCAAAATATGCTTCTTGGTATAAGGGTTATTTTAGGCTGATTGTTTTTAAGAAACATAAGACAAGCTCCTAAACTCAAGTAGAAGTTAACTGTTTTAGAAGAGACATTTATGATTCTCCCTCCATAAAGAAGAATTATTTAATCTCTAGAAACTCATATCAGTGTGGAAAGCAATGATTTTCTACTACATTATCAACTATTCCATTCTCACAGTACTATTTTTGGTAACCTCCCATTAACAGGTTTTTCTTCCCAATTACCCCCCCCAAAAAAATCTTTTTTTGTCATTTAACTGAAGATGATATTTAAGGTAATGATTTCCACCATTTCTGGGATTTATTCAGTTTACCTGAGTACCTACCATGTTTATAAAAAGTAAACATGTTATTAAAAGTATGTCTCTTTTTCTCTTGCTAATCTTTTATTATTTTTTCATTTACTTTACAGTCGTAATGTTGGTTTACGTCATTGTTTGTACTCATATAGCAAGAGTAAGAAGGCAAGAGCTAAGAAGGTTATAGGAAAAATTAATTATTCTCTTTTAGACCTATCCTCTGTAAGTATACTATTTTATTAGGCAATGTTTTCTTCCTAAAACACTTTCTTGATAAAGACTGTATTTTGGTACAAGTGCCTAATCTCATTGTAAATCAAATTTATCATGGCCCAGCTGATCACATGTTGAATGAGTGCCCTTCAACTGTCTTCCTTAGCCCAAGTCTGAGTGTGCTTTTGCAAATTTTCTTTACATGATAGTGAATCATAATTACATGAAGACAAAAATAAATTTGGTTCATAGTCACTCTTTTTCCTAACAATCAGTTCTATCAAGAGATATAGATTGAATGGTAACACATCCTCTCCTCCACTCAAATATGTGTTCATATCCTAACCCCTAACTCCTCTAATGTAGTCTGTTAATGTTACCTTATTTGGAAAATAGGTCTTTTCAGGTGTAACTTCAATGGGATCTTAAGATGAGTATTCCATCCTACTGTGCCTCATGGGTCTAAAGCGAAGGACACATTTATATAAGTAATTGCTTGTAAAAGAAAACATAAGGGAAGGAAGGCAATGTAAAGAAAGAAGCAGAGATTTTGTTTGGTCTCATGTCAAGAAAATTAGCAATGATTTAAGGTACATAGTTGACATTTCTGTATTTCAGACTTTCAAGAACTGGAAAGGAGTTTATTTTTGTTGTTTTAAGTGACAAAGTGTATAGTATTTTGTTATGGCAATCTGTGAGAACACAGCTGCTTTTAAATATTTCACAGAATAAAAATTCTGTATAAATCAACAACAGAAATATTAACATTAGCCATTTAGACAACTACCACCATTATGTGAAAGATAGATTGTCCTTATAAATGTGGTGTTCAGATCCCTTAGATAAACTTCAATTTTATTTTTACAACTGGCTCATTTATCTTATGGTTACATTAATTGGTGACTGTCAGACAGAAAACATTTCTATTATTACTGAAACAGAAGCATCAAATTGGCTAGACTAAGATATAGTAAATTATCAAACATTAAAGCATATGAAGTTACTATTTTTTGTACTGACGAAATTTGTGCATATTGGCATTTTCATGTAGCAACTTTAATAGGATTTATTCAAGGGAAAATAACATGCTCTGTAAATACTTGATATTTTGATTATTATTCCTTTCCTATAATGACTTTTGTCAGGATTTTTCAGTGGTATAGAGTACAATCCCATGTAGTGATAGGCCTTCTATGAATAAATCATACACTTCACAACACACAACACAGAAGAGAAATAGAGCAACAGTTAAAATAAGCTACAGAACCATTAGAGATGCCTGTTCTTGTTCATAAGTTCTCGTCACTGACTGATTTAATTTTCTCTTGGCCAAAATGATCCTCACTCAAATGATGTTCTCAAATAAAACCATAAACATTGATGCATGTTCAAACAAAAGTGAGGTCTGGTTCATTAAAATGTGCTTACTAGCTGACAATATACACTCAGCTGGTTGTTTTTATATATGATTCATAGGCAAGATATAAACATGAATCATGGAAAGGAAAACAACTTGAGATAGTTTACTTCTGGAATACCAAAACACTGTCATTCACAGACTATTTTCAATGCTTTTTCTGGATATTATGCATAACTCAAATAGAGATTTCTTCTATTTAAGATTTAGTAATTCAACCCATTAATGGAAATTTCCAAATTTTTTAATTAAAAAAAATCATACCATAACAAGTCAAAGTTTGAGAGTCAGAAAGCTAGAATATTTTTGTTGCTAACATATTTCACATATTACATTGATGAGATTTTTCCCAAATAAAGTATATTTAAATAATTTTGGGGTTTATGAAAGGAGATAAATTATAAAATAATTCCTAAATATATTCAATTATGTATAGAAAGCATTTCTCAAAATATAGCTTAAGGAATTTGATAGAAAACACTTTAGATAGAAACTATACTCTCACATTGAAAGAAAGTTATCAAAAAATTAAATGGGTGGTTATATCCTATGAGGACCAAAAGGAATCAAAATGAGAATATATCAAAGAATAATTAATGAATTAATGGTTTTGCTCCTAATAGAATATAAAAGCAATGGTCTAAACTAAAAAGCAAGTTGAAAATGGAATGTACACTGTCTCACAAACTATTAAGTGGTATTATGTGGTGATTTTAATGAGCTTCCTTCCATACACTTATTAGCCAAAATTACTTATTATAGATTTTTAATTATATATCAATTCCTATCAGTTTAATTGTATAATGGCAATTGGCAGGAGTGACCAGGTATCAAAGTAATGTAAAAGTTACTGATAATATAGAAGTACATATGTGCTGTCCAATGGAGAAAATATTTTCCCTTCAAAACCTAAAACCCAAGGGGAAAAAATATCCCTGCCATCATGTCTTCTTTCATTTTTCTACATTTACAGTGTACAGGTTATATGTGCCCAAGTTTATTTTTTCCACTAGATTGAGATCCTTCACACACATAGACACACACGCACAATCTCAATCTTGATAATAATAGACATAGGAAATTAACTCATACCACCCTGGATTCTTCTAGGTTGTCAAATAATCAAATTAGATAGAGGAAGAATAGAAAAAAGTCACTAAGAAGTTTAATCATACCATGGAAGACCTCCTGTACACAGGGGAGAGATCCCACATGAGTAATTCACCCATGTTGCTTTAGATGATATTTTAAATTGCCTGGCTACCACAGAAAGACTTTAGAAGAGGAGATAGGAGGTTAGGAAGTAACCAAAAAGGTACAGTAGACTTTCTGCCTTTTCCTTTAAAAAGAGACAAAGAGATTAGGTCTTTCTAGAAGAGGCCATTATAGAAGTTTATATGAAAAATAATCTCAAAGTCAATCTCTGCCCATTCTTCAGAGCCCTTTCCATTATATTAACCTTTTGCCTCAAGAGGCATATTTTGGGGTATAGACTTTTGGTTCTTTACACTAAAATACAGAGATGGGGAATTAAAAACTTGTATGGGGCCCTCCCTGGTGGTTAAGCAGATTAACACACAGCACTAAGAAGCTAAAGCCACTTCAGCATAAATTTGATCCCCACCTGGGAGGTGACCACATGACATAGCAGACTTCTCCTGACCCTCCCGCTGCTCCCCTCAGCAGTGTACTTCATCCATCTGCCTGTTCTGCTCCCCACTCTGCCTCTGGTGAGTCCTCTCACCGCCCCTGCACCTCTGGCTTGTACCCCAGTACTGTATGCATAAATAAATCTTTAAAAAAAAAAGTGTATGTGCAATATCTGGAAATAGTTGCTGCCAATATTTTGCTCTATGTCATTCCTGCCCCTTATACATTTTTATTGAAAAATTGTTCTTCATATATGTTGTTTTCCTGTCACTTCCATCCCATGTTCCATAGAAACCTAAGATTAACATATAGTTTCCTTGTCTTTACTAATCTCTCCTAAAATATGCTGTATAATGTTTAAGATCATTAATTGATTTTTAAAAATATATTAAATCCAAGAACATATTAAACTCGTTGGTTATATGAGGAACATGATATAAAAAGGAAAAATTTTCCATATCTAGGCAGTATTTTGGATTTCCCCAATTAAAATAGTAAACATATTCTGCCTTTAAATTAAAATGCTTTTGTAGAACCAGATGAAAAAAATTTTCTTTACCTAAGGGTAAAATATCCCCTCAAAAATGTTTTCATTTGCTCATTTAAAAATCTGAAATCTCTTCAGTTATCACAAAAGATTCTATTTGATTAATAAAATAGTGACAATGAGCAACACCTTTGCTAGAATAGTAAAGGAATTGCAAAGAAACAATCCATGGCTCAACTAGGAAAGTACCAAGAAATGAAAATAGGACTGTATACTAGACTGCCTGGGCATGGAGGAACAGTGACCCAAGACTCCTGCCAGTAGGAGCCACTGAAGATAAGGTCAACATGCGATCATACTGAGGCTATATTCTATTGGCAGAGATACTCCCTGCTTTCATTGGTCATATGAGGAAGGTTCTGGGTAGCTCCCTTTCTACTGGATCACTTTTAAACTTTTATTTCCTTAAATACAGACTGACTAGAGCCTAACAATGCTGAGTCAGCTCCACAGTGGGTCACAGTTCTATTACACAGTGAGTCAACAAGTAACCTGTATGATGCCCAAACAAGACTACATTTTCACATACAGCTCATAAAATCTCAGACTAGGAAGAAAGCACTGTCCCTCACTAGAAGATATAGCCACGTGCAGACCCAGCTGATCCCAGGCTCTTTATATTGCAAACACACACAAAACTTTAATTTTAGTAAGAATATATCCTATCTTAACCTCTATCTTTGGAATAAAGGCAACGTGTCCAAAAATCTGAGTTTGGTGGTGCAACATTTTATAGCATAGCAAAAGCATAAACATGTTGGAAATGATTAACTGTGAAAAAAGATATTCAGGGCCCTCCCTGGTGGTGCAGCAGGTTAAAGCACAGCATGGTGAGGCTATTGCAGCTATTGCAGTATGAGTTTGATTCCCTGCCCTGGTGGTGATCCACATGGCATGGCAGATCTCTCCTAAACAGCCTTCTGCTCCACCTCAGCAGTGTACTTCACTGTTCTGCTCCCCACTCTCTCTGGTGAATCTGCTCACCCCCTGCATCTCTGGTCTGTACCCCAGTTCTATATGCATAAATATATAAATCTTAAAAAAAAAAAAAAAAGAAGAAGAAGAAATAGGGCTCTCCCTGGTGGTGCAGTGGGTTAAAACACAGCACTAAAAAGCTAAAGCCACTTCAGCATGAGTTCAATCCCCACTCCAGAGGTGACCCACAAGGCACAGCAGACCTCTCCTGAGCCTCCCACTGCTCCCCTCAGCAGTGTACTTCATTGATCTGCCTGTTCTGTGCCCCACTGTCTCTGAGGACCCCACTGTGTCTGTGATGAATCCTCTCACCACCTCTGCACCTCTGGCCTGTAACTCAGTTCTGTAGGCACAAATAAATAAATCTTTAAAAAAAAATAAGAGAGAAAATACATGCATACATACATACATGCATGCATACATACATACATACATATATATATATATATATATATTTAATTCTCTATTTCAAAAGACTGAACACAATCGATTCATTCATAAATAATGACTCCCAGCTAGTTTTCAAAATGTTAGTCTTCTTGCTGGGAGCTGATCCAAGTGATATAGCAGGCCTCTTCTGCCTTGCCCACTACTCCCCTTTGCAGTGTATTTCAGTGGATCTGCCTGTTCTATTCTCACTGTCTCTGGTGAGTCCTCTCACCCACCTGAAGTTCTAGCCTATACCCCAGTTCTTTATGCATCATAAATAAATCTTTGAAAAAATAAAAATTCACATACTTTAAATATATTTCATTCAAATTTTAACCTTTTATCTCCTTGCTATCAAGATGCTACAAATATTGAAAAATCTTAACTATAGAAAATATTGGTTATAATATAGTAAAGTTCAAAAAAATATATTCAATGAAATAAATAGGAAGGATTGTTAATGTACTTGTTCATTAATATCTAAATATTACTACTGGCTTATCAATAGGACACTCCAAAAATACATGGAAATGACTGAATTTAGTTATCTTTGATATATTACTGACCATCAACTATATAGAAACCATAGATATACTTTTTGCTTCATCTTTATAAAGATTTATTTGTTCAAATAGTATAGAAAGTATCTTATTTATCTCCATGTTACTTTATTTATTTATTTATTCTATATATTTAAAGATTTAGCATAAACTTATATATTTTTTTCTTTCCTTCTAGCTGGCTCCTCAAATGCAAGGATTTAGTACAGTTGCAATTGCTCAATTTGTCCAGGTTGGCAGGAGCTGCTATATGAGTGTTTGAACCTGTGACCCTTTGAAAATGCTTTTCAAAAGCCTTCCACAAACACTGAAGATGGCTGGGTACAAAAATATTAAGTTACAACTTTTTCAATTAAATGTTGACACTGCATTTTCTTTTGGCATTCGTAATATCCAGCTATCCTTTGAACCTTTGAAAATAGCTTATTTTCTATCTATGTGATACTGGTAAGGCTTTTTCCTTAAAAAAAAAAATAAACAAACAAACAAAAAAACCTTGTGGAAGCTTCCTCCATTGTGTACACAATACCTTTTCTATGCTTAGAACAATAGGCAACAGTTCACCACTATGCTTGGGAATCACTGTAACTAATAAAGCCATCAAAAAGAAAGCAGAGAAATATACAAACTATGATGTTAAATACACCCATTTAGCATGTTTTAGAAGGGGAACTGAAACAGTCACTCTGCAAGACCTCTGCTGGGAATGTGTCAGTTGGAAACTGAAATTTTTAATTGTTATGTGCATATCTGCAAGTAATCAGGAAAACCATACACATATTGGTTACAGTCTTACAAATAAAATTTAAAGGTAAACATACTTAGAATACAAACTCTTTGAACAATGATGATCAAATAATAATTTTGCCTTAATTTACTTTCAGTTCATCAACTTCTCCAACTTGTAGACTAGAGGAACACAAAAGAGAGCACAGAGAACGCACAGTGAAGTGATAGTCAAAAATCTCTCCATACCAATACTTGCAATAGTATTAGACTAAAATATCCTTCAAAAGTAATTATCATAAAATATTTAAAAAAGGAAGACTCAACTATACTTTGCTTCTAAAATGTATATTTCGATCAAATAGAAGTTAACCACACTAGAAACAAGTCATGCTAAAAGTGGATTTCAAAGTCTTGGATTTGTTTTGAAAACATTTAAGATCCCTGAATGTTGTCCAGTGTAGCTCCTTCTATTGAAAGATATTCTTAACATGGTCAAAATTCATTTTTTGAATTTATGGCTTATATTAAAAAGCAAATATGATTTGTAGATCTCTCACACAAACCCTAATCAATTTTCTTCCCCTATGACAAAACAATATTGCCCTTAATATATATAGCAATTTTAGAATGATTCAAGGCATTTCTACCTGAAAGCAATGATAACATTAATAAGTGTTATTTATTAATGATAAATGGTAAATCTAAATGAAAGATTATAGAAAGAAGTAGTGTTATAAAGTGGGAGTAACATAGCTTTGAAAATAAAATTTTTCTCTTGCAATAATCTCATGAATTGGGTAAGATACTAAATGTATATGAACTTTATTTTTTTCATCTACAAGAAGAATCTGATTATATCTTCCTAATTATATCACTGATATAATTATGCATTAATATATAAAAATAGTTTGCAAATTGAGATTATATAAATGTTACAACTGTATTATTACTCTTTTAACATTCTATTTTATGAGTATGTTTATCAGATATGTTCATTGAGTAACATACAAATGCCTGATTGGAAATAGGCAGCAGAATTGTATTGGTCTGTGAGAATGAGGACATAACAGTTTTGGTGAATTTATATTTATGTTTATTTTGGTGGTCAAGACTTGGAAGTTTTCCAAAGTGCTGGAAATTTTAATTTTATCATATGTACTTGTATATTTCAGTTAAGTGATTTTTTATTAAAGAGACACAGGACTAAATTCATGTTATGAAAATCATCCCCAAAACATGTCAATCTGGTGAATGGATGTGATATTGAAATATTAGATAAAAAATAAATTAAAGGCCCTCCTTGGTGTCGCAGCGGGTTAAAGCACAGCACTAAGAAACTACAGCCACTTCTGCATGAGTTCTAACCCTGCCCACTGGAGGTGATCCCACATGGCATGGCAGACCTCTCCTAACCCACCCGCTGCTCCGCACAGTAGTGTACTTCGACAAGTCTGCCTGTTCTGCTCCCCACTCTGTCTCTGGTGAATCCTCTCACCGCCCCTGTATCTCTGGCCTTTACCCAGGTTCTGTATGCATAAATAAATAAATCTTTAAATAAAAAAAATTAGATTAAAAAATATTAGACAGAAATAAAGTATGCATGCTGTTAACATTGTGTCAATATTGGCTCATTAGAGATGACAACTACACTCATATTATTATAAAATGTTATCAGTAAAGGAACTGGTTGTGTGCTATATAGAACTCTGTATACTACCTTTACACCTTTTTTTTTTATAATAGTTTATTTTTACATCATTTTGTGCCTTGTTCCATCTCAGTTGTAATCCCTGTGGACTTCCCATCACCAAATCACCTGTGTGCCATCATCATAGTCCTGCCTTTACACCTTTTTTTAATGTATAAATCTATTTATGAAGTAGATATTGCAAGCAAATTGCTTGTTTAAAAAAAAAAAGAATTACTGTATCCCTCCCCTCCCACCACTACTAGCAGATACAAAGATAAAAACTTATATATCCCAATAATCATAATCTGGGGAAAAAAGAAATGTGTGCGTATATATATATATATATATATATATATATATATATATAT
>NW_004567114.1:41018911-41019544 GCF_000260355.1 Condylura cristata
AGAGAGAGAGAGAGAGAGAGAGAGAGAGAATGCTTTGGATTATAAACCATTCCTGGGGTTATAGTGACTATCTATTCATTTATTTTAGTGTTACATTTGTAGCTAAATAAAATACATTCACATATGCTTTTAACACTTAATTTATAAATAAAATATGCCATGATTGAAGAGTTCTAAAAATCTAAATGTTCCAGTGTTAAGATAAAAATAACACAGTAATTTAATAAATGCATTTGGTAACATTCAACATGTAAAACCTCTCAGTAAAATGGGGATTTAAGAAAACACCTCAATAAAATAGACTATTCACTATGACCCTATAGTGAAAATGATACTAGTGGACATGATATTTATGATGCTCCCCTAAGGTCAGAACAAAACAATCATGACCACTTTCACCACTATTATTTAACATGACTTTAGAATGTCTAGCTAGAGGAATTAAACAAGAGAAAGATATAAAAGGAATTCAAACTGGAAAAGAAGAGTTAAACTTGCTATTATTTACTATTTGCAGACAAAATAATAATATATGTAGTAATCTCTAAATATTCCACTATAATTATTAGAAATAATAAATAAAATATTAAAAGAAATAGAAGAACAGGCCCTCCCCGGTGGCGCAGCAGGTTA
>NW_004567114.1:41019801-41059522 GCF_000260355.1 Condylura cristata
AAAAAAAAAAAAGAAATAGAAGAACAAATATGGAAAGATATGGCATTCTTATAGATTGGCTCTTCTTGGTGTACACCTTATGCAGAGCAATATACAAATTCAATGTAATACCTAACTAAATTATATTCTTTAGGGAAGTAGAGCAAATAATACTAAAATTTGTTTAAAACACACACACACAGAGAACAGTTAATAACCAAAAAAACAATAAGAAAGAAGAAAGGAGTAATATGTTCCCTGAGCATAAGTTATATTACAAAGCAAAACTGATTTAAAAAGTATGGTATTGTAATAAAAATTAAATACATATGTTATTGGAATACAATTCAGAGCCCAGAAACAAACTCTTATTGATATGGATAGTTAATTTATGACAAAGGAGAAAAGAAAATACAATAAAGAAAGGAAATTCTCCTTCACAAATGCTGCTGAGAAAACTTAACAGCCACGTGTAGACTGAAACTAAACTAGTCTCTCACACTATATACAAAAATTAATTCAAACTGGGTCAATGACTTGGTTATAAGACATGAAACTGTTCATACACTGAAGAAAATGCAAGCAAAATTTCCACTTCATAGACTTCAGTGACATCGTAGTGGATTTGACTTCAAGAGCAAGGGAAACAAAAACAAACAAAAAAGCAAATGGATAGAACTACCATCAAATTGAGAAACTTCTGCATGGAAAAAGAAACTATCATTAAAATGAAAAAATACCCACCATATAAAAAAAAACATATATATTCAGTAAGAGGCTGATATACAAGAATACAAAGAACTACATAACTCAACAAAAGGCAAACAAATGACCTCAAAAACCAGGCAGAAATCATAGGGATAAACACTCCTTGTTTACTGCAGCACCATTCACAATAGTCAGGTATACAAAGAAATAAAGCATCAGTGCCAGATGATGGATATTAGATGGGGCATAAGTACACAATGGAATACTACTCAGTCATAAAAATAATGAAGTATTTTTATTTGCAACAATTTCAATGGAATTGGAAAGTATTATTCAAAGCAACAGAAGTTAAAAGGAAAAAGACAATCAGTTCATTTCACTCAGATGTGGAATACAAAGAAACAATGCATAAGAACAGACAAAATCAAATACAAGTAAACTACTAAAATTTGATGAAGATTAAGGTTACCAGAGAGGGATGGTAGATAGTTGGAAGAAAAGAAAGAGGGAGCCCATTGGAATTATGGTGTACAATTATTGGGGCTTGGTGGTGGATATGGTATGAAAACATACCTTGGAAGAGTATATGAACTTATACCCCTAAAATATATACGATATTGCCAACCAAATTTACTTCAGTAAGAATAATTTAATTAAAAATAATTTAATTAATAATCACTGGGCCCTCCCTGGTGGCGCAACAGGTTAAAGCACAGCACAAGGAAACTTAAGCCACTTCTGCATGAGTTCGATCCCCGCCTGCCCTGGAGGATATCCACATGGCGAGGCAGACCTCTCCTGACCCGCTCACTGCTCCCCTCAGCAGTGTACTTCGTCGATCTGCCTGTTCTGTACCTCACTCTGTCTCTGGTGAATCCTCTCACCCTCCGCATCTCTGGCCTGTACCCCAGTTCTGTACAAATAAATAAATCTTTAAAAAAAAAAAAAAACAGAACCACTAGGTTTTAAATTCTAAAACTTCAAAACCTATTTTCCAATATGGTCTAGTCTTTTTCAATTAAATTCTGCATCTTTCTTCAAGGAATGCTATTAATTTTCTTTTACGTATTATATATGTGACTCCCTTTACAATCGTACACATATTGAAGTACAAGTAATGTTAAGGGGAAGGATGCCCTAAAGGAACTCTACAGAGTCTTATGTACTCCACCCTCTACTCCAGCTTTCTGGACCCTACCCCCTACTCCAGTGATTGGAAACTGTAACTCCCAGCAGTACCAGGGAAGGAATTGCAAGGACCCAAAGGCGGAGCTAGCAGGAATGAATTCTGGGACATTTGGGGGGATAAATGGGGCGCAATGCATCTCTCACTCTCTTGCTGGGGAAACAGCTCTCCAGACCTTGTGAGTCCGTGTGCTCAGTCAGTAAGGTATTCCAGTTACTTTATATCCTGCTCTCTTTCCCTGGGTTGTTTCCTATTCCTTTCCCCTTTTGTAAATAAATCCGTTATTGACACTTTTGTGTGAGTCTGCAGTGTAACTGAATTGTGAGCACACAGGTGAGGCCCCAGAGAGAGGCGGCCCCGTCCACTCTGGGCTACCCTGTAACAGTAATAGTAGAATGATAATACACTCATCATCAATTCAAACTACCAAAGATTGTTTTAATGGAACAGTTTTACTTCACATAGCTTTCAGTTAAATAAGCATTCTTTATAAATGCTGCATTCAGTTTATCTTAAGACTAAAAAGGGATGCTGCTTTTTATGTCTCAATTTTCTCCCTTTAAATTCTATAATCTTTTCCTTTTAGAAAAGACCCATTTACAGGATTTTTTTCATAAAAATTAACCTAACAAGGAATAAATGAAAATAGGACATGTAAAAGTAAAACATAGTTAAAATTCAAGAGACTAACTTAAAGGAATGCAAAAAAATTAAAGTATCCAAAAAACACTGTAAAAAAAAAAAACCTCTGTTTTATTACTTATACATCCATATAGTTGAGAAATACTTCCTTGAGTATGTGTGTTTTTGATTTATAAAGTCATAACTAGGCAGAAAGTAGAACAATCTATTTGTGACACATTTACTTGTGATTTTATGATTTAGTAAAAGGCACATTCTTTCTGAATTTAAAGAAAATCAATATCACTATTAGACTATTAACGTTTGTAAATATCTGCACGACTTAAGTAAATACAAAGAAATGTTTAGAGTCAGTTTAAGAAAATAAAATTGAACTTTCACATATATAGGACAACAGCGCCTCTAATTATCCTCTAATTACTTTTAATGTCTTTCCTTTTAACAGTGTGTAACAACTGTGTTAGCACTGCCGTCTACATTGTAAGAAAGAAAAAATAATCTCCTTACATCATATAACAAATAGTCGCACATGAAATATTATAAACCATAATTTCTAAATGAAGTGGTAAAAAGCCTAGGACTCATGGAAAAAGAGAAGGTGATTGGAAATATTAGAAATATAAAGACCACAAAAATGTTCATGAAGCCAAGGAATACTATTGGAACATTACTGTTTAAACAGTCAAGACAATGAACACCTATCCATAAAACAGGTAGAAGACTGTGCTTGGCAGAGGTTTCTAGGAATATCAAAATCCTTTTTCTCTTTCTGAATTTTGTGAAGTAAAAGTTCTGAATTATACTGTTAGTCGCAATTTTTTAAATATGTTATATCATTACTCATCTCTATAGAACATTCCACTACAACAGTTGAAAATATATGAATAAATAAAAGTTTTCAATAT
Organism: Condylura cristata; assembly: GCF_000260355.1. Classification (NCBI taxonomy): domain Eukaryota; kingdom Metazoa; phylum Chordata; class Mammalia; order Eulipotyphla; family Talpidae; genus Condylura; species Condylura cristata. The sequence continues at coordinate 41,023,222 of NW_004567114.1, forward strand.
TAACTTCCTTTACAAAAATAAATTAATGATGAATTTGAAACAATTTTGATGTATTAAATTTTAGCATGTAAATTTCTTTTGCTATATATTTTAAATAATTTTGAAGCTAAATAAATATTTTGCACTATTTCTACTTAACAAAGATAAAAAAACAACAAAGGGAAGAAAAAAGAAGTTATAACTGCTATGATTCAAATGTGGGAAAAAATATGATCTTCTGTAGTTTTTTATGTTTATAAAGACTGGGTTGCTCTTATATATTAAGAAAAGCTGTACCTCCATGAAAATGATTAAATAAAAAAGGGCTAAAATGTTGAAGTTCAAACTCAAGATATAGATATATATTGCAAACCTAAATTGTGCACCTAAGACAAAAAATGTACAGACAAAATATATTTAGGAAAAATAAAGGAATTTAAGAAAATTTGTTAATATTTACATAATGTCTTAAAATAAATTACTATAAAGCACACTCAGGTATTTTAAGTAATTTTATAATATAGTGATGTTTTATTCTCTTTCTCACTATGTCAGTTTCTGCTAGTTTTTCTTATTAATCAGTGTGCTTTTGAATATTTTTTTAAGAATTGACTATTTAAAAATCGCTTAATAAATAAATATGCCTAAAGAGAAGATAGTTGTTCCACATATAACCTATCTCATTATTATTTCTTTAGCAGCTACAGCCTAAAGTAACCCAAAGTTAGAAAATACAGTATGATTATCATCATAATCCTCTATCTTTAAACATAAGAAGAATATAGGCAAAAATTGAAGTGGCAGAGTACATTAAACAATACCACCAGCACTGATAATTCTGTTACATTTTCTTTATGCCATGTATATACTATAGTGTGTATAGTAAAACTAATGGGGTGTAATTTCCTTTGAACACAGGAAGTTATAACTACTACCTCAAAAATATCTGTTGAGGGGCCTCCCTGGTGGCGCAGTGAGTTAAGGGTGCACCACTAGAAGCTAGCTGCAGCTGCTTCAGCATGAGTTCGATTCCCAGCCAGGGAGGTGAGCCACAAGGCACAGTGCTCCCCTCAGCAGTCTACTTCATTAATCTGCCTGTTCTATTCCCCACTCTGTCTCCAGAGAATCCTCTCACCACCACTGCTCCTCTGGCCAGAACCCCAATTCTTGTATAAATAAAATCAATCTTTTAAAAAATTCATTGAATGAGTGCTTATTTAAATGATCCCAAACATGAGACTTAAAAAAGCTACAATAGTATAATATAGCATCATAGTATCTTCTTAGTTATCATAAATACTTTTGCAATGTATTTTTAGTTATTACTTCCTCCTTGATGTTGAAAAAGAAATTTTTATTTTGTAACTACAAAGGAGGACATTTCTAGAATTGCTGATAAATTTCTGTGCAGAGAGAACATCAAATCAGACAGAAATAATGTCACTAAAATATGTACCACATGTGCATCAATATATTGCCCTGGTTTGCATGGCTGAATCTTACAAAGCACACTTCAGTAACCATGGGTTTTTGAATATTAAGTTTGAAGACTAATTGCAATTTATTGAATATGTCAGTGAAGCAGAACTTCAGTAAATCAAGTCCAAGTAGTAGGTAGGTTATAGCATTTTCTGCCTGTTCTCTTAATCAACTCATGGGATTTCTTCTATCAGCAAAAATTACAAAGAATCTAGGAATAAGTTCTAACAGAAGAGTAATGGTTGAAAGACTGGGTGATCCTGCCTTATAACCCTTAGTCCAAAGATTAAATCCTCTATTTCCAGCAATGCACAATTTCATGCTATTTCAAAGAGCTTGACCCTGAACTGAACTTCCTCAGACTGTTCAGTTCTATCTGAATTTATAAGAGCAAGTGACAATCTGTAGCATGTAATGAAAAAGAAAAAAATAATGGAGGGACAGCTGTTTGCTTTCACAACGCTGCCATTGATTCTGAGAGAGGAAAAGCTGTGAGAGTGGTGGATTTAGAAGAAAATCAGTTGGATTCCAACATTTGCAAGAGGAATCCTTTTGTGTGTACTGATTTGGAATAAGTCTCTGGCAATGGCACCAAGGGTCAAATTTAGGACAATTTTTCTTTCAACGCAGGAAGGAACATAACCAATTTTCTGGTAGCTAATCATGTCCTAAAAATTTAGGCACTTTATTAAATCTTACATGCTGTTTATTTTTCTAATCTTAAGTCTGTATCATAAATCTAATATCATTATGACTATAAGGGAAAATTCCTTGGAAGTTGTCATACTTGTAAAATTAGCAACTTGTTATTGGGGTAGGATTTTTTTAAATTTTTTTAGATTTATTTGTTACACATACAAGAGCTGAGCTGTAGGCCAGAGGTGCAGGGGTGTGGGGTGGGGTTAGAGAGTATACCATAGACAGAGTGGGGAGCAGAATAGCTGGATTTACAGAAATACACTGCTGAGAAAAAAAAGCTGGTGAAACAGGAGAGGTCTACTGTGCCATGTGGGTCAGCACCCTGGCAGGGGATAGAACTCAGGCTGCAGTGTCTACTAGAACTTCTTAGGGCTGAGACAATGCCTTGTGCCACCTGGAGGCAACTTGGATAGGATTATTTTAAATATCTTCTAGAAATATATATTTAATAATTATGTTTGAGAATAGGCTGAGTTTTTTTTGTGTTTCAAATTTAAATATAGCTTAGGAACTTTATAAATGAGTTTTTGGAGTGGATATGGAATAGCTTATTCTAATACAAGCTCAATAAAGAAGAAGTGTGTCCTTTATTGAGGCAGTATTGTTTTTATTGTGGAGGCATTGTAATATACAACAAAAGGTGACACAGATTCCACAAAATCTACCACAAAACCAAATTTCACACTGACAACTACCATTGAACTTTAAAGCCAAAATCTATGAATTATGACATTTATTATTTTGGAGTAGAGCAATTTAGAATGTTAGAAGTACTTCATTTGGAACATGAAATTCTTGAAAAGTTTTGAAAGCTGTAGCACTGTCTTTGGAACAAAATAGAGGTTCCTTTCCACAATTTATCCAACTGAAGCTCTCTTGGTACTTAAGGATTTGATGTTCAGCTTATTTTTACATAACAGTTGAGGGGGAAATAGAGAGAATTAAAATTGTGAAGTGAATATTTTATTTGGGATGAAAAACCTCAAACTGTCCTATCTGAAGCATCAGTGTCTGCATTATCTACTTAGTGTACTATATTCTCTGTGAACATCTTAGGCCCATCTTATCAAAACAGATGCTTTGGTATTTATATTTCCTATTCAGGAAAAATTATTAAAACTCCTGATTTAATTTTGAATCAAAATCATCTCTTATGGAGATAACAACTTTGGACAAATATGAGAACTTTCCTGAACATTTCCGGGTGGTGAAATGGACTTCTCTATGTGATTCTCCTATACCATAATCAGTACATGAGGGATCATTGGAATTCATCAATATAAAGCCAATCATACATATGAGGCCCTACCATGGTCAGTAATTAGCAAACATATACATCTTTACAAAGTTTACAGCCTAAATAAAATTATGAAATATAACCCTAAAAAATGAATGATAAAATTAGTAACACTTAATAAGCCAATGGTTCATGTAATAGGCTGTGGGAACTGAGAGTTAGGCAACAATATTTTCTTACTACAGTAGTTGGCTTATCTTCATGGAGTGATGGATTTCAATTGCTAATTACAGGACACTTAAAAGAGTACAAATTTCCCTTGTGCTAACTACTTCCAAATGAGTAATTCATGAGTGAGAAAATCTGGGTTATATGTTCTTCTAAATCATGGGATATCTGATTAGCTGCCAATGGGGTCACATTAAAGCCATAGTACAGCAGTTGTCAATAACAATTATAAAATGGTAAAAATTTTGTAACTGAAATATTTTACCAGTTCATGTTCTTTTTATAAAATACTGTTTCAATTAATATAAAGGATATCATTAAACAGAATTAACCTTTACTTACAGAGTTTGAATCTGGTTATATGAGAGCTAAGCACATGGTAAAAAAGCAATTAAACTTTGACAATTCACGTTAAATGAAATAAATAGCCACCCATATTAATAAATGGCCAACTAGTTCAAATTATTTTCCTCTCAGTCTCTTAAGGTAGTATGAAACTACTACATATCCCATGTTAGGGTACTCAAAGCCATGGCATCTTTGTATAGCTAGAAAAGCTAATATGGGTAGGGAAGACTTGGTGAGTCAGTGTCTATTTCCCAGTTAACAGCTAACTGAGTTGCCAGAAGAAAAAATTCAAAGCAAATGAAATTTTGAACATTCTCAAATGATTCAATTGCTCTTCAGTTATTTTCTGAATTCTCTGCTAAAACTAGTATCTTTCATCTTGATAGCTACTTTAAAATTTGGCTTTTTCACTTTAGTATCCTTTTGTTTGTGATGCTTAGGTATGTTTACAATCCAAGAAACTAAATTGATATATATAAACTTATATGTGTATAAACTTGATATATATAAACTTAATATCAATTTAGTTTAGTTTTTTTTTTTTTGGTGACTCATTTTAGTTTGGGATTCCTGAAAGACAAAAATCAAAAGCATCTGATTATTAATCTTATTTCCTGGTTATTGTGTGTATGTGTATAGATATAAGTAACGATAGGGAGATATACGATCTAAATAACTTAAAGAGCACTAATTTTTAACGTGGGCATATCTGAACTTTTAAAAGATTGCTTTCAAAGAAAAAAAAAAAAAAGATTGTTTTCTAGGACCTGAGGTAAGTTGACATTTTCCCTTCACTTCTGAATGCCAGGTTTCTTTCGATAGTATTTTGCATGCCTTTTCTCTTTTACTCTCTCTCTCACACACACACAAAAAAAAACAAAAGATTTTATTCTTTTCCAGCAAAGTCAGTTTTCAATGACACTAAATAAATGTATATATGTGTATGTTTGTATAAATGAAATTTAGAATTTTTTTTAGCCATTTTCACTCCAAAAGCATCTTGGAGCTGTTATGCCTTTTCTAGATATTCCAATAGGCTATTTAATACAAAACTCAAGTGCAACTATCAATAAAATAACATCTTTAAGTGTTAAAATATAGGGTTAGAAGTAGGTAAAGATATAGTTGTTGGTTTGGCAAGAAAATATTTATCCAGTATAAAATTATAAAGTGCAGTAAAAATTACTTGGGTCTTTGAATGATTTTTTAGCAAACAGTTTTAAAATGCTGACAAGTTAGTCTCATGTCTACTTAAAAATTTAATATGATAATTTACTGCTCTAGGAATAATACCTTCAAGAAGAATGTTCCCATTGAATATTCAATTATTTTAAAATAAAAGAAAACATCCATACATGTTAATGCTAATTGAGCAAAGGGCAACCAAGAGGCTTCAAAAAATTAATCATGTGCTGGTCTGAGGCAGTGGAATATGGAAAGGGAAATCAGTACTAAAATCTCAAGGTACATTTTTCATAGCCATACACAAAGCACTCTATTATGTTTCAATCTGGTAAGATGACTGTTAACTACATTAAGGATATAAGATTTTTCAATGTTTCTATATAAAATCCAGACAATCAGTGTTAGCTTGTTATTTAGTATTTCATACAGCAGGAAATGAAATTACTGTTCAAAAGACATTAGTAAAACGGAATTTGTGTTTACCTTGTATCATTTAGGCTTTAGTCAGGAATTAAAAAGCACATTAAGTATTTTCAATTGTAGATCATTTTTGTCATGGGAGCTGGCTAGACAGGTGTTGGAATGCTCAGAGAAAAACAAAGTCATCAAACATAAGAAATAGTTCCCAGACCTAAGATTTGGATAAGAAATATGACAGTTTGAGAGGAAATAAGAAGAAGCACAGAGGGACTCCGCTGTGCAGGTACTTGGATTTCTAAGGAGGGAATGTTCTTTGTACCTCAGCAACTAAAAGGAATGACCACATAGAACAAGGCTGAGGCTTCTGTGTAGGGCACTGGTGAGCTGTCTGCTCTGAAGAGATTTTGTAAATTGGCTTCTTCAGCCCTACGTAGTGGTCCGTGGTTGCTAGAGAAGCAAGTTATTGCTAGTCAACACTGTGAGTACGGCAAGCAAAGAAGAAAAGGCAACCCTTTCTCTTGTCATCAAGAGTGTTTGCCATCAATTTTTAGAAACTGACAAAGATGGAATTTGTAGAACCCACGTAGAATCACACATAAGGAGCTAATTAAAAATAAATCAATTACCAGCCCCTTTTAGGTGCCTGGAATCTTTAAGAATATCAAGAAAAACAGATTCTTACAAACTTAAAGTATTTTCAAATATTCTAATGAATACAGTTTCTGTTTTTAGATTTATTTTATTTATGCATACAAAACTGGGGTACAGGCCAGAGATGCAGGTGTGGTGAGAGGGTTCACCAGAGGCAGAGTAGGGTCAGAACAGGCAGCTCGACAAAGTACACAGCTGAGGGAAGAGCACGTGAGACAGGAGAGGTCTGCTGTGTTGTGTGGATCTCCTCCAGGGCTAGGAGTAAACCATCAGCTGTCTAGATTGCAGTGCTTGCCCTAACCTGTGGCACCACCAGGGAGGTCCCATGGATATAGTTTCTAGATCTGTAAAATATTTCTCTATCATATTAGATTAAATTAATTCCCTGTGGTTTTTCTGCTTTTCAGATTATTCCTGGTAATGATTAGGATAGGACAGTTTAGGTTAAAACAGAAAAGTAGAACCAAAAGCCATTGTGGATGTTGGTAAAACCCTGTGAGATTGCTAACTTTGCTTATGTTGCTGGAACTACAGGTCAACAAATGAACAAAGTATAAAGAGCAAGAACAGATTTAACTCACAGCCATGATCTGGAATCCTTTGAGCTCACCGTGGGAAACTATAAGGATGGGCTGGAGCCCTTGGGTGTCCTGAAAAATCAACTCTCACCTTTTACAATGCTAAGCACACCTCAAAACCACACCCGGAGGATAGGAGTGCTACACACACTCAGCAGATGAGCAGATACCCACCAATGTGTGAGAACTAAAAAAGCACTGTGCCAATCTTCTGGAGCATAAAAATCAGTAATTACTGTTTTACTCCATCCTCCAAATCAAGGCAAAAATATTTTTTTTGTACGTAGTAGATATTAAAGATTTCAAAAGCAGAACAGAAATACAGAAATGGATTGCTTAAGAGGAAGTTGAAAAGAATTTTGAATGTCAAGTCTTTTAAATTGGGAAAGTTGCAAGAGATTATATAGGTTTTGATTTGAAAAATTACTTTCAGTTGCTTTAAAAACAGTGGACCTAGACAACATTTGAGATCTGTCGCTTTAATTGTTTAAAACATTGTCCTTATCATTTATCAGAGATAAACAAATATTAATTTTATTGAAAAATATCTAAATATAACCTTCTAACATTTGTGCATGAAATCTGTATGACTTAAATGTATTTAGTGTTTCTTCTTTATATATATATATATATATATAATCTATGATATTATATATATATATATATATATAAATAAATGTAGACAGACAGCAGACAGATAGATATATATAGATAGATGTATAACATCATCCTTCATTTTTGTACAATGTTTGGTTCCCCATGAAATTCCCACCACCAATTCCCCCTGCACCATCACCATAGTCCTTGTGCTCTTCCCAAACTCTGTCCTGATGCTTCTTCCTCCTCCTCCCCTACAGAATATGTCTGATCCATGGTTGCCTACTAATTTTGATTTTTACTTTAGTATAGCTATTTTTTTCTAATTCTTTATTTGGTTATGCTACATTCCTCCTGTAAGTGAGAACATCCAATATTTTTCTCTTTCTTTCTGACTTATTTCACAGAGCATAATTCCTTCTAGCTCCATCCATGTTGCTACAAATGGCATGAGTTTATCCTTTATTTTTAAAATAAATTCATGTACATATATATTTTCCTTTTTATTATATGCCTTTATTTAAGTAAATAAAATTCTGTAGTACATCTTAATGAATCAAAGATTTTCATAACATTCTCCCACATGAGAATGGCAGTTGATTTTTTCCAAGATATAGTACAAGTTTTTAATGTTTGATTTTATTACCTGTAATTTTTAGAGATCTATTTTAAATAACTCTTCAAACTGAAACTTTTTTTTAGAAAGCCTCCAAAGGACTATTAAAGAATGATAAAATAAGTTCTTTCTTTATGCAAACACTACAATTATCTATATTTTAAACACTGAGCTCTAGCGAGTGCAGTTTCCATATTATAACTATCTTTTTTTTTTTTTTAAAGATTTATGTACTTATTCATACAGAACTGGGATACAGGCCAGAGATGCAGAGGGTGAGAGGATTCACCAGAGACAGAGTGGGGAGCAGAACAGGCAGATCAATGAAGTACATTGTTGAGGGGAGCAGCAGGCAGGTCAGGAGAGGTATGCGTGGCCATGTGGATCTCCTCCGGGGCAGGTGGGGATCTAACTCATGCAGAATTGGCTTAAGCTTCTTAGTGCAGTGCTTTAACCCGCTGCACCACCAGGGAGGGCCCCATATTATAACTATCTTACTTTGCATTAAAAAATATTTTTCTGGCTAAGCATATTTGTTATGCAGTTTTCTTCTTTAAGATGTATCCAGTATTTCATTCCTTCAATACTTCAGGGCACGTCTTCGAGGATACAGAATATTCTAAATTGAACCTAGCCTATTTTATTTTGGCACTTCTGTTCTACAGAATCTGATACTCTCCCCAAGCTTCTCACCACCTCATTAAAAATTAGTAGAGGAGGGCCTTCCCTGGTGGCACAGCGGGTTAAAGCACAGCACTAAAAAGCTAAAGCCACTTCAGCATGAGTTCAATCCCTGCCCCAGAGGGGACCCACATGGTGCAGCAGACCTCCCCTGACCTACCCATCACTCCCCTCAGCAGTGTACTTCTTCAATCCACCTGTTCTGCTCCCCACTCTGTCTCTGGTGAATTGTCTCACCACCCCTGCACCTCTGGGTACCCCAGTTCTGTATGCATAAATAAATCTTTAAAAAAGAAAATTAGTAGAGGAAATGTCAACAGGCACACAACCTTACAAATACAGGTCTAACTTTGTACATTAAATATGCTTTATGTGCATGCATTATTTATCACTGTTTCCTTTTAGGTATTGACTTATGTGAGCTCACTAGCATTTGAAAGTTTTCTGGATTTTTTGAAAAAAGAAATGACATATATGAATCAAGATTATGAATTATATAAAACAAGCTACCAAATCAGGGCAAAAAGGAAATTGAAGTTATTCTAAGGAGTTTTCCCAGGAATCTTTTAGAAAGAAAAAATGAAAGTCAGTCTTATTATAGATAAAACCACTTAGCTACAAAAATTTCATGCAACAAATATGACAACCTCTATTTATATGAATGTTCCTCTCTTTTAAGGTGATTACTAGGAAAAAAATTGTTTACAGTGCTATCCTGCAGTAAATGATATTAGAATTCTTTCTAATATGCTATTTCAAAACAACTAACCTCCCTACAATATAATGAAAGGGAAAAAATTTTCATAAGTAACATTTTAGGACTCAGTAAATCCTCAACTTCAAGTCAAGGATTATAGAACTAAATTATATCTTAGGGGTCAAAAAAGAAGGCAGTTGAAGGACAAGGGACCATCTCAGAAAGTAGAAGGGACTACTTACAGAAAATCCACCCAACTTCAATCTCTGTTCCAACTATTTTTATTCACTTATATATTTATATTTTTACTTTTTTGATATATAAGATTGTGCTAGTTTAAAGTGCACTGACTTGATGTAAGTATGTATTGCAAAACCATACACAATGCTATAAAGTTAACATTCGTTATCTCATGTGACACAAGCTACACAACGTCTATCGTCTGACAGATTCTGGGTAGATCAGGAAAAGCTCTGAAAAATCAGACTTTTCACTGCTAACTTATGTTATGACCTCCCTTTTTTGTATAATCATAATATCAAAATATTCTGAACAACTTTCAGCTTCAATTGGATTGCCTCAGCCACATAAGGCATTGCTTGGCCCTGACAAGCAAGCACTGCACCAGGGTGAGAAATTCCTCTGAAGTCAAAAGTGACTTGACAACTGGCTGATCAATAAAAGCAAAAGGGTTGTTTCTGCAAAGTCTCTCCCACTGCCAGATGGAGGAAACCCCAAATCTTATCATTCTACTATCTCACCTAGCCTTCTATTCAGCTTCTAAAGAATTACTCAAACTTCCTACTGTCTGGCCTTTAGATGTGGAAATTCATCCAGGTTGCCTGTTTTAGAGCTAGTCAGGTTTTCTACCTGCTACACTTCAAAGAAATTCACAAAAGTCTTCTGGCTAGTCTTTCAGGATTCTACTATCTAGTCTTTAGATAAGAAAATTCACCTATGTCTCCTATTCAGAGCAAATTACGATTTCTACTGTCTAGACCTCAAGGAAACTCACTTACAAACCTTTTAACAAGTTTCTTCAAAGAACTTTTCTGAAATTTGATTTTCAAGAAATTTCTTCTTCCTGCCTCCCAGGATGTCTCAGGTAGGGAAAAAAAAAAAAGCCATTTAAGTAGTAGATAAGGTTTAAGGGACTTTATTTTAATTAATCTTCACTATAGTAATATCAGTCTTAAACTTTGTGCATCTATGTACCTGTTTTTAACCTTGATTTATTTTAGAATGTTATAATTTCAAGTAAAGGTCCAAAGGACCCCAGACTATTCTTAGAAAAAAGGTGATTGTGATCTCAGCCCATTTCATATACTAATGTCATCCCTCTGCCTTCGTGAAGTGTATAAAATAAACCTCTGCTGAAGGCAGAGCAGGAAGACTTGCACCCAACTCCGACTCCCGTGTCTTCCTCACTCCCGCTTCCCTTTACTGCCCAATTTTTGGAATATCCACACGCCGAAGTCATTCCCACCTTGAGACCCTGCCTGTTCTGCTCTCCAATAATCCGTGATCAGGGACAATATCTCCGGCACTCATGTAGTTACAATTTTCCCCCTGTACTATTAAAAGCCACTCTTAGCAATTTCTAGAAATGTCAAATATCATTACCATGCTTTATATACATCCCCAGAAGACATTTACTTATCTTATAACTGGAAACTTATACCTTTTGATTAATTTTCCCCACTTTCCTAGTACTAACTCCCCACTTAAGCATCTACCATCTTTTCTCTGAATTTTCAATAAGTTTGGTATTTTTAGATATCACATATGAATGGAACCATAAAGTATTTTCCTTCTCTGACTCTCTTCAATTGGCTTGAGATTCATTTACAACTTTTCTTTGACACTACCCTACCAGTGAACAGAACAAAAAATATTGCATAGAACTCAAGCGCATTAATAATAATTCACCAGCTATATAATTAGCAAGTATATATTTTACATTTAAAAATTAATCCAAACAAAATAATTTGAAGTACTTTGATTTGGAAGTCTTAGATTATTCTCTTTGTTGTATTTGAGATTATGTGACATTTATTAAAACTGTACCAAGAGTCCAAATGGCCAATAAAACTACAATTTTATAATTTTTGACTTTATAGAACAGATTCATAACTTGAATTCACCTTAGAGCTTTCTATAATGACAATAATAAATATATAGAACTTTTTCTAGCATAAAACATGTCCTGTTTCCTGCTTGGCTAAGGAATATAAAACTAGACTATTTTCTAAAGCTACCATAACTTCCAAAAATGCTTTGATAAAAATTGGAGTATTTCATTTATCTTGCTTACTTTGACAAGATCTGCCTAATAGTGATGAAGATATATACATTCATGTTTTCTTCATTCATTAATTTATAGATACTTAGATTGTATCTATATCATTGCTATTATAAATAGTGCTGTAATAAACACAGAAGTGCAGATATTTCTTTAACATTGATTTTACTTCCTTCAGAAATATACTCAGAAGTGTAATTGCTGGACTGTATGATAACTGTATTTCTAATTTTTGAGAATCTTTCATACTCGCTTCCACAGTGGCTACACCAAGTTTCATCTTTCTGCTCAACCTTACCATCACCTATTATCTCTGATTATTTGATGTTAACCATCTAACAGGTGTGGACTGAGCTCTCATTGTGGTTTGGATTTGCATTTTCCAGATAACTGGTAATGTTAAGCAGTGCTTCATGTACCTATTGACTACAATAGGTCTTCTTTAGAAAAATATTCATTTACTTCCTCAATCCATGTTTTTAATCTTTTATGTTAAAATATTTTGACTTTATAAAGTTGATTTTTAAATTTATTCATTTTATTGGTAACATTGGTTTACAACACTAAACCAATAGTAAATGGTTTAATATACCTTTTCAGATATATTACCCCTTACCTATCACCAAGGCATACATAGTCTGCCATCAATTGATATCAACCATTTTATTGATAGTGGTATTTTTTTTCTGTTATTTATGGTATAAGACAGTTGGTATGTGTTGTCAGTTATCCCAATATCATTTTTTAAAGAAATAGCCCTGCCCCATTTGTAGACTCTTGGCTCCTCTGTCATCAGTTATTTGACCACACATGTGTGGTAATATTTCTAGACTCTTGATTCTGTCCCATGGGTCTCTGTGACTATCTTTATGTCATGCAAATCTTACAAGTATTTTTCTCTATTTCTGTGGGGGGAAAAAATAGAGCATTGATAGGATTGCATTCAATCTGTAAATTGCTTTGGGTAAGATGGCCTCTTCAATTTTTGGAAGCAGTTGAGAATGTTCAGTATTAGCTTGGTTTTGAAGGTTTGGTGGAAGTCATTAGTGAAACCATCTGGTCCTGAGCTTTTGATTTTTGGAAAATTTTGACTGTTTCAATTTCCTTTCTGTAATAGATTTGTTCAAGCTTTGTATTTCTCCTTTATTCAGTCTTGGCAGGTTGTATACTTCTCAAAATATGTCCATTTCTCCCATGCCATCCAATTTGGCATAAAGCTATTCATAGTTGTCTCATGATTTTAGATGTCTAAGATTTCTGTTGTAACTTCTCTTTCATTTCTGATTCTTTTTATTAGAGTTTTCTCTCCTTTTCCCTAGTAAACCTAGCTAGAAGCTAGTCTGTTTTGTTTGTCTTTTTAAAGACACAGCTTTTGGTTTCATTCACTAATTTATTTATTTTTTTTTGTATTTCAGTTCTAATTTCTACTATATTATTATTATTTGTTTTCTAGTGGCTTTTGGCTTCACTTTCTCCTGAGTTATTTTTTAACCTTCATCAACTTTGTATTTGACTTTGATTTGTTCCAATTAATGATACCTACATTAGATGTCAGCAAAAGGGCTTGTTAATTTACAGAAAGAAAATTAATAATATTCTCATATTTTTTCCTCATTAAATTCACATTATTGGAGTAATGATTGTTTTAAATGGGCATAATTATTAGTAAGAAAAATGTTCACATCAACCTTAAACCTTAATGACTCTGATACATTTTATTTTCCTAGAAATTATTTAGGCCCACTTGGCGTGAATTTCAATTTTCATGTAACCATATTTATAGATCATTCTATGGCAAACACAAAACAAAGTAACATAAATGTAATTATTAGGAGGAAATATATACTATCCACTACTATATTATGTCTCTTGAGGTTATTATCTGTGATATGCTACTCTTTGATGTCACCTTAAATAAATACTTCTGAACAATATAATGTCCTCTATGAAATGTTTACACAGAATGACTTTTTTAACATAGTTTTATATTATCTGAAAACCCTTTCTATTTATTTTTCGTTCCCATAAGTTTTTTAATCTTATAAACACTTAGCAGTTTGATGAGACCCAGTTAGGTATTCCTTTCTTCTATAAAGGAAATAAAATGACATAAAATGAATAAAAGTATTATGTGCAATCATTTCTTTGGCATCCATTTACACTTCAGCACTTTCAACCTGCTATATAGTCTTCTATAATTACACTGAAAAATCATTTTAAATCATGAAACCAGAAGTTGTTTTCTTTATTTCTAATAATTTTAATACCTTAAATGTATCAATATTGGGGGAATAAAAATAAAAGGGCTTCACAAGCATATACAATATTGTTTTTATCCTGGACTAGCCAGGTAAATAAACTTTATTGATATTTTGAAATCTCTCTATGTCTAGGTTTCTATCTGAAATATATTGATACAATACCCATACTTCAGATTTTTTGACAAAATTAAATGAACTAATGGATGTCAAGCAAATAACCCAGGGCTAAAAACATATTATTCATATATTTCATGAAATTAGTATTACTAGAGAATGCATCAGCAAATGGTGTTCTAAGATTCTTGTTTCCTTAGAAATGTAAAGATTGAATTAATTATTAAAAGAATGAGTTTGTAAAGATTGAATTAATTATTAAAAGAATGAGTTTTAGATAAGTTAAGGTGAAAAAAATTCTACTTATAAACAAGCAAGATTCTAGACCAGACCAGTGGGATGGAGGGTTTGGGGGGAAGGGCTAATTTAGAGCGATTTTAATTAAATGCTATAATAAGGGGTTTAAATTTTGTCTTGAGACAAGAAAGAACTACTGAAGTTTCCTTTTTGATAGGAGTTGAGGGGGGACTATTGAAAATAGTGATTAATACAAGGGAAAAAAATGAACAGTATGATTTGGAGATTGGAAAAAAGCACACAATGGAAACCAATTAAGGGCTTATCACAATTACACAGACATGACCTTATACAATTTGGCCTTCATTATTTGCTGTGAGAAATGACAATAAAGAAGAAATTGTTTCATGATACAAATTGATAGCATTGATATCTGGTAAACTTTTTTGAAATGCAGAAAAGGAGGTTTCACAAACAATTTGGAGTATTTTTGTGTCTTGTGATTAGGAAAACAAAAAAAAAGTCTAAGATAGAAATTATAGAAATCTGATGTAAATACATAAAAATTCTATGAAAATACTTTGCCACATGAATCTGGAATTTGAAATAAACACTGGTTGATGACTCGTAGGGGAACAAGTAAATGCTAAAATTGAGAAAGGTGCCATAATTCTGATAGTAAAGTACAACAAGAAACAGAGTAAGAAGTGATTTCAAGATGAAAGGGATAAAGATGATCATGATAACTTTCATTGAGCATCCAGAATATTCCAGTCACTAAGCCCAATACACAATATATCTTATTTAATGTGTCAGCAGTTCTGTGAGGAACTGCTGTATTTACATATATTAATACATCTTGTGAAGATTTTTCCAGTGTTCAAGAAGTTAGCTTGAACCCCAGACTGAAAGCAAAAGCCTTTCACTTTTCCACATTTTAAATACCGAAAGTTACCATCAATTGGAATGGCACATTCCAGCAGCGCAATTGAAAACAACTTAGCAATCTAGTTCATGGGCCCTCCCGGGTGGTGCAGTGGGTTGGAGCTGCAAAGCTAAGCCAAGCCATGAAGAGTGGCCTCTTCAGTGTGAGTTCGATCCCCACCCCAGAGGTGACCCACAGGTGCAGCAGACCTATCCTGTCTAGCCCGCTGCTCCCTTCAGCAGTGTACTTTATTGATCTGCCTGTTCTGCTCCCCACACTGTCTCTGGTGAATCCTCTCACCACCCCTGCACTTCTGGTCTGTACCCTATTTCTGTATGCATAAATAAAATATTTTAATAAAAGAAATCTAGTCCATTATGCCTAGTCCAACTCAAGTCGAGAGAACTGAGGTAAAAGGATGTTTTAGGGCTTTCAGAAATTAGAGCAGTTCTTAGGTACTATTTTGCCTCTAAAAGCCAAGAGAAATGGGCTCAAGCGAATCAATCATAAACACAAGAGATGCCTACAGAAGAGTAGTGTTTGGTCCCTATTAGAACACTTGATTGACTGTCAACTTGATGCTCTGCCCCTGTGCCTACTGATGAGAAGGAAAAGGCACTGGGTAATGGTTTATTTCCTGGGGGACTGATGAGCACTGAGAATACTGTGATACCCTCTACTAGTGTTCTGTTTCCTACAAATAGAAGATTAAAACTGAAAGCCAAAGTAATCTGGATATTTAAAAAGGAGAATAGATTCATTTGATGCCAACATTGGGGGGCACCCAGCAAAGACCCTTAGAGGGAAGAGATGTGAAGATCACCATAGGGATGCCAGTATGGAGTGACAGATCAGCCCCTCTCTATGTGATATGCAGGAAATCTATCTCCAACTGATGTAGAGAAGCCTGGGAGAAATGTCGCCTGTCACTTTAAGTTGATAACCACACACCTAATCAGACTATGGCTCTTTCCAACAAGCTAAACCAGATGGATATTTTATATATTTCACTATTTATTTTTGTTCCCTATGTATGTGAATAAAAATCTAAAAAGAATAGATCCTTTGAATTTATACTTCAAGCCCCAAAACAAGGGTAGTTCTCATCAGCATAAGCAGAGAGAAGAGATTAGGCATTTCAAGTTTTTAAGTACAAGACTTATTCTCTGTACTAAACAAAAGTGTTATGAAAACACAAAAGAACTGCAAAGTTATGAAATTATCAAAAATAACTAAAATGATTTATTCACACTTAGATGAAGGTAGAACTCAATATACCTGCAAGGTAGTTTTTATATCACAAATCTGATAAATTTTTTTAAAGATTTATTTATTCTTACAGAACTGGAGTACAGGCTAGAGGTACAGGGGCGGTAAGAGGATTCACCAGAGACAGAGTGGGGAGCAGAACAGGCAGACTTACAAGTACACTGCTGAAGGGAGCAGTGGGCAGGTCAGGAGAGGTCTGCCACGCCTGCCATGTGGATCAGCTCTCTGGAGGAACTTGTGCTGCAGTGACTTCAGAGAGCTTCATAATGCTTTAACCCATTGTGCCACCAGGGAGTGCCCATAAATCTGATATTTAACTATTTAATAGATATATTCCTTATAGTCAAGTTGTTATAGTTTCTATTTATAGAAAACTTATTTTCTGTAAGTTTCCAATTTCTATAAATATTAACCTATTTCCATTTTCTCTACTACTAAGGCATTTTTCTCCACATGACAATTATATGTAAAATACTTTAATAGGTTTAAGTTGTTATTAATTCTTCCATTCTAATAAGTTAATCCTGTATAAATTAAATTTGACTTTATATATTAACTTGAAGTTCATGTTTAAAAACTCACTATTTTTAAAGGAAGTTTGACAGAGCTATTTTAAGGTAGATTGGATGCAGAGAGTGATAAGTTATTTAACTGTACATTTGAAACCAATGTAGGAAAGTAGGAGGTTAATTTCCAAGGGTCCCTTCCCTTCAAACTGTAAGAGTGTTTCTAAACATGAAAATCTAAGAAAGTTTCTTTTAAGGTTGCCCAATTATCAAACAGGTAGCCCATGTCTCCCAGTTCTTATATTCTGTTTCAATAAAGTTGAGTTCAGAATACATCCTAGCTTGTCTTTCAATAAAGTTGAGTTCAGAATACATCCTAGCTTGTCTTTCTTACTATTTTAGTATTGAATAAAATATTTTTAACTTGTGTAACTTTGCCAGTGAATTTTTTCTGACACTGCCATTACTTTCTCTCTAGCATTTCCTAAATTATGCAGTAAAAAGAATATTAGTGCAAATTTAGCACTTATCTGTGTGTAAACATATTCAATCCCTCCCAGGCTGATTCCAACGAAATCTTTAAAAATATATACACAAAACTGTGTTTCTGTTCTATTTTATACATGATGGTAATGTTTATAATACAAATTTAGAGGAAAGATATTTTTGAGAGGCAGGGAATTGCTAGCCATAATAATCCACCTCATGCTTAATATAGTATACTTTACTTCAACAGTGTCATGGCATTTTCTTTCCCCTAACAACTGTGATTTGACTGATTGACCACTGTACACTTGACTCACTCCCCACACCTGTGGAAGTGCTCCCTTCTCTCCTCCCTCCTTCCTTCTTTTTCACCCTCTTTTTCCATGGGGATTCCCGGTACTACTCAGTCCTGGGCCAGCTCCTCTTATTTTCTAGCTTGTACTGGAGGCTCTGATGGAGTGAGCACCTCTGAGAGGAGTCCCTTCTCCACCAACTAAGAACTGCAGAAAACAGTATCATTCTCTTATTTCATCTTTAAAAGGAAATATTTTTATATGCAAACTAGTTCTAATGAAAAGAATTATTAGGAAGTAATCAATAGATAACTAACTTCTTCTGCTGCTGCTTCTTTGGGAGAGGTATTATGTGCCTAGTAAATATCTAGGACCTCCCTGGTGGCACAGGGGTTAAATCTCAGCACTATGAAGCTATCCCCAGTCACTGCAGCCTGAATTGAAGACTGGCCAGGGAGCTGACCCACATATTGCACAGCAGCCCTCTCCTGTCTTTCCGGCTGCTCCCCTCAGCAGTGTATCTCAGTAAACCCACCTGTTCTGCTTCCCACTCTGTCTCTGGTGAATCTTCTCACTCCCTGCACCTCTGGCCTATATCCCAGCTCTTGTATGAATAGATTTTTTAAATAAAATAAATATTTAAGTTAGTATGATATTTTCTTAGTTTATTCATTTGTTATTTATTTTCTTACATTGCTGTTCATTTTTTGTACAATATTCTATGTCTCCCCTCAGGTGTAGTCCCCACAGCTCTCCTACCATTAGACCCCCGCCCTTGAACCATGTTGATAATCCCTTAAGCTCTTCCCTTCCCCCCCATCTTGACCTTTGTCTCTCTCCTCCTCCTCACCCCCCACTAAATGCCTCAGATCTATAGTATGCCTGTAAGTTTTGCCTTTTTCAAGAAAGGAAGCATTTTAAAAATTATCCCAAAGAATTTTTGACCATTTGATATATACTCTATATAGTGGGGAAAATAGCAAATTAGTAAATGTACATTTGAGACAGGAGCAGAAGAGAAATTTCACATACAAATGCACTCAAGTTCACTTTCATGTAAAATTGACACATTAAATTCTAATTTGCAAAGTAGGGAAGAATAAAGCTTATTGAAAATCTTTAATAACAGTGGTTCTTGAGGTTATTTATTTTAAAGTCAATTATATCAACTCATTTATAGCAGTTATTTACTTTGTTTTTTTGTAAATCCAGTACTTGGTTATTTTTTACTCAACATTTTTATAAGTTAGTGTGATTGTTCATGCTGTTCTTTTCCTTCTACACACCAATTTATACTATTAAAAATAACTGTCAAACCAGAGGTACCACCTTTCAAGTTTTCTCTGGCAGCTGACAAAAATATGTTTTTACCAGCAATTTAACAAGGCCAACACCTGGCACATAGATTTTGCACTTGAGGTAACACAAAATGCTGTATTTATTGACAAGATTTTCAAGAATTCATAAAAATAACCCTGAAAAAAATCATATCTACATGAGTGGATGACTAAATATTTCCTTTAGATATAGGTAGCATCTGACTAATTGATTAGGCTAATAGAGAATGATAACACACATTTTAGATATGTACTGTTGATAGGAGTATTTAAAATCATTTGTTAGGTAAACACTATAATGAAGTATTGAGTTAAATGCCTAGTACACAGTGTACAAAACTGGGTTCAAATTTAGGTTCTTTATTAGTTTAACATCTTGAGCAAAATAGCGATTCACTCTACACATAGAATTCCTCATTTACAAAGTTGAGATAATGACAACTCCGCCCTAAAGCAATATTGTGAGGACTAATTAAAAGCTATGTAAAGTGCTTAGTGCAATGTTTGACACACAGAGAACAATAAATATCAGCTGCAATTATCATGTGTTTTTTTTCCCCCCCCATCATTATCACTGTCATCCCAAACCTGGAACTTAATTCTAATCCAAACTGGGTCTATAACCTAATAATTTTTGTCAATATCCTCATATATTATCTTCAATAAACTGAAACTATTACTTTCTTTCTGTTCTTCCAGTGTTCCAGACAACACACACGCACACACACACACACACACACACAGATATATATACCCATTCTATGCAGAATCATGACATGACTGATCCCAAACCTACCTTTAAATTCATTCACCCACTCATTTTGGAAGTATCTTGGGAGATAAAACAGTGCATTTTAGATATGATTTTCATGGTATATTTGAAATCGGGTTCCTTAAATTCTCAATAATGAGAAGTAGTGGAATCTTTCAACTTTGTAATCTTCATTTTAATGCCATCCATAAGTTCATTATTAGTTTGAAGCATAAAATGTTAAGCAATAATAGCACTTCTACTTCTAGTATTAGAAGAGTATAGCACAGCAACAGTGCTGCAGATAACAACTGCATTTGAGAAAAAAATTATAAAACAAAAACAACTTACTATCTGAGGCTCTGGATAATTAAAAAGTCAAAGCAGATTTTAGAAAGTGGTCTAACTATGAAAGAAAGCATAGGTTGTGCCTTCAATTTGTTTAGCGTGTGGATTGATCATAACTGGACATGACACCAGGTATCTGAAACTATTTTAAGAATCTTCTCCATTGCTAACATAATGATCTAGCTAAAAAAGGTCTGAAGTAATCATCACTGTGAAAAGTTGAGATCAGTGGAAAAGAATGAGTCTTTTCCTAAGATTCCTAAGAGGAATCTTAGGTTATAGCTGTAAAATCTGACCCACCAATTCTCTGATTCCTAAACAGTTAATACACAGGCAATAGTAAAATCAGTTTGTAAATAGGCTCTAATAAGACATAGCAGGAGTGATCAAATGTGCATGTGAATATTGCCATGTTAATTTCCTGTTAAAACAAATCATGACCATGTTGTGGTGTAATGTATATAATATAGATTTGATATTCAGCTTTTTCATGATAAAATAATTGATTGCAAATAACCAAAAACATGTCACTCTTTCTCAATGGAAAATATAATAAATGGAGGTCTACTCCAAGGTGAGCCATATATTGGCATAACCAGATAAAAATGTTAGAGCAGTTAATATAAATGTGATCAATGAGATAAAGGAAAAAATAATTTCAAAATGAATGAACAGAAAATATTTAAAAATTAGACATTTGTAAAACTGGAGCTTCAGGAGTGGAGTTTCAAAATATTTGAAGAAATGATGGTCAAAATCTTCCCAAGTCAAATGAATGTTATAATTTACAGTTCAAAAGAAGTAGCAAATTTCTCAGAGAAATGTGAAATAAAAACTTGCCCAGCCTTTCCCAACGGAAGAAAACATTCTACACTGTGGTCTCTCAAAGAAATGGCTTTTGGAAGTCAGGCAATCAGTAGTTTTAACTCAAGTATGTCTCATAGTGGGTCCAGTGGGTCCCCAAATTTATCTTCTGGTATTTCCCCAGTTCTAGAACACATACTGAAAGTGGTATACTTAGCTGCCAGCAGAATGCCCACATTGGTTCCCTGCCATGTGGAGTGAAGGCTATCATGATGGAAAGGCCAAGTAAAAACCACTAGAACTGTCTCCATCTAAGAAAGCAGTTAGCCAAAAGTAATACCACATTCCTAGAGGGGTTACAAAGGTTGGTGATGTCACAAAGTTGCAGGATACAGCTTTCCATCACCTCCCTAGTCAACCCACCTGCTTGGCATTTGTAGAAATCATATGGATCTAAGAAATGACAGTGGGTTATCATAAGCTTAATCAGGTGGTACGTGACTCCAACCACAGCTGCTACAAAAGATAGTATTTTCTTATGATACTTATTAACACTTTCCCGATATCTAGTATATGGCTATTGATGTGTGAAATGTCTTTTTCTCCAAGCTTGTTAGCAAAACCCACCAGTAGCAGTTTTTTGGAGTAATGTTTTGCAAATAGCAGTATGTATCCTGCCTATTTGTCCAATAAACAGTTATATTTCTCTTAAAGTAAAATTCAAGAGTCCAGGAATCAAGGGGTAGAAATGATAAAGACATCGCTCACTGTTACACTTAGTGATACACTAGCAGAAGTTTTGTGTCCTGTTAACATACCTCATGCTCTGCTGGGCTATATGTCTTAACTCCAGAGGGAAAAACATTATCAGGAGATGAAATGATGATTCTATTAAACTAGAAGTTAAGACTACCATCCTGTCACTTTGGGTTCCTTAGACCCATGAATCAAAAGACAAAGAAGGAAAATACTGAACAGACTAGGGTGACTGATCATGACTAAAAAGAGGAACTAGGTTAAGGTCGACAGAAAATTACAACAATTCAATCCAAACACAATTGCTATTGGTCCAAATCATTAAGGACTAAAGATTTGAGTTAACCTACATATAAAAAGCCACATTTAATTCAGTTGCTTACTGAAGACAAAAGGAATACAAAGTGACAGCACAAGCAGGGAGGTATAAATGTACATCCACATGACCAGTCACAGAAATGAAGACTATAATTGTCATAAGTATTCCTTCCTTATTTTGTTATTAATGCATTTGTGCACGGGTGTGTAAAATATCTGTTTTCATCCTCATTTATGTCCTTATCATGTAACAAAGTGTGTATTGCTTGTATTTCCTGACTGTTGAGTACTGTTAATTTCATATTAAAATACTTAAGTTACAGGATATCGAGGGGAAAAGTAAACATCATTCAAGGACTTTACCTGCTCTTCTGCAAAAGGAGTTGGAATGTTTTCCATTGTGCACATGATAATTGCTTCCTGTTTGATGGAATTATGATCATACTGTCTTCATTTGGAGACTGAGTATCGATTAAGAACAACAAAATGACAAGGTGTGAAATTGTGATGTTAAATTTTATGTGTCACCTTGACTAGGTCAAGGGCTGCCCACATGTTCAGTTAAACATTATTTCTAAGTATGTCTGTGAGAATGTTTCCACATGAGATTTACTTTTGAGTTCGTATTCTGAATAAAACAAGATTGTTCTCTACCAATGTATGCATTTCCTATTGGATTTGTTTCTTGGGAGAACCCTGAATAATATTGTAAAAGAGCAAAATTGATTCATATTCCACTATTAACTACAAACAAATCATAAGGATAATATAAAACCACTATTTGAAATAGTTTAAAGAGCCTATAAATATAAGGAAAATGTAAGATATCACACTAAAATCTAGAAAACGATGCTGAGAGAAATTAAAGACCTAATACAGAATGATACCATGTTCATAAACAAAAAGTTCAGTAGCATTTAAATATTAATTTTCCACAAATAGATCTGTAAATCTAATGCAATTACCCCCAAATTCATATAAGCTTCCTGGAAGAAACTGATACGTTTATTATATTTATATTGAGATTTAAAAGTCCCAGAAAAGCCAAGGCAATTTGAAGAAAAAATGTTTGACTATTTTTTTTAATATTTTATTTATTTGTACATACAGAACTGGGGTACAGGCCAGGGGTGCAGGGGCGGTGAGAAGATTTATCAGAGACAGAGTGAGGAGCAGAGCAGGCTGACTGCCAAAGTACACTGCTGAGGGGAGCAGCAGGCAGGTCAGGATGAATGGGGTTCGAACTCATGCTGAAGTGGCTTTAGCTTCTAACTGCTGTGCTTTAATCCGCTGCGCCACCAGGGAGGGACCTTGACTAATTAAGATTATAATATAAAGCTAGAATAGCCATGGCTGTGTGTATTATCATAATAAAGATCATACAAATCAAATGAACAACTAGGATACAAATATGAAGAATATATGTATCGATATAAGGCATATTTTAAATATATTTTATATAAATATGTATGAAAAAATATATTGTTAAAACATTTTCCGTCAAGATTTCAAAGCAATCTTTTCAGGAAATTGTTAAAAATATCAAAAAAATGCAGAAAAAACTGGATAGCTATATGAAAAAAATCAAAGTTGATCTTATACTATATATAAAATTAATTCAAAAAAGGTAATATATCTAAATGTAAAAGTTACAATTATAACACTTCAATAAAAAAAATCTTCACAGCCTGAAATTGGGGAAGATTTATTTGATAAGAACCATAAAATAAAATACTGAAAATTGGCCTATATTAAAGTTATCTTTCTCTTGAAAAGACATCATTAAGCAAATGAAAAGAAAGCCACAGAATGGGAGAAAATATTCACAATGCCATATCTTACAAAGGACTTTTATCCATAATTTATAAACTCTTCTAGTGGGCAAAGGATTTTAATAGCAAACCATGTTCAAAAAATAAGATAAACGAAGAGCAATTAAGAAAATGAAAAGATGTTCAGCATGATTAGTCATCAGGGAAATGTAAATTTGAGCCATACATGATACCATTATATAAACATTAGAATAGTTAGAATTAAAAAGCACACAAATACCACGTTGGCAAGGATGTGGAATAATTGTTACTCACTCTCATTTATCTCTGTAAAATAGTAAAACATCTTAAAAAAAAAGGCCATATCTGAAAAAGTTATCTATGTATCTAGTATCAAACTTAGTTTTTCCATTCCTGGTTATTTGTCAAAAGAAATGAAATCATATATCTATGCAAACATGTGAAAACAGATGTTCATAGAAGCTTTATTCTTAACATACAAAACCCAGCAAAATTCCAAATGTCAGTGAACAAGTAGATAAATAAAATGCCCTGGTGGTGCAGCGGGTTAAAGTGCAACACTGCAAGTGAGCCAGCTGCTTCAATGTGAGTTCGATTCCCAACTGGGAGGTGATCCACATGGTGCGGCAGACTTCTCCTGACCAGCCCACTGCTTCTCTCAGCAGTGTACTTCATTGATCTGCCTGTTCTGCACCCCACTGTCTCTGAGGACCCTACTCTGTCTTGGTGAATCCTCTCACCACCCCTGTCCTTTGGCCTGCACCCCAGTTCTATAATACATAAATAAATAAAACTTTATAATGTTGAATATTTATGAAAAGGAATGAAGTTCCAATACATCCATTTACTTAGATAAATCTGAAATTATGTTCAGTGATAGAAGCCAAATACAAAACATTTATAGAAAATGTTAAACAAGTGCAAATAAGTTTAAAGTGATTAAAAGCAAATCAATGGTCCTCTCAGGTCTGTGGTTAAGGACACTTGGAATGCAAAGGAATACATGGCAATCATCCTCCAAGATGGTCTACAAAAATGCCTGCTTCAGGGGTTCACAATCTTTTGGAATTCTCTCCCAAAGCTATGGTCTATATGCAAGTAGGAAATGGCAGAAGGAATATGTCATTTCCCAACTAGAAAAGACAGAGGCCACGCATTAGGCTCCCTTTTGGTCTCGCTCATGGGTCTCTCACATTAGTGGGTATAAGCTGGCACATCCCCAGAAATTTCAGGCCACAGGTAAGATCTGAGTCACCCTGGCCATGGACCACCCAGGATGTCAGGTTTTACATGACTGTCACCTGGGCAATATTTTGAGCAACTTCATCAGAAAGTCTGAAGCACTAACATCCAGTTAAGGTGTTCTTAAATTCTATATCCACAAAAATGCGAAATAATAGTAGTTCAAAGTCACTAAGTTTGGGGGTAAGTGTTACATAGCAATAAATAAAATAGGATGGTTGTTACTATCCAAAAATTTTAAATAGCATAGTTGCACTGGAACATAGGACATTGAAAATAGTTTTAGCAAAATTTAATCCATTATTTATAAAATGTGATGTGAACTTTGAGGAGGCTATTACTGGGAACTAAGGAATGTGAGGAAATTAGAAACTACAGAAAGGAGACATAATTGCAGAAAGTTAGCAAGACTACACCTATCGTAATTGAGAAAACAGAAAATGTACATAATTACCCAGGTGATCCAGTTTAATGTGGTATGAAGTCTATTAAAATCTATTGGCTAACTTCCTTACTTCCTTTTTTGGTTCTTTTATGTATAAAAAGTTGAATTAATGTACCTCTGGAATGCTCTTGATATTTTCCAGTCTCCAGATAAAATCATTGGCTTCACCAGCAATATTAAGTAGTAGGGGGTAGTAATGATATCATAGAAAACCCTCTGGAAAGTTTCAAAATATCAGTGTTTAAATATTAAACAAATATCTTATAGAAAATGTACCAAACATAAGAAAAGCAACCCAATATTTTTCTAGGCATTATATAAAAAATAAAACTCCTAGACAAAAAAAGTTAGAACTTTGTGAAAAAGCAGAGAAAATGAAAATGAAAATAAATTAATTCTTATCCTGAACTCATTTATTTCAAGTAAATGGAACTAAATTAAAAAGATCAATCACAAAATAAATAACATTAACTTTTAGCATTTTTAAACAGTTATGCAACTGTATATATAGTATATATTATTGAAAACAAACTTGTATATAATGACATTGTCATGTTTATTTTGGTTCCTAGTTATTAGGTTAACAGTCTTAGATAAAGAGACGTCAATCATTTTCTTGAACTAATATGTCACAGTGATTTGAGAAAAAATAAAATCTTTTCATGACATTTTAATTACCACATGGAATTTAAATGAAAATAGCATTCATTAAATTAATCATTTAATTCATTTAACTTAATTAGTATCAATTTCTTCTAACTATGCAGTAATGATAGGTCACAGAGCTTGAACTTGCAAATAACTATATAACCATACCACACAGAGAATAATTTCAGGAAAGACCATGATCAAGTCTTTATAAATTATCATACACTTGGATTTTCTATCATCTAAACTTATCTGGAAATAAGAGCTAACCCCATTCACAGAGATTGTGGAAGGAAAACTGCCCATCATTGTACTTGTTAGGTGCTTACTTTATTGAAGGAATTATTTACATTATTGCAGATCTTCATTACACAGAAAATCTGAGGTGAGTTTAGTTAGAAGACTTTATATTTACTACTCTTCCTGCTGTACTTTAACAGGAAAAAAAAATAGTAAATTATTTCCTTTACTTCTTTTCCATTCTCTCAAGTTTCCTAAGAACTGTGCATTCCTGACCACTACCCACGGTGTGCTACTACCCCCAGTTCTAACAATCCCAAATGTCCTCTGGGATTCAAAATAATCCACCTTTTCCATTTGAGCATCACTATCAAAACATAGAAAAGAGAATGAAGCAGTGTCTACTTTCCTCAGTGATGCACAAAATAATACTGAGAGTTTCAGGAACCCTGAAAAGTTGGTATCAATCTTAAGGAAATTCCTTACCAAAGAAGACATCAGTATTTCCCTTTTGTCCTTTTTGTTTAATGGCTTGACACTAAATGGGGAGATCCTGCTGAAACTGTATAGTTTGATATATAAACATTGGAAAACTTTTTAAATCTGGCTATGACTTGGCGTGAATCTCATGGCGAGGAACTAATAACTCAAAGACAATAAAACACTTATATGATTTTATTTGATAATAGCCAGGTTAACTCCTATAACCCTGTAAGTTTTCAGCAATTCCTCATAGAGATCATTGACACAAATGTCATGTATTTCCAGTTAGCTATGCTAGACCTTAATTGTCTGATGTCAAGAAATCTTTGTTGCATGTAAAAAGAATGTGATAATTTCTTTTTGCTATTAAGAATGCCAGCAACTTTCTTGCAGCTTCTATATTAGTAATATCTTGGTGTCAGGTAACACTAATCAATAATAGCAGTCTTTCCCATTGATCCCTTCTCAGTCTCAAAATCCTCACCACAGTACTTTAACAAATCTCCCTCAATTTATTTTAGTCTATCTGTAAAATGAAAACTGTAGTTACTGATCCAAAAGGTAGTGGCAAACAAAAACAAAGATTTGTT
Source organism: Condylura cristata (assembly GCF_000260355.1). NCBI lineage: Eukaryota > Metazoa > Chordata > Mammalia > Eulipotyphla > Talpidae > Condylura > Condylura cristata. Next base: position 41,050,765 of record NW_004567114.1, read on the forward strand.
TCTTCTTAAAAAACAGCACATTTTAAAAACTCATTTTCATTTGAGTTTCAGAGAAACCTTGTGTTTTATTAAAAAAAAATCTGTCTTGGCCCTCCCTGGTGGCGCAGCGGGTTAAAGCACAACACTAAGAGGCTTGAGTCACTTCCACATGAGTTTGATTCCCGCCTGCCCCGGAGGTGACCACATGGCGTGGCGGACCTCTCCTGACCCGCCCGCTGCTCCCCTCAGCAGTGTACTTCTTCGATCTGCCTGTTCTGCACACCCCACTCTGTCTCTGGTGAATCCTCTCACCATCCGCATCTCTGGCCTGTACCCCAGTTCTGTATGAATAAATAAATCTTTAAGAAGAAAAGTCTGTCTTAGTATGGGTGGCATTAAAAGAGACTGTTCAAATTTCCTGTAACCAGTTAATTGCAAAGACAGTTCAATGTAACTTCATTCTAAAAAAAAAAAACATACAATTTTCTAAGTGATAAAGCCCATTGTAAAATGTAAAGAAACTATGATGTACACTGTATATTTCCTCTGAAGTAGTAATAATAGTTTATATTATTTTACTGTTTGTGAATGGCTACATTATTTGTCTCCAAACAGCCCTGAGTATTAACTCTTGTCTAAATGAAGGATATTTATACAGTTTGATATGTAACAAGGATTTTAAGTGAATTTTCCAGTTAATCAAAAATACAAAATCTTCCTATTTTAACTAAGTAAATATGTTACTCCTGAATATAGCAGGAATCTCAATTTGAAAACAAGCAAGACTTACCTCTAAATTTTTAACTGTCCTGTGCTAGTTGCCTACATTAGAATTGTGATGTAGGCAGGACTACATGGGGTCTAATTGGATGAGGGTCACAGAAAGGAAATCACATGAAAACCTGACTTAGAACAGTACCTCAGGAGCAAAGAGGAAACATGACCTACAGCCCACCATCTACCTTCTTCAAGTTACTGCATTATATGGCACAGTCCTCACAGAGACCATCAGCAAAAAAAATTTAAATAATTTTAAAATGCACAACATTATAACATCAAAAACAAACTCAGGACCTCCCTGGTGGCACAAGGGGTTAAATCTCAGCAGTGTGAAGCTATCGACAGCCACTGCCACGCAAGTTTGATCACTGGCCAAGGAGGTGACCCACATGGCGCACCAGACCTCTCCTGTCTGGCCCACTGTCTCCTCAGCAGTGTATTTCAGACAGTCAACCTGTCCTGTTCCCCACTCTGTCTCTGGTGAATCCTCTCACTCCCCGCAACTCTGGCCTATACCCCAGTTCTTACACGCATAGATAAAAATAAATCTTAAAATAACAATTCTATAAAGAAAGAAAACTTGAGATAATGAGAGCCAAGCAGCTTTGGGAACTTAGGTAACAGAGCAACAAACCAAGAGAAGGGAAAGGACTTCCTCCCTTTCTCCATGGACAAGGCAGCATACTTGGGCCTCCATAGTACCACAGAGGGCATGGTAGAGACGCCATCACACATGTGAAACTTGACTTCACTTTACGCCTGCAGTGCTGACAGTGAGTAACTGTACTAGCAATGACAGAAGAGAGCAGCGGCAGCAGATGCAGGGAGAAGCATGGTTCTGAGTGGAGAACAACACAATCTGGCGATCCACAAATAAGGTGGAATGACAAGACCTGTCCCAGTTGACTGTTCCTGTATATGTGTAAGCCTCAATGATTTATCTTTTCTCAAACTGATGTAGCTTTGGAAACCTGGGTTGAGAATAGCTGAATTGATTAAATTTGTGTGTTTTTTAAAAGAACAGCCCCAAAAAACTGAATGACTGTTTTGATTAAATTGACTAAAGAAGTCCAGTAAAAATCACATTAAAAATGAATAAAGCTAATGGTTTCTTTTAACTGAATGATCTCCAATCAAAATGGCCTTACCAGAGATATATCCTTTCTTCAGCTTTAGGCTGAAGAAAAATAATAGATCTTGTTTGATTTCCATTTAGTAATTTATATGATGAACTGAGAACCTATCTACCTTTGTAGATGTTGAGAATAGAGTGGTGACAAGACAGAAACAGTGACTATTCTCATAAAATTCACATCCTAGTGGGAACCAAGTCAGCAAATAAATTAGATGATTTCAGGTAAGGATAAATACAAAACAAAAATAAAATTGGATGGCATGTAATGACTCGGAGGTAAGGTAACTACTTTTTATATTTTGTCCTCTGCCCCTAGTTTCTGTCACAGAACAGCTAAAATCCTTCAAATTCCCTAAGTGTTAAGAATGCCAGGAATATCTTTTGTTGTTTTTGAGCCCAGTTTGTGATACAAAATTCCTGAAACCTTTGTAAGTTCCTGGGTAATAGCAGTGTTTATTGTTCTAATGATGCAACTTTGGGTAGGCACCTGCCATGGCTCTTAGATGAGAGCTGGTCTCTGACTTCTAGCTTAGATTTTTCAAGCCTCCCACTGATTATCTTGAGAAAGAAGAAAGGGTGGAAATGAAGTAAACAGTTGATGATGCCTAGGTAAAGAAATTTCCATGAATAAAACCTTAACACTGGGGCTTGCTGAGATTCCATGTAAGCTAACATATTCATGCATTAGGAGGGAGTCAAACCCCAGCCTTATGGGCACAGAAGCCCCTGTGCTGGGCACACCCTCCCCCCACAATTTAGCCCTATATAATCTCTTCATCTGGCTGTGCCTCTGTTCCTTTAATAAATAATGATATTATAAATAATAAAGTGTATGCTTTAATAAACTAGTAAACATAAGTGGACTTTATGAGTTATGTGAGCTGCTCTAGCAAATTAATCAAACCTGAGGAATGGGCATGAGATCCTTCAATTTGTAGCTAAACTAGACAAAAGGGCCACAGGACATCTGCAATAGAGTGGGTACTGTCTTGTGGGACTGAGCCCCGTAATCTGTGGCAGCCAACACTATCACCAGGTAGATGGTGTCAGAATTAAGTTGCAGGACACCCAACTGGATTAGCAGAGAATTACTTGATATGATGTAAACCTCACCACCTTTGGTGACCAGAAGTGTCAGGGAAGTGTTGCTTATAAAAGGGACAAACAGGAGGAAAGAACTTAAGCTTTTCTCATATAGCAAGAATATTCAAAAGAGACCTAAATTATGTAACAGAGCCAGCCAAACAAAAAACTGGGGAAGCTTACTCTGGTTAAGGAGGGGAGCCATGTACAAAGTCTGAGAGAGGAAAATCTAACATACTGAAGGAAGAAAAGAAGGTCATGACAGGAGCTTAGAGAGATGGTGAAGGAGAATACTAGGGTTATAAAGAGTCAGGGGAAAGATTACAGAAGCCTTGAGAGGTCATGATAAGTATATAGATTTCTTTCTGAGTATGATGGAAACCACAAAGGATTTGGAGCAGAGGAGTGATGTGCTTTTATTAGCCACTCATGTGGAGACGGGATTCAAGGAATGTGAGTAATATTTCCATTAAAAAAAAAAAACACATCACCAGAGTATACAGTGAAGACTGTAAAATTCACACTATGTTTGTCTTGTGAAGATAATTACATTTCTATATTAATGTCAAGAGTTTAATGACAATATTACTAACTTAGTAATATTAAGGAAAAGAAAATTACTGTTATAATTTTATGTTCTGATTTCAATGTCTCATTTATAATTATGCTAGACAATTCAATCATAAGATAATATTTATAAAAATTACAAAAGTAATTATTGTACCTTTAATTTTAAGGTCATCAAAACAAGTATCTTTGGCCCTCCCTGGTGGCGCATCAGGTTAAAGCACAGCACTGAGAAGCTAAGGCCATCTCCGATTGAGTTCGATTCCCGCCTGCCCCAGAGGTGACCACATGGCGTGGCAGACCTCTCCTGACCCGCCCGCTGCTCCCCTCAGCAGTGTACTTCGTCGATCAGCCTGTTCTGCCCCCCACTCTGTCTCTGGTGAAGCCTCTCGCCACCCCTGGGCCTCTGGTCTGTACCCCAGTTCTGTATGCACAAATAAATAAATCTTTAAAAAAAAAAAGTATCCTTTTGAGTTCAACATATATATAAAGTCAGTTTTACATATATTACATACACACGTTACATACATCTATCACATACATCTATTACTTGCTATATATTATTGACAAGATAAAGCCAATATTTTCTCAATAAACCTGTGTACTTGGAATAAATATAAGAGAAGGCAGTTAAGGTTTCATCCTACATGTTTTTATAATTTATAAGTTTCCCTGTATTTCAGGCTTTTGAATAGTTTGACCTGCCAGTTGTTAATTACTCACACCTATTTTTTTGTAATATAAAGAGACCAATAGTTTCTGAGGTAGAAAATTCTAGTTTTAATCTATTTTTCTACGAATGTAGACTTCAGTATTTATAATTCAGAAAACATTTCCCCTATCCTAACAGAACCAAAAATAGTAGTATCAGTAGTTTTGCTCTACTGATAATTTAAAAAATGTTTGTGGTTATTGCCCTAAGAAAATTATTAGATATTAAATTTCCTGTAGCTAGACCAAAGATAGATAAATCCTAGTTCTTTAAGTGACAATACAGTTTCAGGAGAGTAATTTCATAGGAGTAAAATTCTTGGTTTTTAAAATTAATTTATTAAAGGCAAGCATTGGTTTTCCTTTGAAATGTGGGAAAACAACTTTATAAATGTTGCCAATATTTCTTAGACTTTACTTCATATGTGAATAATAATTCATTGTGGTATCTTGGGGCAAAAAAAAAAGTGATGAAAGTGAAATGAGAATCATACATTTTTAATGTAGCTGTTTTATAATAAATTTTAAAGTGAAGTCATTCAAATTAATTTAAATTGACTTGCTTTGAAACATGAGTAACTATTTTGAAATCAAACTTGAGTGTTTATCATATCAAAGTATGATTTTAATGACATTTAAACCACAAGTAGAGAAACATCAGAGCTAAGAAAAATTATATTTTGATGTCTATTATTTCAAGCAATACAAAAATCAGATTATCATTCCCATTTTATAGATAAGGAAAAGAAAAGTAAAATGGTTAAAATACAAGTTGAGATGTCCAGTTTGAGTTTGTCTTTAAAATTTTTAATTATATGAAGCACAAATTTGCCATTGTGCCAAAATTTTACTACCTTATTCAAATAAATCCTCAGCAATATTTAAATAACTTTTTGTTACCTTGGTTAATATTTAAAATATTCTATTACACATTTTATGCATTGAAATGTTATACATCATATATACTAGATATAGTTTTTCAGTTGTTCACCTTTAGAATTAGTAAAAGTATAATATTCAGGTATTATTTATATTAATAAATAGGAAAATAATCTCAGTACAGCTTGTTAATGAAATTATATCAGGCATTGCAAAATAAATCAGTTCATTCAAGTAAGCATTATGCTGATGGTATAATCCATTTAAATCAAGTTTTCAATAATTCCAATAGAAAGATAATAAATATCCAACTGGAGAAAGAGAAAATATCCAGAGTCTTTTACTTGCATCCTTTCAAATCACCTCTGATCTGTTTTTTATGACAACTGAATTCATGAATTCTCTATGCCTGTGAAATTTCATGCTTTGAACTCTTTTTCTATCTTCCCCTATATATCTGCTTTGTTAAAAAGACTCCATGGAAACTTTACCTCCTTAAACCTTCCCTAAATCATATCTACCTTTTGGGCACATTTCAAATATCATAAGGCATATGTCATCAGTTGTTTCTCTTCTATACCCAAAAGCATTTAAAGTCATGTTGATATTTACACTTGTGAATTTAACCTTATAAAATGAAAATACACATAAATATAAGTCTATGTATATACAAATATAAAAATATCTCAATATTTTCTTTATATATCAACTAAAATTATAATCATTAAAAGTTATAAATACATGTATGAATATCTTGGTCCCTTCTAGACTATGTATTATTTATATTTCTAATATATTCATTTTACTGAATACAAGAATTTTTCATTGTTTTATTCACTGACATATCCCCAGTGACTAAAGAGTAACAGGCACATATGTGGGGTTCAACTAATATTTTGTGGGTCTCTAGGTAAAGGCTATATTATGCCTAAAGACAGAAAAAGAAATCTTCAGTCAACTCTAAGCAAGCCCAGGAATCTGAAGTTCAAACTTTTAAGATTCAGGGTTCTCAGAAATTTTCTCATTCTCACATCCAGGTGGGGGAAAGTTTTGTGTGTGTGTGTGTGTCTGTGTGTTCATTTGCAATATAATTTCATGATTACTCTTAATTGGATTTTCCAAGATGTGTGGTCTGTCTCCAGAATCCTCTGTGATGGGCTGGTCTGGGTGCTATGAACTTAAATCATTCATAGTCAAGTCCTTTCCATCCTTCTCTTAGTTAGCAATTGCTTACTTCTGAGTATAAAAAGCTTTATAAAAGTTTATAAAGACTCAGCCACATGACCTCCTATCTAATGGAAGTTAAGAACTGCATATACTTCTCACCTCTTATCTTGCTAAGGCTGCCATCTCCAATTCTTCCTCAACTGTCTCCAACTTGTAGTTTCAGAGCTAATCTTTAAGAAACAAAACAAGGGCCCTCCCTGGTGGCGCAGAGGGTTAAAGCACAGCACTGACAAGCTAAAGCCACTTCCTCATGAGTTAGATCTCTGCAGGCCCGGAGGTGATCCACATGGCGTGGCAGACCTTTCCTGACCCGCCGCTGCTCCCCTCAGCAGTGTACTTGTCAACCTGCCTGTCTGCTCCCCGCTCTATCTCTGGTGAATCTTCTCACTGCCCCTGCACTTCTGGACTGACCCCAGTTCTGTATGCATAAATATATTTTTAAAAATGAATATCCATTTATTCATCCATTCATTCCCTCCATGTTAGTATTGGCAGTCATACCACTAAATAGACCTCCTTAAAACCTGAAATCATTTATATCCATAAACTGACACTACAGGTTGAAAGCATATTCAGCTATTAACTTCTATTAGAAAGCCGGATAGGATATAATAAACACATTTTCATCTAACATTTGAAAAGAATAATAAACATACAAAAAACATAACTGGGATCTTAGTCTGGTTAGCAAGCTTACGATATATGATACTGAGGAAGTCATATAACCTCAACTTTGGAATGGGGCAGCTGAAATAGCACTATTAAGCTTTCTTTCTATAAAGTCTTATATGTTGCAACCCTGTATTAAACTTGGAGAAATTCTATAATAACTAGTTGCAAAATTCCTCATGCTCTGCATTTATGCATTCCATAATCCCTTCTTAGCAAATTAGTCTATAATATAAGATTACAGGGGTTGTGGTTGAAACAGACATGAGTCAAATCTAAAGACTCCTAACTATATGCTTCTAATTTAAGTCACTCGACCATCAACTAAAGATTCTTATCCACTAATTTTTGAAAGTTAAACTTCTCCACAAATCCATTCTGCTCCATAGAGTTCCATTGCTTTTACTAAATCCTGATTTTAAGGAAATGTCTTATGAAATCAAGAATCCCAATTCTAAACTCCTAGTTTTTCAATTGTCACTTTAATTTTTTTTTAAAGATTTATTTGTGCATACAGAACTGGGGTACAGGCCAGAGGCTCAGGGGCGGTGAGAGGCTTCACCAGAGACAGAGTGGGGAGCAGAACAGGCTGAATGTTGAAGTACACTGCTGAGGGGAGCAGCGGGTGGGTCAGGAGAGGTCTGCCACACCATGTGGTCACCTCCGGTGCAGGTGGGAATCAAACTCATGTAGAAGTGTCTTTAGATTCTCAGTACTGTGCTTTAACCCGATGCGCCACCAGGGAGGGCCTGTCACTTTAATTTTTACATAGCTGCTATCCCTGCCAATTGGAGATTCCATTGTCCAATTCACCTAGGACTTAAGTCATTAGAATTATAATGGATATTGTTGGGACTCCTTTGACAGAGTGTCCCTCTCTACAGACACTATTAGCAACAGTCTAGAAAATTTCACTACCTCCTTTTCCACCACCAAAGCTATACCTTATGGTAGCATTGGACTATGCCAACTTAACTAAATTGGAACTGTACTTCCCAGAATCCTTCTCCTTCTTTAGATCTTGGCTAGGGTTACCCATAAGATATTTTTACATGAGTTTTGGAAGAAGTAAAGCACAGATCATGTTTATTCTCTGAAGCTTGTGATAAGTGAGGAGATACTATAGTTTATGTGCTTTCTGACTCTCATAGTACACCTAGTTTACATGAAGTAGAAACTGATTGGTAGTTTTCTTAAGTCTAATCTAATTTCTAGTTTCTCTGATTCCTAGGCAGGGAATTTTTTTATTTTACATCATAATAAAAGATATACCTTTTACTTGATGCTAACCTCATCACTAAGGTGGGAGACTTGGTGATATTGAACGTAAACTTAAATTCCTATACATAGGTTCCAGTTTACAATGATTCTAGCATTTCTTCCCAAATGCCTAGGCTGTGACTTTATGCCAGACTTCAGAAGCAGAAGCAATAATCATATGTAAAAATTTTTACCAATATCTGTATCTATGATTGTGTAAATATAGTCAGCTCTTTCTAAATATCATATTTTGGATTTCTGGTTCTCAGTTCAAATCCTAAGTGACAATTTTCTTTCTCTCACTTTTGAAAAATTCATGGAATGTCTTCATCTTCTTTGTATGTATAAAAATAACTGAAAAGAAAGGCTTTGGTACAAAGATTGTAATGTTTAGGTCATTTTATTAAACTAACTTAAAAGTCTTGAAAGTGGGCCCTCCCTGGTGGCGCAGCGGGTTAAAGCACAGCA
>NW_004567114.1:41060172-41104067 GCF_000260355.1 Condylura cristata
TTAAATTATATGAATAAAATATATTTAAATTTATTATATTAATAACTAGTAATGATTATAATAAAGTGTTCTCATCTAAATGAGTATGATTAATTGTGTGATGCAACTCATTGTTATCCCGATAATCAACTTATAAGTAAACAGCCACAGGTGAAAATCTACATGTGACAGGTTTTATTTCTTATATTCTTTCTATTAAATTGGAAAACCCCATTCTACCAAGTGATGAAACATCAGATGCTATATTATATTTCTGGGTATTAAGAGTTACCAAAAAATTCTGAAAATAATAGTGATTTCTCACTAAAGAAAATATATTATATAGAGACTAATCATATATAAGCATATTATAATTAAAGAGAATCATGGAAATAAGTTTTTCATGTTCTGCTGTATGTAATTCAAAAGTGACTTAAATATGTGCAATACAATTTCTGAAGGTCAAACACATTGATTTGTAATAGGAGTCAAACACCAATCACATACATTTTTTTCATTCTTCAGAAACTATCACACATATTTCAAAAAACAATGTAATATACAAATGGATTATATGGCAGTCTTGAAAAATATCATTAAGCTACACTATATTTTAAAAGACAATGGTTTTGTTTTGAAGAAGTACAGGTTCTCCCCAATCCTGAATACATCACTGAGACCCACTGGTATGTCGGCTGAAGTCATTGATAGTGTCATGACCTTTACAAATCTATCTTTCAGCTGAAAAATTATATGACAACCATTTCCCTTCAAAGCCAGGAAACTTTAATCAATGCACATTCCTTCATAAAGTAGTCTGCAAAGGCATATAATTAGTATCTGTGAGTTGGTGATAGCCACCATTTTCAGAACTACCACCTCCATTAAACAAAAAGTTGTAGATATCTCATTTTCCACCAGCTCTTAGGAAGTAAGACCTTGTATAAAGTGGGTTCAGATGTAAACACATTTTGCAAGGAACAAGCTGCTTTAAAACTTTGATCTAAATCTATTCTATATTGCTGATCACCTCTGATAGAGATATAAGCCATTTCCAGTTGACACCACAGAACATAATAATAAAATAATAAAATAACAAAATAATAAAAATTATGCTGTATCTTGGTCTACAGTAATGTGCATAGGAATTAAGTGTTCAAGACCTCTCCATCATATACATGCATACATGCAAAACTGGGTCATATTATGCTTTACAGTAACTTAATTCAAATATATGAAATGCATTTTTCTCATCCCATCTTCACTTGGTTTTATTCCTCCGCATTGAATGTTATTAAAATTATAAAAAACCCAATAGTGACATAACATAAAGAAGTTTTGCTGTTCCTTGGATTCTTGCTTTTGTTTTTTCCCTAAGAATATTGGTCATGAACTGCTGACTTAATTAGCCTCTCAGTAATTTAGGACATGCCTCTATTTATGCCATGAATAGATTTTTACAGTAAATTTATTACTCTGTACATTTAATTTAAATGTTGAGATATTCCCACCCCAATAATTCAGTGATGTTATTTAGAGCTAAAATTGAATGACTTTCTATGATAAAATTCACTTTGCATACATAGTAGAGAAAACTCAGGCAATTTTTCAGAAGTCACATATAGAAAATGACAGTATTATGGTTTTTCAAAGCTTCATAAAGAAATTATATTTGACACTAGGGGTGAGTAACTATTGAATTCTAGCCCTATAAAATCCAATGATTAGATATTTATTCATTTTCACTATTTCCTTTTCAATTACATGTGTGAAATTTCCATCTACATAGTCACTTGTTCTAATATAGGGAAGCAATTCCCCACAGACTTCTCAAATTTCTTCATGCCTTCTGAAAAAAAAAAGGAATTAACAGCTTCATTGTGGACTACCTTTTCATGGGTACTTATATAAGACCTGAATTTTGACGAACAGTTGTGGATTTGCTTGTTACTCCACAAATTCATGTCTTGTAGGAATGAAATATTCAATATGGCCTCTATATACACTGATTTGCTAGTGTCTTAGGCCGCACCATCTTAGTTGACCTCTTTACATATCTAATTTGAGCCTTGTCACTGCACAGACTTTTCAACATACAGTAGTTTCAGGAAAATAAGGTTTTTTACTATTTGGTGGTTTCCTCTTTCTATATAAAGCAAAAATCCCAAAAGGCCAAAGGGTGTCTTTAATGTTCTAATCTTGAAAGTCCACAGCTTTATACTGGTCAAAAAAGACAAAGGCAATTCTAGTTATACAAGAGAGGAAATTAGTTCTCATCTGTTAACCTGCATGAAAGCTAAACATTTGAAACATCTTTACTGCATCCATACACATAGTCTTAAAAGTTGAAAACAATTTCTACCAGATTATTAAAGTGTTTGTGGCATAAGATTGGCATTCCAAAACCTTGTAAGTATCCTTGGCTCCTTCAATAAAATATTGGACTTGATATATCCATTGAAATCTCTGATCCACTTTCCACATAAGTAAATGGATAATATAGAAATGACTGAGCTATCTTTAACATTTTTCTAGGGGGGAATCCTAAGAAATAGCATTTCTGATGTTTCCAATGAAAACTTTCAATGTCATAAGCCACGGTGGTGTCAATAAAAGCCAACTATGGTGGAGTCACACTTGGGGAAAAAACTGACAAAAGTGATAAAAATGAGAAGTTAAATAAAAATGCAAAGTTAAAGTTATTTTGCTGACTTTAGAACTTTAGCAAGGCAAATATGGCCAAAAGGAAAAAATGCCTCAAAACTTAACTCTATAGAAAGCAAAGGACATGAAAAATTGATGAGAAATAAGAATTAAAAACCTATATTTAATTAGAGATGCAATGCAATAAAATGGAAATATTTAAGAAAAATGGCACACCAAGACTTTGTTGATCCAATAGGCCTTACAATGGGTAATCTGAGAGTGAAAACATAGTTATCTAATATAGATAAAAATATGAAATTACTTATGGAAAAATATGGAAATAATACCAGACTTATTTATATCAAGAATTATAAAAGAAATTAATGTGAAAATTGAATAAACAAACACAATTCAACCTAAAACTCTTGAATGGTATCTAATAAGTCTGAACACTTAGCATCCTGTTCAGCTCTAAATTTTGTACTTTGGTCATTTTTTACTTTTCTTACAGATAGCTGTTATATATTTCTGAATTTACTTAAATAGTTTTGCTTTAATTAGAAAGTAAACATGTAAAATAATTCTCAGGACAGAACAACTTCCAAATCTAGGACAATCCAAAGAGCTCTTTGTACCTTTTCCAGATACAGGTAATGCTAGGAAAATTAGCCTGGAGCAATACGCCATTGTGGGTGTATTCACAGAAGAAATGAAATTGATGGGAACAAAATTAAATAAACATGGTTTGAGTCCCTACCCCAAAAACATTTCTTAATGAATGTCTAGTAAGACTCCTTTAGAATTCAAAGGTATCATAGGAGAAAGATCATACCCATCAATGCTTGAAGAGGCTGCTAATGGAAGAGAATTGGGAAACAAAACAAAATGCAGAAAACATACACATTTGTTACAATACACACTATTAGCATGCTACCCAGTAAGTCTTTCAACCCAAGTCCCCTGTATAAATGCTAAAATACTTTGGAGATTACAAATGTTCCAAGGTAGAATAAAATTTACACTTTAGTATTACATTTATCAATTTATCATCTGGTGACATAAATTTTGTAGTAGTGGGAGATAGCAAATTGGTAATGCTACTTGGAGAGAGAAAATGTAATTGAATCTATCCAGTAAAATTGAAAAATAAACTAATAGATTTCCAGATACATAGCCTGGTAAAAATTCCTGGATAAATGTCAAAAATAGAGGAAATTGCAAAAACATTGATTACTACATTTTTTTATAATAGTAAATATCCAGAAGCATCCAAAGTCCATAAATGTGATAAATATTTACATATTTTATATTTATATTTGCATATATGGTAATGCCATGAAACATATTCCAATAAAGAGGAAATTGGATTTAGAAGTATATCCATGGCTAACCCAAAAGAATATCGAAAGAAAAAGGCAAAAATCATAATGAGTCATATAGTCTAAAACTGAACATAGATGTATGTAAAATCACTGGTAACCGAAGGTTGGCTTTGTAGTCCTTGGAAGTGAGTTTAGTCATTATTAAGAGCAACAGAGGTTTGATAGACTGATTGTAGAAATGATTCAATTCTTCTCTCCCTGTATTCATGAACTTTGCTCTTTGATTTTGTAGGTCTCCCAATAAGAGGTGGAAATCATTTTTCACCTTGATACCCTTGTGATTTTTTTTGATCAGAATATAGAAAGAATGACAATATGTCTGTCCCAATTATAAGCACCAAGAGGTTTTCACATGGCCACTCTCTCTGAACTCTGCCAACACTAAGTGAGTGAGATCAGGCTGTCCACTAGGAGGTCTGAGTCAACACATGGAGCTGAAATAAGATTCCCAGCTGAGGTCACCCTAGACCTACCTGCCTCGGGCTACTAACCTCAGACAGTGACATGCCACACAGAGCCTTGCTGACTAAACTGCTGATATATAAAATTATGAACTGACTGGCTGTGATTTTCAAATTTACAAGGTTTAGGTTGATCCAGTTTGGGACTGAATCAACTTTGAATTGATTGATACATGGGGAGATCATAGATATTCTCTACTTGGAACTTCCAAAAAAAGAAACTATTTAGTTTTCTGCTGAAAAGGTGAGATAAAGAAATGTTTGGTTACATGTTACTTGTTTTGTTTTGACCTTATCATACTTGCCATTAGAGACCTGATTCAGATACCTAAGAACCTGAGAATATTTGCAGAATGCAGGTAACATGAGTTCTTTGTTTTATCTTTCACTGCTTTAATTCATCTAAGAATCACATTCCTTCATTAGAACTTTTTAAAATATATTAATAGGTATTTTGCTTCCTTAGGAATGCTATGTGAAAAGCTGAAAACTTAGTAGTCACTGGAATTTACAACCAGTTAATTGAGTAATAGTTATAGTAATTGAAAGGTAGAAAAACAAATGGACACTTTCCTTCTTTAAGCCTATGGAATTAGCTAGTAATGAATATTTAAAATTATTTTTAATATCGCATACTGTGTTGTAAAACATAAGTCAGGGTTTATTTCTTTAAAGTTTTAAAATGCACCAGTGGGGAAAGGAAAGGCTTATTCTGTGTGTGTAATTGTTGTTCATTATAATTAAATGTACTTGATCAAAACTCTGACAATCAAAAACTCATGGGATTCTCAACATGAATTTTAATTAAGCCCTTCCTGACATATTTGAAAGTGTAAATGTCAGCAAAAAACAAAAACAAAAACCACTTTACCAACATCAAATTTATCAATTCAGATCTTTAAGACTCTTTAATAGCCTTTCTGTGTTGTAACCTACTGTTACAAGCTAAAAACTTTGTTTTGAAATGTGCTGATACTAAGTAAATGGAAAATTTTAGAAATTATATTCCAGGTTATTCATTAAGATAACTTTAAATCCAAACCTAACAGAGTACAAAAATACAAAACATTGCATTGAAACAATTATCAAACACCATCATAACCCATCAAATATAGTAATTACTGTAACATTGTCTCTAGTGCTCTACTTACAGACATTTCCTGTCCCTAAAAAGGAAAGCCCAGGATTTTTTTTTTTAAAGATTTATTTATTTATGCATACCGAGCTGGGTACAGGCCAGAGGTGTGGGAGTGGGGAGGTGGGAGGTGCAAGACAGAGTGCGGAGCAGAACTGGAAGATCCAGAAGTACACTGCTGAGGGGAGCAGTGGGTGGGTCAGGAGAGGTCTGTCATGCCAAGTGGTCACCTCCGGGGCAGAGATTGAACTCACGCTGAAGTGACTTTAACTTCTTAGTGCTGTGCTTTAACCCGCTGTGCCACCAGGGAAGTCCCTGGATTTTTAACATTGCATAAAAGTTGGGCCTAAATATTGTGCTCTGCTCTAAATTTATGGAAAACCCATCTATTGATAGAAATCTATAAATTGGGGGTTTTAATGTTCCCACAACTCCATTCTCCTTCGCTTCTCTTAGCCATTTATGAAGGTGGGATTCCAATAAATTACTCAATAATCATTACTGTAACTATTTCATCTGCAGATCTTTCTTCATCGATCTTGCTTCATCCTTTCCCTGCATCCTAATCTCATATAGCACATATTCTATCAATGAATAACTTATATTTAAGAACACAATGGCTAGTTAATATTCCTTCCCATATATAGTTATTTTTCTCTTGATGACATCCTTTAAGATGTACTCTATTACCAACTTTCAAAGATATATCAGAGTATTACTAATTGTAGTTATGCTCTAAATGTTGATGAATTAAATAGCTTACATGACAAGCACAACTAAAAAGCAAGAGATCATTATGCAAGTGATGTGGTGTTTTTTAGTTGTTCAAAGATGTATACATGAAACCTTTCTATATATTTCTGAAGATTTGGCAGAAAAAGTGACACTTGCTACCCATAGTATGGTGTGATTTCATTTGCTATATTCAACATACAGATGATTTTTGATGGCAGTTGTCTCTCATTAGAAATCATCTTTTATACATTTTAATATCACTGCTATGTTTAGACATTTGTTATTTAAAATTCCATGTATGTATAGGAAAGTAAAAACAATTTTATCAGTTGATAAAACAATATATAAATTGACAATATTAATATTTATTAGTGAAAATGACCAATATAAATTTCAACTTTTAATATTGAGTGAAAAGCATAATACAACATGATAGCATTGTTATCTATACTTTTTAAAACTTAAAAGGTGAAATAATGTATTTATTTTAAATAGATATATCTATAGAAATGTCTAAGTTCTAAGTGTCAGATTGATATTTTTAAGGAAAAAAGGACATGAAATAATTGAAAAATCTAAAGGACTATTTAATTTTTCTGTAATAACCTCTTTATTACTTGAAGCAAAAGATAATTGCTATTATTCATCGCTATTAAGAGAATGTTTGTACGTCCCCTTATTCTCTGAGCATTTTAATATTTTTACATTATTCTAATTAAAATACAATATTTCACTCTTCAAAAAAATTAATGCCTAAGCCTACATTGAGAAAACTCACAGTTATCTAAACAGCCAACTCCTTATGTTTGTATGACAGGTGTTTTGTTAGATGATTTCCCAGAGGTCAAAAAGGAGTAAAAATAGACCTTGAATAATAAATCTGAAAGCCAGATTCCTAGTCTAATGCTCTTTTCATTAAATCACGCTTATACCATTTGTATGTATTTTACATTATCAATGTGTAAATTTGTTTTTATCATCTTCACCAGTAACCTGGCAAAAGTAAACTGGTTGAAAATTCCATCATAACAAATTGGAGAAGGATGAAGCTGGCTGATGTCAAGACATAAATAACAGAGTAAATGTGAAAATTCTTCAGATATTTTGTATCAGATTTTCTATCAAAGAGAATGGTGGTCAACCTAGGAGCAAGGTAAGCAAACATTGAAGAGAAAAATTAAGGTGAAAATTAATGATGAAATAGGTGATAAAGGATATTCTAATTGTAGTAAATGAATGTCTTTTGGAAATGTCTTGTGGAAAATATGAAGAATATCTGTAAGTCAGATCATAAACTGACCTTGGTGGTATTAATGACATATGTATATAGATATGTAATGTGTAAAATATATCACATCATATAAGTATACATGCATTGTATATATGTGTGTATATATATATATATATATATACACACAAACACATATGTTTTTCTGAAGAAGAGAGAGCTTGGAGAGGAGTGAATAATCAATATTGATATTTTGTATTATTTCACCAATCATTTGAAGAGAGAATGAAAACTAGCAAAGAAATTTTCCCATAACTTTTGAGCAATACTGATCAGATTCAAGCCTATGAAGCTTGTGTTCAGAAACCAAGTTCATTTGAAAACTTTCTTTACAGTCAAATATCTGGACATATAAATAAACATAAATATATTTTATGCTTATGTGCTAAATTTAAGCTTAGTTTGCTGAAAGGTCTTAAATACAATGACACCCCTGTAGCAATAGCATTTAAGCATATAGACTTTACTGTTTAAATATAATTCTCCAATACAAATAACTTGAGACTCCGGAGAAGAATCTGATTCCAGGTTTAGGGAAGGAAAATGCAAAATTTATCTGAGCATCTGTGTTTTCAAAACGTGAGGCAGTGTTTAAAAAATAGAGAGGGGTGTGGGCCCTCCCTGGTGGCGCAGCGGGTTAAAGCACTGCACTGAGAAGCTAAAAAGCCACTCCCACATGAGTTCAATTCCCACCTGCCCCGGAGGAGACCACATGGCGTGGCAAACCTCTCCTGACCCACCCGCTGCTCCCCTCAGCAGTGTACTTCGTTGATCTACCTGTTCTGCTCCCCACTCTGTCTCTGGTGAAGCCTCTCACCGCCCCTGAGCCTCTGGCCTGTACCCCAGTTCTGTATGTACAAATAAATAAATCTTTAAAAAAAAAAATAGAGGGGGGGGAAAACGAGGAGATATTTGAAGGGCACAAATGCCTTTCTGAAGGGTCCAATGTCCAACTTCAAAAACCTGAGCAACAAAATAATGACATTATTAGATTAGAACCCAAAGGATATTATAAATACTCATAAATCTAACTGATGTAAGTGAAAATGAATGATAAATGTGGGAGAAGGGGCGACTCTTCTTAGTGAGATTCATTATAAAATGAAAAAAAATCATTAACACTGTGCAGTAACAATTATATGGTGGCAAGAATTCATGCTAAAATTATTATAGGAGATTTTGTGGAGATACAGGATATAGGATATGTGTAAAGTGTAGTATCTTTCCTGAGATACTTATCAATGAAGAGGGCAAAAATGGGAAGGCTACACTGTATGAATCTGGCATATAACACATGGATCCAGTAATCAAAGTCAATATTCCCAGTTAGCGCGTCTAACATTATGATATACAGAAAAGAACAAATTTATTCTGTGATATTCTTTTTTTCTTCACCTAAAACAACATAATTTTATCCTGCTGATTTTTTGATTTAATTTTTCTTCTTTCAGTTCTGATAAATTGCTTGTTTGAGATTTTTCTTATTCATTGATGTGGAATGACATTGCTATGTACTTCTGAATACTGCTTTTAGTGCATCCCATATGACCTGGAGCTTGTCTCTTCAAATAAGTTTTTATTCCCCTATTGATTTCTTCATTGACTGAAGAGCTATTCAAAAGCATTTTGTTTCATTTCCACATTTGGATTTTTTCTGGGTTTCCTTATGTTGATTTCTAGCTTTAAAACATTGTAATCAGAAAAGAGACTTGATATAATTTCCATCGATATGTACTTTAAGACATATCTGGTGGCCCAGCCTATGATTCCTTTGTGATATTCTTATCAAATGTGTAATTTCAATCTAATCATGGGAACACATCAGAGATGATAACCCTAGAAAAGGAACATCTACTCTAGAAAAAAGGAAACAGTAGAGAATAGTAATGAATTTATAAATGTGAGTCATTTCTATTTGTACACAGAAAATTGATGCTGTGGACACCTATCTTGACAATCTCTGCATATAAATGGGTCACTAAATACTTGGTTGTCCAGCATTACACCAGAACAGAAGAATATAAGCACTCTTTTTCCCTTCTCCCTTCATATTTGTATAGAATATATAAAAATTTATGTTTTGCAGGTGAAATGTGTTTTTATTTTCCACATTCTTCCTAAAATTACCCTTTTTTTTTTCCAAGTTTACTCAGATCTATTAAAAGCAAAACAAAAACTGCGGAGTTACTGATTGCCTGCAATCTGTACATGTCTCAGAGGGAGACGACAAGTCACTAACCATTAGAGAAAAACTTGTTTCTTTCTCTCCTGATTTCAGAAGGTGAACTAAAAGTTACCTTCAATTGAACATTCACTTTCAACATCAAGGCTCCGTGAAAGAATCTGAAACTGGGTTTTGGTTATATTTAATTAGAGCTAAGTTCTTTCAAGGACTTTAGATCCTTCTGGTAAAGATCTAATAAAATAGTGTTAGACTGAAGTGTTGTCTATTTTAAGCTCAATAAATAGCCTGCTCAATTAATAAGCCTTTTCCAGACCCTTGAAGCAGAATCAATAAT
This sequence comes from Condylura cristata, assembly GCF_000260355.1. Lineage (NCBI taxonomy): Eukaryota > Metazoa > Chordata > Mammalia > Eulipotyphla > Talpidae > Condylura > Condylura cristata. Next base: position 41,070,318 of record NW_004567114.1, read on the forward strand.
ACCTTTATCTTTAGGGTTCATCACAACTATAGAATATATAGAATTTGTTATATTACACCTTGTCCCCATTCTTTAGTAGACATGACTGATCTCATCTGATATATTTACATTTCTTCACATGAGAGTAGTTTTATTTAACTAAGCCATCCCTATTCTTAGCCTAATGCCTTTATTGTTGGAGAGCAGATAGAGGTTTATTGAATAAAATAGATTATGATCATAATTTTATCATCCTTTCTGGCAAGATTACTGTTATCTCTATCTCCATATATAAGGCTTTATTTTGATATTTTATCAAATCGATATCTTTTTAGTTATTTAATGTAAATATAGATATAAAAATAGATATACACAATTCTGCCTCTGGGTTACTAGTTACTATCTTTTTCTTGTGTGTCAGCAATGCACAATTTTGATAAATGCAATTAAAAAATTTAGTAGTTGAGCCTTCCCTGGTGGCACAATGGGTTAGAAAGCAACACTGCAAGTTGGCCACAGCCACTTCAGTGTAAATTCTATCTGTGGCCCCAGAGGTGACCCACATGGAGTGGCAGACTTCTCCTGTCTTATCCACTGCTCCCCTCAGCAGTGTACTTCACAGATCTGCCTGTTCTGCTCCTTGTTCTGTCCTCTCAACACCCCTACACCTCTGGCCTGTACCCCAGTTCTGTATGTATAATAAATAAATCTTTTCAAAAATTTAGTAGTTCTGCCATAATCATTGGTTATAATTCAGCTTAAAGAGTATACTATAGTGTTCAAATGTTTGCACAGTCATTGTTTTAGGGAAATTTTCAAATAATCTGAGGAAACTCGTATATTTAATCATTCATAAATCAATTAGCTGGTTCCCTTTTAAATAAAATATTTGATAGAAAGTGAGCTTTAGAAGGAAATAATTCTATTTTGTTTGCTAATGTGTTCTTTGACCAGGATAAAAAGTGGTCTCAATAATTATTTGTGAAATGAAGGAATGTATAATTATAATAAATATAATTCAGAGATGTTTTTTACCATTTTTTTAAAAAAATTCTAATTAGAACTATATATTGCCTGTATGGCTTTCTATCTATAAAGTTTTTCCTTGAATATTTATATAACTTTCAGAAGTTTCTATTTGACCCTATCCCAATATTAATAAGAGAAGACAAAAGCTGTTCATCTACAGAGAGAATCAAACAATTTTTTCCATGTAGAGGTAGCAAGCATCTTTTTTTATGGACAAGATGATTATAGTGATGACATCAAATTACATAATTTGTCCTTTTCTTTAGGAATAGTAGGAGTTTTTCTATATTCTCCACTAGGAAGCCCCAACTTTTTACGGCAAATATCAAACATATCTTTTATTAAACTAAAAAAAAAGTTCCCCCTATTTGCTCATTTTCTGCCTATATTTTCTCCTGAGAATGGATATTTATTGATACATAATAGTTTTGGTTTATACGTCTTTAAGTTCACAGATTAGGTAAACATATCATACTGTAAATAGTCAAAAATATTCACTAATCCTGTTCAAGTGGTATTGAAAAAAAAAAATCGCAGTTCACACCATCTTTCTTTTCCTACATCAAAATAAGAACATAAACCAATAGAGATATGCCAAATATAACTGAATGAAATACATTTAAAATACTAACATTTGGGAATCTAGCAAGAACGGAGCAGGGTGAAGACTAATAACAGAATAACCAGCTCACTTCCTACATATATTCACAACTACATTGCATCACGACAAAGTCAACAGTCCTTTAACAGCAAGTGGATAACTACAGTAAGTCAAAGGAACAATGGTCCAGAAGATAAGGGTAGGAAAAAAATTCAAATGAAATACACTGACACCTGGGTAGTGCTCCTCATGAGAAAGAGGTAAGCCTGACATAGGGAGTTACAGCTGATGACTCAGGGCTACATACCCACATTCATGACTTGGAATTACACTGAAAAGGATGGTACACAGAGTTGGCATCCAAAACAGATTTGCACACAGGGGTTGAGGGGCAGAAACTCTGAATATGAGTAGCTGAAATCCAAACCAGTGGGGAAGCCTATGTCAGATCACTTGTCTCTCCTCATCAACAGGATTACTACTTGTAAGCTGAGGCTGAGGCATTCAAAACTACATACCACCCCTCCACCCAAGACCAAAACCAAGACAACTGGACATTAACATGGTTATTAGAACTTGCTAACAATAGGAGCAAATACCACATATAAATTGTGTTTTATGTAGCCCAGTATACTAAAAGAGAAATACTAAAAGAGTATACTAAAAGAGAAAAGAGAACAATTTCCTCCTGTGGCCCAATCCAAATATAGTTTGTGCCCAGCATGTGTCTAATGCTGAAACATACCTTAGAAGTAGGCATAAGACCATATGAGACACTTTATCAAAAAGATGACCTAAAAGAATGTTCATTGTGAACTGCCACCACACAGCTCTGGTACCCATAGCAGAGTAAGAAGCTTCAGTCTCTGATGGTCACTAGAGATGATCTTTTATGTCCTACTGCCTGGTTACTTTCTACTTGTTACCCCCCTGTCAGTACCATTTCTCCAGTTATTTCAATGGATACAAAAGTAGCAATCCAAAAATCTATCCATATTTTACCCCATAACATTTAAAATTGAAGAGACAGAAGAACGTATCACAAATGCTAGAGCAACAAAAATACCCTGAGAGAAGTCTTAATCCAGCAGGATTATAGAATATGTCTGAAGAGTCATTATAAATGTTTTCAAACCTCAGGTAATATATGAAATAAAATAGGAACATAGAAAAGACAGAAAATAAGTAATGGCTACAGTTAAGACAAATAGTTCTAAAAAATACTATAACCAATTCAAAAAAGTAAAATGAGGGTGTCAACAGCAGAAAAACTCAAGTAAAAGAGGAAGTAGTGAGCGCAAACGGACAGTAAAAGACAACACATACATAGGACAAAAAGAAAAAATAAAAATAGTTTCAAAACTCTTTGGAATAACATAAAGAAAATAACATTCTCATCAACTGAGTTCCAAAATAAGAGAAAAAGTCATATAAAATTTATTAAGGAAATAATTTCTAAGAACAATTTCAACCTTACATTGTTTAGGAAAAGGAACCAGACATCATGATACAAAAGGCCCAAAGAGTTCCAAGCAAAATAACACCAGAAAGACACACTCCAAGGCACATCTTAATAAAACTATTGAATGCCAGTTGAAAAGGACAACATATTAAAAATGTCAAGTGAAAAAAAAGGGTCACCTCATAGGGAACACCATTGAAACTGACTGAATTTTTCAGCAGAATCAAGAAGGAAATGACAGGAGATATTTAAATATTTTAAGAAAAATGTTCAGACTAGGATCCTTTACCCTGCAAGATTAACATTCAAGACTAACATTTAAGATGAAGGAAGGGTATAGAATTTCACTGAAAAGAAAAAACTGAAAGAATTTATGAACACAATGTTGCAAATGAAAGACATATTAAAGGGGTCACTAAGAAGCAACAGAATAATAGAGAGATAACTATGCTTAAATTATACAGCAAGGAATAGAGTAACAATGTGACTCATCAGAATGTTTTAACCAGAACAATCAACAAATCATACAAATAGTCCATCATACACTAAGTTTAGCACAAAAATGCTACCATTCAGTAATAATTTTATACTAAGCACATGGAGTGTATAAAAGGGACACCTGACTATCAATCAGAAGTTCTGCTATCCAACCATAGTTCAAGCAATTATTTGTGCTTTAATGCTGACCTGGAGAGCTCTGCCCATTCTGATCACCACAACTTTTTATTTTACTTTGTTTATTTATAAAGAGAAAGAGTTATATCCTCTCCTCTCTAAACCAGTAAATAATGCTAAAGAATATATATATCAATATTTTTCAATAGGAATTTATTATTATGGCTTGTTTCATGGACTAGTACATATAGTATATTTTCACACTATAGTAAAGTATCTGAAATAGTATCTACAACTCATGATATTGTGGTCAATTTTATAATTCTATGCCAAAAGAACCCAAAATTTTCAAGTGTTTTCTGTTTCTATTATATCTTATAATGTACTTAAAATGACTTATGATTAGATTTGCCTACTACTGTTAGTATGGATTATTTAATTCGAAGACTAAAACTAGACAAGTCTAGTAGTACTTTCATTGTACAGATATAGAAACTACAACTCTAAAATGACAATATAATCTACACAGTGTCAGGCAATAGAGTCCTACAAATCCTAGAATACTTTTCATTATAATTCACTGCCTTTGTTCAATCTTTCCAACAGTACTTTTGGGTTCTAAGATGAGAAACACTTCATAGTCATACTTAGAAAATCCAGCTCCCCTCCCTCCCAGAATTTTGAATTTGAAGAACAAGAAATGAAGTTTATGATAGTATCAATATTCAGTCCTACTAGCTCATATGACAGCTGACTACTGTTTGACAATTTGAACCCACAGTTTCACACAGTGATGCACAACAATTAGTATAAACATTAATTAAAATTTAAGACCAATATTTTGTTTTTTCTCAGAAATACCTTGACACATAAGATTTTTCCTTAAAACATGAAGCATAATTTATATATCTTTGAGTCAAATTTGAATGACAAATTTAAAAAACATGATAATGGTTGATCTATATTTAAATCACTTACAAGCTATCTACAGATAAACTTGCTATTTTAACCCAGTATCTCTTTCTGTAAAATGAAAGTAATTTGCACCACACAAGTTGTAGTATTTCCTTCATTCAGTTTTTGTATGAATTGAGATTTGTTTATAACTTTTTTGAGATTTATGTATAAATGAGGTTGTGTATAATTTTTGAGATGATAGGTATACAGCAAACAGGAGTAGATCTTCAGATTTTGAAAATGCTGTATTACACTGAGCTAAATAGGCTTCATTAATAAACCTTTAGGTTTCAATATGCTAATATGAATCATGAACGCTTGCAAGAGAATTCTGTACACAGCAATTCTTAAATATTTTTCACCACAAAATACTTCTTGCCCTGGCATTTGGAAAAGCTACTCTATACCTTATTGTCTCACTGTAATTGATTCAGTTTGTAAAGCAAATACACCTACAGTAAAATTCATGATAGTTAATATTATTTAAGCAAATGCTTGGGTTTAAGTATAGAAAAAAAGTCTGCAGCTAAGCATGCTTCCTTTCTCTCTCTTCTCAGGCACTCTTGTGTATCTCAGGGGAAAAAAAGTACTTTTAGGTAATTGTGCTCTACTGTTATTAGTGAGCATAATTCTAGGATGTTTTTTGAAGAAACAAAGATGACAATTATAGCATGAAAAATAAAAAGGACATAACCCAAGAAGATAAATATCCATTAAATGCTAAGAAAAAGTAATGTTCAATATAACTCACAGTTTAAATAGTAGTAGTTAAAATGACTTTCAAGTTCACTTTCAAATGAAAGTGTGTCATAGTATTAACCAGAAAACTTATAATTTTGGTTTGGAAATAAAATCTACTAGCCTGGCATTAGAGCAGAGATATTTACACCAGGATGTACACATTATAATTTATCTTAACTTATTGTCACTACGTGTAACAAAAGCCTTCTAATTGAAAAAAATGAGAGGGTAGAATTTACAGTGCAGATAGCTGATTTTATCATTCTCTGACTCACCATTTCTAAAATGGGCTAATCGTCTTGTGTGAAGATATTTATATAAACAAATTTATCTAGTGATATATAAAGTGATTATACTAGTTTAGGGATGATTGTTTAACTTCCTTAGGAATGTATATGCTGAGTGATTGTGACTTTGTATAATGATTTTTATCATGAAATTGTCCTGATACTTTATATTGGGCAACAATTCACAACCATGTCTCCTGATCTTCTAGAATCATAGCTTTGAGACTAATTTTCTTGAAGAATTTTAAAACCAACCTTTTATCTTAAATTAGGAGGGCAAATTTTTTTCTTTTCTAAAAGTCAAGATGTTCTTTATAAAGAAGATAGCACCTTCTATTAGTTTCAAAATGTAGATATACATACATACACACACACACACACACACACATATATATATATAGAGAGAGAGAGAGAGAGAGAGAGATGTAGTCATCATTTTTAAAGTAAACTTGCTTTAGTGCACAAGTTTAAGTTAATGTTGGCAGAAATGGTTATATTGAGTAAATTTGTGGAGGCAGAGATAAATGGTATTTTAATGAAATCAACCTTTGGAGACATAAATTCACTTTTATTGGGAAGGTATATTTCATCCTAATTGCTAGACATGGTTTCTCTGCATGCTGTCTCACATGTAATACTTTTTGTAAATTACTGTCTATAAAAATTCAGTGTTCTCAATCTTCTGAAAAAGAATAGCAAGTATAGGTATATAGAATAGGTATAGTAAGACAATGCTAAGAAATAGGATATATGAAGGGAGAAGAGGAAGGGACACTGATAGATCAGGATTTATTTTCTAAGGAAATGATAAAAACTCATCACTATCATGGTTATCAAAGACATTTCAAATAACATAATCAACATAGCCTCTGTTGAGGAACAGACTTTTAGGAAGCCTGGTGGGTCAGGAATAAGGGATAAAGGATGGCTGGTCTAAGGGTCAAAATTAGACGGAAGCCACCAGCCCTGTTAGCTCTGCATGTTTGCACAGAACATAGTCTCAGCCAAGGAGAAAAACATGACAAGAAACATGAACAATTCTGCTGAAGAAACATGAACAATTCTGCTGCTCAAAAGGTACTACTCTTCAAATGCAAAATTTAATCTTGCCCTGGGATTAGAATTTTAATATTCACTTTCAATACAACTGGCTGGAAAGTGTGACACTCTATAATGTATAATCCTCTTTAAACAAAACTAGCTCAGTGTTTGGACAGGACTGAATCCAAAGTGGCAGACAGTAACTAATGAGTGTGGAAAGGCAAAAAAAAAAAAAAAAAAGGACACTGACATAGAATACATATTAAAGGCACATTTTATGTAGGATTAAGGTTTTCCAACCTATTGAGAAGATAAAATATATTCTAATCTAAAAGTTAAAAAAAAATGAACTAAAGGATTCCCAAACATCTTGAAAAAATTAAATGAATAAGAAAAACAATAGCCTGCATTAGATACTCCGTAAGTATAATTGGAAATGTGGATTTATCAGTATGATTTATCCCAATTAATGTTCTTTTCCTATAAAAATATTCCCACAATAGCTATACATCATATATATGAATGTAACTTCATTTTAACAATGTAGAATCAGACTAAATGAGATTGAATGGGACTAGAATTTGAGTTGCAGTCTGTGTATTAGTTACATATTGCTTCATAACACATTATCCTAAAATTCAGCAGCTGAAAAAAATAACCATATGTCCTCAATAGGTTAGAAATCTGCAATGCTTCTGATTAGGGTCTTATAAGAACATGTAAAAGAAGGGTTAGGGAAGACTGAAATCAACACCGAACTTGACTAGAATGGGAGCACATTTGCTCACACACATGTTGGTAGCTCTCAGAAGATCTGCTTCCAAACTTATTCACATGAAGCTATCCTCAGCATTGACTCAAAACAGGGCAACCTCGTCACTGCTTCTTTCAGACCAAGTAATCCAAGAGAGAGATCAGATCCATGACAGAAGTCAGAATCCTTGAACCCTAATTTTGAAAGCAATACTCCATCCCTTCTGCCATATTCTATTGTTTACAAGCCAATCAATACCTGCAAGGTACACCAAAGAACTAAGGATTATTAGAGGTCAATTTAGAGTATGCCTATGTATTACCTCAGAAATATACTCTCCATAAAAATACTATCACCTTTCTCTTAATTTTTAAACTGTAAGTTCTCATGCTTGACTTTTTCTAGCTTCACGGTCCTCAATTTATAATATCACAAGTCAGGCCATTCAGCTATTTCCTCCTTTTTGCTTAGTTGATAACTGTCCTTTCGAAAAGATGAACAGCACTGCAAAAGGTAGCAAGTTCAATCTTTCAGAAGCATATATTTTTCAGTGTGTAGCAGCTCCCTGCTATTAAGATAAGAAATAAAATGAAACTGAGCTTTCAACCTTGCCTGTGAGGCAGGCTTTTTTCCTCTGATACTTTCTTTGTGAAAAGTAGACGCAAGAGTAAAATCAATGCTTCTTCTGTAACAAAGCCTAAATGAATGTGTGATATCTACTCTGAGAAAGTTCAATGCATACATTTTTAATCTTTATTTTATTTTCTGTAATAAATTCAAACTTAGGAAGTAAGCTACAACATTCTGTTTCATTTCTAGCTGTTTGGTACAGTAGTATTTTGTGAGCATTTAGTTTTACATGTATTCTGATTTATTAATGTAAAACTAATTGGTTTCCTACCTAGTACAGAAAGGAAAAATCAATTCCATAAAGCTTTTTAAATTTTAATAATTTCTTATTCAAAATAGTAAAGAAAACTCAATTTCATAAATATTTAACTACTATTTTCATTTAGAAAGTATTGGCTTTAAGCTAAAATATTCAGTCTCCTTTATCTTAATTCTCATTTGATTTATCAAGGATTTAGCTTTTCTTCAGAGAAACAATTAGTTTCACTTGATCACACTTTCACCTTGAAAGCTTAATCCTACTGGCATTATATAATGTAAAGAATAAAATGTGAAATCAATTTTAGTAATAATCTAGAAAAGATAAGGTAGTGCAAAACCAATAAGACTCATAATAAAAAAATATAAAAAAAAAGACTATATTCAGTTACATTTATTTTTAATAAAAATAGTTGAACAAAGTTTATAACAAAATGCATCTATTTGTGCTCCTCTCTTACCAACCTGTCAATCTTATTCACCAGCAACAACACTTAACATACCTTTAGCTGTTTCCGCAGAAAATTAACATTCTTATACTGCTATTTCTTCGATTCTCAATTTTAGACATTAAAAAAACTTTTTTTTTTAAATGGAGGTGAGAATTTGCCCCTTCTACAGAAAGACACTCACACTAAACACAAGCCACATAGACCTTTTAGTCTCTTGCTGTCATTACCCTATAAGAACTAAGTAGTCAATGCACAGTGCTTGCTTTATTTCATAGTGAAACAGGCATAGTACAATTACAGCTCTTATACAAATTACTTCTCCTGAAGATGGGAAATGCCTTATCACTTTTATTCTCTGTCCCTGCAACTTAAATGCATTTACTAATTGCTTTCTGACCTAGGTTGAGCTACATACATGAGTATTACACCATATGTCAATATATGCATGGTGATGTGTAACATTTTGTCACTTGAGGCTCATTTCTTCTCACTGTATTACTCAGGGGTTGTTTCATTTAGGAGAATTTTTCCTCTAAAACTGCTGATATTTGTCAAGTTAAGGTGTTGAGACACATGCCACACATTAGATGTATGATATCTCTGGCGTTGCTGCAAGTGAATGTCCTCAAAACATAAAAATAAATTATATTTTTGTACCATTTCACTATGAGAAAATGTGGTGTATTTATAAACATAGTTCTATATTAACCAATATATTCTGATTGTTTCTTTTCTGGTTCTTTGTGAGAATTAAATATTCTGTTTATAAATTATACACATGACAGTAGGTCTATTTTTCCACCAACTCCTTTTTTTTTTTTTTTAAGATTTATTTATTTATTCGTACAGAACTGGGGTACAGGCCAGAGATGCGGAGGGTGAGAGGATTCACCCGGGACAGAGTGGGGAGCAGAACAGGCAGATCCACGAAGTACACTGCTGAGGGGAGCAGTGGGCGGGTCAGGAGAGGTCCGCCACGCCATGTGGTCTCCTCCGGGGCAGGCGGGGATCGAACGCATGCAGAAGTGGCTTAAGCTTCTTAGTGCTGTGCTTTAACCCGCTGCGCCACCAGGGAGGGCCTCCTTTTTTTTTTTTAAAGACTTATTTGTGCATACAGAACTGGGGTACAGGCCAGAGAGAGGTGCAGGGGTGGTGAGAGATTCACTAGAGACAGAGTGGGAAGCAGAACAGGTAGATCGACAAAGTACACTGGTGAGGGGAGTAGCGGGCAGGTCAGGAGATGTCTGCCGCACCATATGGTCACCTCCAGGGCGGGTGGGGTTCGAACTCATGCTGAAGTGGCTTTAGCTTCTTAGTGCCTGTGCTTTAACCCAGTGCGCCACCTGGGAGGGCCCTCCACCAACTCCTTTTAAGCCTGTCAATTTTGCAACTTCACTCTCCTTCCCTACTGAGGTCCTTCTTGTTGTTATAAACCTCTGGCTCTGAAGTTTGATGTCACTAATTCTGTCAAGTTGACCTAATGGTAGGAGGAACTTACTGTAAGTCATTCTTACACTGGCAAAACTATAAATGGAAATGACAGGCTCATAAAGATTGACTGAACACACAAAAAATTATCACTCTAAAAGTTTCTTCTCTGCATCCCCCAAATCCCTGCAGTCACTGTAATACCACTCCAGTACCAAGGAAATATGGCCATTGTAAACAATAGAAATTAAAGGACCATTTTCCAAATTTGTAGTTATTTGATAATGTCAACAACTTATCACCACTAAAAGTCACCTGTGTAAGTGTGGGCACATGAAGCCCAAGATTCATTCCTCCACAATACATGAACCCCTTTCTATTAATTATCAATAAATGTACAACTGGCTTCTTGAGAAGGGAACTGTGGGTGTTAACATATGATTCCCTGCATGTCTAAAGATTTCTGAGACCACCTTTCTTTTTAATTACTTGTTGGTTATACATAGAATTCTAAGTTGAACATCATTTTCTCTCAGAACTTTGAAGGTATATCAAGAAATCCATTGTTATTCTCAATCCAGTTCTTTCCTTGTGAACTGTTTTATATACTTTTCTTCACATGTGATTTTAAGACTTGTTATATATTGAGTTATGTCCCCACAAATTTCACATGTGAACTCCTAACCCCAATTTCTTCAGAATGAGCTTATTTGGAAATGAGGTCACAAAGATAAAGTCAGTATGTTTAACTCTAACCATTATGATTGGTGTTGCTATTAAGAAGGAAAACTAGGACACAGAAAAAACATACATAGTGGGAAGTGGAGTAAAGAAACAAGAAGATGGCCATCTCCAAGCAAAGAAGAGAGGCCTGGAATAAATCCTGCCCACACAACACTCAAAAAGAAACAGATAGAACCCTAGTCATTCTTCTAGTTTCTCAAACTGAGAGAGATGTTGTTATATCACTCCGTCTGTTACACTTTGCCACAGCAGCCCTAGAAAACAAATTCAGCACCTTCTCTTTGTATCTAGAGTTCTAGAATTTGATCTTGGTATGCTTTTATTTTTTTTTTCCTGGAATGCCTTTTAATATGAAAATGTCAGCCTTTTATTTCTGGGATTTTTTAAAATTCTTTTTACATATTTTTACCTTTGATTCTGTTTTCTGAAATCCATGTTAATGTTCAAATTAAAATTTATGTTCAAATCCATGAATCTTATTGTCTTAAATTATTTTTTCTTCATTATTCTCTTTCTCCACTTATTAAATGATTTTTCAATTTTATAATCTAGCCCATTTTTAATATATTTCCACTGTATTAGTTTTAGTACCCAAGAATTAAGTGTTTTGTTATGTTCCTTTATTCTCAGTCACCCTACATTTATTATTGCTGTCTGTTTCTTCTTTTAAATTTTAGTTCACAAGTCAAGAGATTGTGAGAGTTTGCACTGGGCTCATTTAGCAGACCTAATTGTCCTGGCTTGGTTCATTCATAAAACTGTTTTCAGCTATCGAGTGGCCTCAGAGACATAATCTCTGCTTCACATATTCATCTTCCAACAGGAGAGTAAAATGTTCACATGAAACTGGATAAAATTTCTATCCTAAGATTTCTTTCAAGTGTTTAGAAGTCATGCTTCCAACCCTGATATATCTGGATTACATGCATGTCTAATGATGCCCAAGAATGTACACCTGATACATTCTCTAGTTCCAGTCACCAATTATTGACTCCATGGTGCTAAGGAAAATAAAACCTTCCTCTTCCTTGGTCTATCAGGGGTTGCTCAAATATTTCTAATTGCCTTTTTTTTTTTTTAATTTCCTTCCAGGGCACCATATTTGTCTACTTTTCTTAAACATACCAGGAGTATCCTTATCATCTCCTTTGCTTTTTGCTTCTCATTACTACTTCCATAAATATTGATATACATTAACTTCAGTTCTTATAGTTTTTTTATTTGCTTTTTTTTTTTTATAATATACACTTAGTTTTTCTATCATACACATGTGGGAAAACAAGATAGGTGGGTAACCTCTAATTTATATCTCCAATCAGATTTCTCCCCTGAACTATAGAATCTCATATCCAACTGTCTACCCAACATGTCTACTTGAATATCTAAGAGGGATCTCAGGTTTCCATTCCTAAACTGGGTTCTTTATCCCCTCCTCACATAATCTATTCCTCATATCTTCTCTTTCTGAAAGACATCATTTTTTCACCTCTCAAACAAATATCAGATGACAAGACTGTTTCATAGAATTCTACTAAATTATGATGCTTGATTTATTTTTGAACTTTCTTGCATAAAGGTACATCTCAACCACCTTTAAGAAGATTATTCCTAAATAATAACCAACCTGCCTCAAGATAACAAGCACAATTTCAGAATAAGTAAAATCATGAGTATTCTCTATTAAGATACACATATATTTGCTTTTGTTTTGTTAAGGCATTCTTTTTTTTCTCCATAATTCACTATATAAGTGAAAAAAATTTCAATACTTTCCTACTTAAAAATATTGACATTCAGGACCCTCCCTGGTGGTGCAGCAGTTTAAAACAAAGCACCAAGAAGCTAAAGCCACTTCATCAGTTCAAACCCTGCCCAGGAAGTGAACCACGTGGTACAGCAGACCTCTCCTAATCCACCCGCTTGTCCCCCTCAGCAGTACCTCATCAATCAGCCTGTTCTGCTTCACACTCTGTCTCTTGTGAATCCTCTCACTACCCCTACTCCTCTGGCCAGTACCCTAGTTCTGTATGCACAAATAAGTAAATATTTTAAAAAAAGATTAACACTCAAGTATTTGTACAACTAGGAAGAATTACTAATTTTACTAAATTTACTTGAAAATAAAATTAAACAAAACTTTGAAATTAAAAACCCACTTTTTCCATGATCCTTAGTTTTAAATTGGTTATTTAAAAATGAAGATTAGTAAATCCATTTGTGTCTGCACTGCATAACTACACACTTTACAATCTGCTGAAATTCTAAATGGTGCTACATTTACAAAAAAAATTTCCGTTTGCCATTTCCACCCTGGAAAAATATCGAGTATATGTATTTGCATATAGTTTTAAAACTATAAAACAGAAATACTAAAGAAAAATGTAGCCAAGAATAAACCTCTACTTATTTTACTGTGTTCAATAAAATGTTTTCTCCGTTTGCACAGAACTTTCTGAATTCACAATTAAACTTGACTATTCTGTCTTAGCCTTGTTTTTTTTTGGACCTTTTCACTAAGTCACAGTACTATAAAACTGAAATACACAAACAAGGAAACATTTGCAATACTGTATATTCATCATCACTCAAAAGTTCTACTATACAGACAAGATTGTGCTAGTAGATCATTTTCAGAGAATCAATCAACTTTTAATTATGATATTATCTCTAAATACTTTCCATGAGATTATATGACTGAAAATATATGTGGTTTTGATAGCAGATGGCTGATTTGGTTATGGGAAGACCACAGGGTTACAACTGAGATGGAAAATGGCACAAAATGATGTAAAAATAAACTATTATTAAATATATATGTGTGTGTGGGGTTTATGGTGAAAAGGATTTAGAGACTGAAACATACCTCTATTTTTGGATTTCTTCCAGAAACTAACTCTGAATTACAAAACAATCAGAAAAATAATTCATATTTTAATTGGTCCAGAAATTATCATATTTGGAAGGGTTGAATTTTAATGTTTGTAATTCAAAACGCATTAACAAAAGGCAAAGAATTATCTCTATCTTATTACACCACAATGTTTTCCTGGGTTGTTGACAATATGTTCTGGTGAAAGGTTCACTTGTTTATGCATGGAATATTTATCATGTGCTTAATTAAGCATGAAGCACGAAACATATCTGGGACACTTATTGCTTGGACATTTTTCATTGGTTCGTGGTGACTCACAGCATATACATTTGTGATGGTCACTGGGTTGCTAATGACTGGATGGGTTTTCACGTTTCAGAAGTTTGATGAGCTCCCTGTCTCATGAGTCCAAAGTACCTAGTTGCTAAAGCTAACAGGATGCTGTTGGTAAGCGGGAATGAAAACTAATGGCTGAGGAGTGTAAGAGCAGAGAGGAAAGAGAAAACTGGATTGTACATTTTAATTGGAAAGTCCATAGCCAGAAGCATTTTCAACAAACGTTGTTGTCACAGGAACAGGCTTTACATGACAGCATTGTTGGGCTTCTGCACTTGCAATTCTCTGATTTCTAGTTGTAGCCTTGCAAACTACCCAACAATTCCATTAAACATCTGTGAGCAAATACTCATGTAGTCAAACATTTAATTAACGTGTTTTTTGAGGACAGAAGTCACAGATAGAAATAGCTGAAGCTTTGAAAGGCTATAATAATTAAATCACTCACATACCAAAATACTTGAAATTTCACACCCTGTCAGTGATAAAAAGCTTCCCTTCTTATAAATTCTTTTTGTTCTCCAGATAGTAATATTGATTTTTTTGGTGAGGGGGGGACATTTTAAAAGCTTACATAATGAGAATTTATTCTGCAAACTAACAAATATATTAATTTCTCAGGTATATATAAACACAATTTATAAAATACACTCCTCTCTTATAACTAAAAGGTAAATATTGTTTCTTACACTGAGATGGATTGCGACTGGCATAACTTTCAGGGTAAAATAACTCCATGGACAACTTTGTGGAAGACTGTATGTGAATTTTTTTCTGTGTTGAATTTCTGCAAGCAATTGTGGGGTATATTCAATCTTCCATTCACTATAAAATCAAGTCAGTATGCTTTCATCATTAGTTAACTTCACAGTGATGCAATTTCAGTTCTTACAGGTGATACAGATGCTGGTAGAAGCTAGCATGATTCTTAGGATTAGCTATGACATTTCCTTTGTAGGCATCAGGAAAATATCACCAGAAAAATAAGTGTCATTTTTGCCAAAATTTGAAAACAGGATATAAAGTATTCCAGAAAAAATCATTTTCAAAATATTTTGAAATGATTTCTAGGTCTCTTGTATCTTATGACCAAAGTCACAATCAAAGTGGTGAAAATGTAACTATATACATAAGGAAAGGGTGAAAGTATATGAAAGTAGAATTATGAAAATTCTTAAATGACTGATATCAATGGATGCAATTACTTGAACTGGGAAGTAGGCTAGTGAGAGGGAAAGAGACGGGAGGGATGAAAATAGGAAAATATTTAATAGAGTGGGTGAGCAAGTCAGTATTTTTCAGCCAACTGAGGGTTCCTAAGGGATGTAATAAGCCATCATGCTCTCAAAGGGGAAATAATCCTGAATAACCCTGGAGATATTGTTATTCTTAAAACAGACTGTATAAAAAGTCAAAGAACATAGCATTGCATCAGAATATACAACAGACATTCTGATGGTCTCCCTTTCATCATTTTAAGTGTAGGATTTAGTCACATACACATATAAGTAACAGACAATAACATCAGCTTGGCTCCAGTATAAGAAATGTTTAGACACACACAAAGTGTGTGTGTGTGTATAACATTATAGCATTTGTGTATACACACGTGTGTATGTATATATACATGTGTGTGTTTATATAGAGAGAAAGGGATTTACTTGTTAGTAATTATTTAACTTTACATGATTTTCTTTGGTATTTTCTGTCTTGTATTATTTAGGAACCTTCTAAATAAATAATGATAAAATATAATAATAATATGACCAAAATTTTATTACAGTATGACCATTTCATAATTAGATGAGTAAATTGTTCAGTTTGTCCTTTTTCCTTGGTAATGATAAAGTATGCTTAGTTGTATTTTAAATTTCATCTTTGTTACCACATGTGCATTAGCACACAAGAAATTTTTGTTTAGATAAGCTCTATTTAGATGTGTCGATAGACTTTCTTAACATGTTATTATTCAGTGATTTTTAAATATTGAGCTTTTAAGTTCTTTTCCTATATTTCTTTAAAAATCCACATACTGGGCCCTCCCTGGTGGCTCAGCGGGTTAAAACACAGCACTAAGAAGCTTAAGCTACTTCCACATGAGTTCGATTCCCACCTGCCCCGGAGGAGATCCACATGGCGTGGCAGACCTCTGCTGACCCGCCTGCTGCTCCCCTCAGCAGTGTACTTCATAGATTTGCCTGTTCTGCTCCCCATTCTATCTCTGGTGAAGCCTCTCACCCTCCACATCTCTGGCCTATACCCCAGTTCTGTATGAATAAAAATAAATAAATCTTTAAAAAAAAATCCACATACTAGGCACATTTAAAAATATACAAATGTAATTTATTATTAAAATCAGGTTATTGTGTTTAGTCTGTTAGTCTGTGTTATTCACTCTGTATGAATCTTCTTTTTTTATAGAGAAAAAGTGATGGACTTCTTTCTAAACTAGTGTGCTTGGAAAAGTGTCTTTGGCCTGGGGAATGGATGCCATTTCAGATATTTTCTTTCATCTCTGACTTTCATCCTCTGACTTAAAGCAATGGGCTAGAACAAAGGACCCTTTGTCTCAGAGCCAAACCACATTGACTATCCCACACTTACCATGAAATTGAAAATCCTTCTACCCAAAGTAAAATTGCAGTTTGAAAGGAGGACTATAGGCATTGATTTTGTAACTGGAGTTTATACTCTACAATCATTTATTATTTTTACCTTCTCCATAGAACCATTTGAGAAGAGAGCAAAGAAAGCTGGAATTTCCAAGTGCTGAAATCTGACAATAAACAAATTGATCTGCTATAATTTCAGATTTTGATTTCCTGAAGTTGGACAAAGGGTATGAGGTAAACAGTTAAAATTTTTTTAAGATAAAAATAAGTCATAGTGATAAGAATCCAACAGAATTTCATAGATATTTATAGTAAGATTAAAACATGAAAGGGGAAAATTAACCCTATAATGCTATACAGAGCATGTATCAATGACTTCTATCTCTGGAAACTCAATTAAAAAGACCTTGGGAGGTTTTATAATCTAGCAATACTTGCACAACATATTCCAGAAATTCTAGTGGAATTTACCTGGAATGGATCACAGGCCAAAGCACTGTTTTCCAAATTTCATGAGTGACTTACTTCTTCAGTCAAGATTGAGAAAACTGATCTAAATCAGTGGTAGGAACTACCTTAGAATCTTATTAAAAAATGCAAAATAGGGCTCTCTCTGGTGGCGCAGCAGGTTAAAGCACAGCACTAAGAAACTAAAGCCACTTTAGCACCCCACCCCGGAGTGACCCACATGGTACAGCAGACCTCTCCTAAACCTCCCACTGCTCCCCTCGGCAGTGTACTTCATCAGTGGACCTGTTCTGCTCCCCACTCTGTCTCTGGTGAATCCTCTCACCCCCCCTGCACCTCTGGCCTATGCCCCAGTTCTGTATACATAAATAAATAAATCTCTTAAAAAAATGCAAAATATGATTCAGTAGCTCTTGGCTACAGCATGCTAGTCTAATAAGTTCCCAGATGAAGTCATTGCTATTCCTATTGCCACAGACTTGAGCAACAAAGATGTCACACTTCTGTTCTGTGGATTTTCATTCCTCCTCTAGGAAGGTACTGCATTGGGTGCTCAGTGTTGGTGAATGTTGCCAAAAGGCTCTATAGTCCCACCTTAACTCTAATCTTAAGCACATTTCTTCTTAGGCTTTATAAACTGATAATTAATCCCACAAAGTAACACTTGGATCATTCAGACTCATATTTTTAAATAATTTACTAATTGCCCAGCTTTTATTAGGAGAGCTCCCAAGAGAGGAGACAATGACATTGAAACGAACATGTGGGGAGTTATGAGGGATCTTAGCACAAGGACAAGGGGGACAAGGAAGGAAACAGACTGGACACAGTAAGATGGTCAGTTGGAATCAGATTTTGTACTTTCCCAGCACTGAACAGTCAGCAATGTGGACTGTCCTTGGATGGGAACACAACTTTGGGGGACACAACAACTGAAGGTTGTCTATCAGAACTATTCCCAGACCAAGAAAATAATTTTCATTAAATCTTAAAGATGTGGGCAGTACAGCCAAGTGTCTGCTAAAATCTACTCCTTGTGCTGCTTGAGTGTCCTTATACATTGTGGGAGCAGCTCACAGAAAATTGTGGCAGTCTGTTCCTATTGGAATTTACAGCAGGATCATCAGAGAGACAAAGGACATCAGATTACTGCAGCTGTGGTCAGAACCATGACTGACACTCCACTATTTCACGAGTTCAGATTGTCCTCTCGCTCAGCTAGCTCAACCACTAGTCTTGGTGGCTTAATCAGTGATATAACATAGGTCTCTGAGGAGTCTGAGCCTAGGATATTGCATTCTCAGTTTGTGGCTGCTATACTTACATAGAATTGTCAGGAAGTGCCCACATACTCTTCCTTGTTTTGATGAGTACCACACATATTCTCTGTCTTAGTGACTAACAGCAATTGTACCTTCTGATAATGAGTTGTCAACTACCCCACCAGGATAATAATTGCTCTTCTCATCTTCTGGTCCTTGAATATGGGAACCCCAGAGTTCTAGGCAGATGACAGCATTTATAATTCAATAAAACTCTTCCTGTGTTCATGGTGACCACATTGTTAACCTTCACAAAAGGGACATCTGACTCTTCAGACCTCTGGGGATACTTGATAAGAACATGTATGCTGCTGTTGATGAAGGTTACATTTTGATATCTGTCTTTATTTAATCTTACAAGTAAACACATAGTTTCTGGGTCAGAAGAATACTATTGTTACAGTATTAAGCACATTTTTTTCCCATGTCTCATTTTCTCCATTCCAGGTGGTACAATGAGAGGGAGATAATTTGGCTTCCCAATCACAAAGGAAGTTAGCTTTCACCAAATGAGAGGAATCCCAAAATTATATTCTGGGAACCTATATGGGATACATGCTACACAGCTGTCATCCTCTCCTCTAGAGGGGAAGAAACTTCATCTCCCTAAAATAAGCAAATCTTCTCTGGGAAGAAAAGAGGAAGTTTCCCAACTTTTAATCTTTTGGAACGTAAAACTGCATGAGATTTTATCGTCCTTTGAAATGTAAATATATACCACTGGGAGAGAAATTTCTCAGTCTCCAGAGATCTCTAACTATTTATTCAGTCATCTAAATTCTAAACTTGCTCTTTAGCTGAGATCCAGGTACAAAAAAACTGGGGAAATGATAAACATGAATTGTAAAATAGAGCTTGTCTATAGAGAGAAAATTAATACGGCCACAGGGCAAGCACAGAGGCTTCAAAATCATGGTCATATCCAATGTCTTTATGGCGGTACACAGTTTTGTTTTACTTTTTATTGTTCTTACATAATTTATAGACAGCATTATGTATGTTTGAGACACATGGTTAGTCTAAAATTTTACAAGAGAATATGAGAAACAAAACAGGGCCAGACAACTCCAAACCAATGACAAATTCTAAAAAAATGATTGGTAGAATTGAGACTATCAGAGGGGTAGGTAGAAGAGGGAGAACAAACAGCAGAAGTTACCCAATGGAGTAGGGTGGCGGACTGTGGGTGCCGTGACAGTGGGTGTGGTGTGCTCTATACCTCCTCTGAGGCCCAGGGTCAGCTATGCCCATTCTATCACTGTCAGCACTCTTTTCACCTTGAAGCCTTAATTCAGGAATCAAAAAATTTATAAACCAATAGCCAAATCCAACATGCTGCCTCTGATAAATAAAAGTCTCTGGAATCACTCACTCATTTACATAATATCTGTGGCTGCTTTCCCACCATAAGCACAGAAATAAGTACTGTTGGCAGAGGCCATATGGTCTACAAGGACTAAATTATTTGCTATCTAGCCAACTTCAGTCTTATCTGAATACTTTTCTGAAACTCTTTCCTAAGACCACAGTCTCCACTTATCCCTCTAAAAACCAGGCTATTTTTTTCTTTCTTTCTTGTGTACCTCACAACTATAGATAATGAACAGATACTGTTAACACCTTTAAACCATGCTTCCTCCTTTAGATATTTAAAGCCACAAAATATTGAAAGTTCATGTCATTGTACTATATATTCATATAGAAAGTTATAGCCCTTAACAACCCCCCAGCACATGTCTTTACTCAAAGATGATCTAGTAATTCTCCCATGATTATAAATTTGCTCATCTTATCATAAATAATCCAACTAAACCATCTTATATTAACCTTATATTCAACATTCCTCTTTGATCATGTTTTTCCATCTAATTTATACTACAACCCACATTTTTTCAATATCTCCATACATCTAATCCACTCTTTCATTCTTCATTACCCACAAAACTACCTTTGGAGACTAATTTTCCTCCATATTACTGGGTTTTGACATAGAATTTTTTGACATGTCTTTTCCAAAGATAAATTATTACTAAAAATCAAGGTTATTTCCAATTGACAATTTCCAACAATTCACATTATTTTTACCAGGATTTCTAAGTCATGCTTAATGATTTCCTTGCCAATCATTCATAAACATACTCAAGAGTGTTTATGTAAAAATGATAAAATTGTGTTCAAGTATGAAAACTTTAAATTGACTATGGAGTCACAGACCCTAAGAAATGATCATTTTCAATACACAGGTACAGACATAACTGTCATAATTGTGAGTATGTCAAGAGGAAACAAGTGAAACTGCACTAGACTTCAGAGAAGAAAATAGTTTTACTATAAAGATATGTATTTATTTCATGGAATATAAGGACAAACATGTAACTGTCTTGTAAATTAGAAAAAGAAGGTAATTATCCTGAATAACTTTTTCTGTACTCTCTTTCTCTTTCAGATTTTACTCATGCTGCAGACCAAATCCCTCTATTCTTCAGAAAACAGCTGAGTTTGAAATATCTTCTGCTGTATAATACTAAAACCTGACATGGCTATTTCTCTCACCTTTTCTCACATCTCTCACCTACCTCTGGACAATCAACTTTTGCCAGGGATGCTGAAGTTCTTTGATAGTAACTGAGTATGGAAAGAACATAGTTCTAGAAAAGTATTATGATTGGCCAAATGAGATATATTTGGGGACTTAAAGATTCAATAGTATAAAGGTGAAAATGTACCAAAAATTAATTACCTATATACCCTTATTAAAATTCCATGTTTGATGAAATTCAAGCATATCTTAAAATATGTCTAATATCTTATAGGACTGAGAATAAATAAGTCAGCTCTGAAAAAAGAAGTAGAAGGAAGTGTGTACTTATCAGACATCAGTACTATAACGCAAAGTAATTGAGCCAGTGACATATTATTGTAGCACAGAAATAAAACAATGGTAGAGAATAGTATCCTGACAAATGGGTATAATATTCAAAATGCAAGCATGGACATTTGATATGTTACAAGCAACACTGAAGGACAGTGGGGAGCCTTGTCTTTTCAAACAAATGTGTTAAGGTAATAGTACATGGGCTTGGAGAAATTTTAGTATAGTTAAAAAAAAAAGTCATCACTATAGATATTATTCCAAATGGATATTTTAATATTTTTTCTAGGTTTCAAGTCATATTATGAGTAATTTATGGAACTATGAATACTTAAACCTATTTTATTAAAAATTTAAATAACTGTTTGAATCCAGTTAACCCAAATTGTATATTTTCCTGGTATTAAGCTATTCATAAAAAGACATCTTTTGAATAAAACCAACTTCTCATTATTGTCATACATGAATTATGAACATATCCTTTTTGTTAATATTGGTTATAGAAGACAGTACATTTTAATAGCCTCAAATTCATCATTACTACTAGTTTTCTACAAAGTCAGATCACAATGAAAAAGGTTTTGAAACTTTTGACAACTTAATTTAGCTTTGCTCCCATATCTAGAGTTTTAGATTTATAAACACAAACAGGTCATGAAACCAATGGATTTTGTTTCACATTTATACCACTTACTTTCTAATAGAAATAGATTTTGTTTCATAACACCTGCTCTCAACATTTGCCTAGATATGAGCATATCATTAATATT
Source organism: Condylura cristata (assembly GCF_000260355.1). Classification (NCBI taxonomy): domain Eukaryota; kingdom Metazoa; phylum Chordata; class Mammalia; order Eulipotyphla; family Talpidae; genus Condylura; species Condylura cristata. The sequence goes on from NW_004567114.1 coordinate 41,092,548, forward strand.
TGCTGAAAGACATAATAAAAATAAAAAGAATATTGTTATACATCCTTTCAGGAAAAAAAAAAGATTCTTGTTAAAATATTGTGTGATGTCATCCAATTGAATGACTAACTGAATTAGAAAATGTTGTTTTGCTTTTATCCCTAGAAACACATTGCTCACACTGATTTTTGAATTTTAGAAAACTTTTCTAGGATCTCATCATCTGAACATTCATTCCTGAGAGAGTGCTTACCAATCTATTTCATCATTATTATAAGAGTCCAGGGAAACATTATCTGTCCCATTTTCTGATTCATCTTCTGATTCAGCTAATACTTGTAAAAACTTTTCCTCTATAAATTATCTTCTTACCATGACAGGCAGAAAATTCTCAACTGTGTTATAGAATTCTAAGCGATATTGCAAAATGTTGTTTACAAATGTCTTTTATACTTTTAAAATATGTTGTAAGGTAATAAGAAACTGAAGAATCACTTAATGACAATTTTATTTTAACCTTGGCATGATCTTTGTGGAAAATCCCATTATTATTCTCTTTTATTAGTATTTTAGTCTTTTTTCTTAGCATAATTGTACTCTATCAATAATGACAAAAAAAGCCTACTATGATAAGTTAACTAGGTATTTCAAGATATAGAAAACTAAGATCACTAAGCTCTTTACATAACTTGATTTTATAGAAATGTACAATGTATCCATATAACTGCAGGTACACTTTTTTTGTTAAGTAAAAATAGCATTTTTTTCTTTTGAAAGATTTATAATAAAGAAAAAGTAACTCAAATGCCAATATCAGTGAGTAGCTGAATATGTTGATATATTTGTGCATTTTGGAAGCATTTAAAATAAATTTAGATACTAGCATGAGTTAAATGGTTGCTGATGTTATCCCAAAAGTTAATTTGAACTCTAGACATGTATTAGGTGAATTAAAGGACTAAATGTGGTAGGAAAGTTCTAATACTTTTCAAAAGATGCTATCAGATTGTCTTCATGACCTTATTGGCTAGGACTTGTCCTGCCTTTGAGAGTTTTAAAGATTCCCAGTTTAGTGTAAAGTGCAGACAAGCCTGAGAAATATTGAGTTCAAATAATTTTTACTGATTTCTTTATACAGATCAAAGTTTAGATGTGCCAGCTTTTGTTTTAAATTGATTTCCTATTTATTTACTGTTTTTATTCAGGAATTATAAAAGTTAAAAAAATAGCAAAGTAATCATCTCAAGGTCTACCTAATATTTATTTCATATCTAATAAAGTTTTATATATATATATATATATATATATATATATATATATAATGTAATACCTACAGATAGATGGCAGGCAGATAGGTAGGAGATAGATGTATAGATATTCATCATTAGGAAACATAGTATACTATATGTGCAATTTGGCATAATCCCACACATGCTATTTTTGTAATAATGGCATTTCAACTCAAACAGCACTTTTTTAAAGAAGTAAATGGGTGCCTGGAAAAGGAGGCTCAGTAAAAAGTCTTTAAAAGTGCATGTTTAAATTTCCATCATTGCTTTTCCATCAGACAATAGCATTCTGTGATTGAAAGAATGAGTCAGAGAGATAAATGAAAATTGAAACAGGAAATATCCTCAACTTAGAATCTTGGTTGGCTTTTCTCCTTTAAACTGAATAGATACACCATTTGAAATCTTCCCTTGTGCAAGCTATGAAAAGGCAACTCTAATTGTCACAGAATCAACCAATTGAAGGTTAAAAAAAGGTCAAATCTATAGTAGCAGAACACACGATAAAAGTAATTTCCAGTTTTAGAAAGCAAACAATGATCAACTAAGATCACAAAATTATTGTCAACTAAAAATAATTGGGATCTGTTAATATGGAAGCTAGGCTGTACTGGACATATGCCTAAATCATTATCAATCTATTTCAATCTGCTTCAGAAACATGGCAGCTCCATGTTAATGTCCATCTAAAATTTCCACTTATTTGGGGGAATTTCAATTCTTAAATATATAGATAAAATAGGAAACTATCACAATTCTCACTTTTACAAGAGATATTTTAATTTTAGAAATAATAATTAACTGACCCACAAATACAAAAACAATATTGTCAACAATTCAGGTAATATCAATTTTTTCAATTTCTACCAAATGGAAGAAATCAAATATTATCCCAAGATTAACAATTATATAAGAATAGAAGTAAAACTTGTTTAATAAAAGAAATGAGTGTTGCAAAGTGAGGGAAAGAGATCTCATGGGAAAATAATAAACAAAAAATCAGGGGTAAACAATCCTGCATTAAATCACAACAGGGCAGAAATTAGAGAGAAAAAGGAGAAGCTGTGTTCAATGTTAATGTCATATTATAAGCACCCCCCTATCCATTTTGATGGTAGGATGTACACTGGGATGAGCAGGATATGCATATGAATTTACAAAGTTGATTTACTTAAATTTTGTAACACCTGTAAGTCCTCAAATCTATCCCTAATAATACAATCTAATGTGATAGATATCATGTCAATATTAAAGCGACTTACTTATATCAAAGTAATCTTTCCAAATGTTTGAAAATCATGACATTATCAATGTAAAATTTACACAAGAACCATAAATTCTTGAAAAATTATCTCTAATAGATGCCAGCTAATGTTAAGTTTAAATATGTTAAAACATATTACTGCTTATGATACCTTGGATCGTGATTTATCCAGAGAACTACATTATTAATTATTAACTAATTTAGAAACATAAGAATTAATTAATAAAGACCCATTCATCTGGGTGGGACATTTGTGTTTGAGAGAATACATAATAGATGATTCATTCTAGCATAAGATGAGTAAATCTGAGTGATACATAGTATTTTATCTATATGTGTAATTTTCCCTAATTCTTTTCTGAGCAGAGAGCTAATGCAATATTACCATGTGCTCATACATCCTACCAAAATAGCATCATTTACTATTTCAGATACAGAGAGAATTTTAACAATAGCCTGGTTTTATGGAAGGCAATATATGGATCTTCAGGATGCTTTTTCTAATTTATGCAGTATTAGCAACGAATTATCAAGGTATTTATAATACATAAAGCAGAAAAGATATTTTAGTGTAAAGATAGTATGAATGGGTTCTCCTAAAAAATAAATATCTGATCATCTAAAAGCATCTATCATAATACCTTGGAAATCAACATTTTAAAGAAACTTGTTAATAAAATCAATACCATGGGCTCTAAACACATTGTGTCATGGTTACCCTATACTTCCCAAAAATACAATCTTTGAATGCAAAACATTTAATTACTCTCATTCTTAAATATTATAACATACTGCCTTAAGGCCATTTTAAAGAAAGGGGATAGGTAATTTTTTTCTGAAAAAGTTTTTAAAATATCCTTGATTTAAACAAATTCCAAACAGAATGTTTTTAAAAGTTAAAAGAAGTTAATTACTAGTCCCTGAGAAGTCTTGTTTGAAAGTAGTTTTTAAAGCTTGCCAGAGAAGTAGTAGCTTATCCAAAAGGAGAATACAAAAATTATTCATAAAGTGGCATTTTACATCTATGAGCCTTTCCTAGAAATTAAAACTGTTTGAGGGAATTATCAGACTTTAGGGACATGGGTAATAAATTAGAAACAACTTTCTAGATCATGAAACAAGATATAAGGTCATTTTCAATTTAAAATGAAAAACTTACTTTAGAAAAGGATTCAGAATATATAGCAAGATCCATTGATTAGAGCTATAATTCAGGTCTTACAGAACATAGGTACTTTAAGATAAGATTTAAATTTACTCTAATATATTAATTTGTGATTAGGGTAAAGCATTAATTCAGTAAAAAAAATAAGAAGAAATCATGTGTTTATAATTGTAAACAAATCCTGAAAGACATGGTACCAAATTGTAAAGAGCAACAGAACCACCAAGAGAAATAAATGCAAGGGAACTATGTACCCGTAATGGGATCTCTCCTCCCAGAAAATAACTACAAATACTGCACATAATGCCAAAAGCAGCCTGAAGACCCTACAGGATAAGTGTTACCGAGCATGGTAAGAGGTTTACTCTTGGAAGAGGGGAACCATATAATGTTTGTTTCCATTGTCCACGTAGCAAATCAAAACAGAACACAAGTATGTTTAGAATATTAAATAGAAATTTGTAAGGAAAAAGGCAACAAAAAACTTTTAACCTCGGGGCACAGAGGGAAAGAACAACTGCAACTGAGAGAAAGAAACAGAAAATAAGTGGCACTGAGGTATTGGAAAGCATCCACTGTTTAACTAGAGTTTCGGGAGGTACAAGAGCAATTATAAAGATTGTTCAGAGACAAGGAACTGCTTAAGAGTAAGGCATAATCAAACTATCAGAAAATACTCCCATCATGCCATTCATCACTAGATTCACAAGTGCAAGCTACAAAGAATGGTGAAATTCTCCTAGTGAAGTAAGGGGCAGATTAAAATAAGTACTGTGTGATGGGTTAAAGCACCACACACTATAAAGCTCTCAGAAGCCGCTGCAGCACAAGTTCAATCCCTGGCCAGGGAGCTGACCCACATGGCATGATAGACCTCTCCTGACCCACCACTGTTCACCTCAGCAGTATATTTCAGTAGATCTGCCTGTTCTGCTCCCCACTCTGTCTCTGGTGAAGCCTCTCACTGCCCCTGCACCTGAGACTTAGACCCCAATTCTGTATTAATAAATAAATAAGTCTTTAAAAAAAAATCATAAGTACTGCTCAAAGAGAAGACAGACAACTGAAGCTGAGCTGACAAAAGAAATGGTAAACTAATCCCAACCTATGCAACCTCAAGCACACTAGACCCTGCTCTCAGGAAAGGGTGTTGCTAGAGGAATTTGATTTCTATGGTGCACTGGAACATCTATAGCAATGACAAACTTCAAATACCTAATTCCTGACAATGGTAACTCAAACATCTATCTAAACTCACAGCAAACAGAAGGTTTACTCAACTCACTGCAACTAGTAAAATCATTTTTTTTCAAAAATTAAAGGAAAAAAAAGGTTTTTTTACAAAAATAAAAATGGAAAGGATTTTTCCCCCAAAATTCCTATAAGAATATGAAAGGAAGGTCCTCCCTGGTGGCGCAGCGGGTTAAAGCACAGCACAAAGAAGCTTAAACCACTTCCGCATGAGTTCGATCCCCGCCTGCCCTGGAGGTGACCACATGGTGTGGCAGACCTCTCCTGATCCACCTGCTGCTCCCCTCAGCAGTGTACTTAGATGACCTGCCTCTTCTGCACCCCACTCTGTCTCGGGTGAATCCTCTCACCCTCTGCATCTCTGGCCTGTACCCCAGTTCTGTACAAATAAATCTTTAAAAAAAGAATATGAAAGGAATATTTTGAAACAGAAGGACCATGACAACAATAAGGATCATTAGATAGAATGAAGATCACTGGATAAATGACCATAAAATTAATTTTACTTTTAGTTTTTATTATTCTCCATTGTTCTAAAATATGTAATTTTAAGAAGTATATAAGAGTCTTATGGATAGAGAATATCTAAAAGTAAAATGAATACCAATCACAATACAAAAGATAGGAAGAATGAATTAGGAATATACTGCTGTAAGTCCCTTATACTGTGTGGGAGGTGGTATATTATCTGAAGATTGAATAGCTAATTAATGATATATATTGTGAATATAGGCTAGTCACTACAATTTTTTCCTTTATTATTTATTAACTTAACCTAATTGACATAGCAAAAAAACTCCGCCTTCAAACAGTAAACATAGTTTTTCATATATAGGTTTACTAAAATGAATTATACTCAGGCCAAAAGCAAATCTTAATAAATATAAAATAATAGAAAGGCTAAAAAGTGTTTTTGTTTTAATAACATAGTTGTGTGAGGCGCCAATTATAAAAACTTTTGGAAAATCCCATGAACACTTGGAAGTTAAACAATCTAATTCAAAAAAAAAAAAAGAGGAACTATTAAAATAAACTCTCTTTTTACTGAATGGAAAGATAAACAGATTATCTAACTTCCTGAGGTACAGTTAAAGTAATGCTTAGAGGCAGATGTTTAGAATTAAGAGATTTTGTTATGTCACATACTAATAAAAAAATCAAGAACAAACTAAACAAAATTAAACAAAAAGATCAATTGTAATGAAGCTATTACAGAAAATCAAGCCAGTGTAGTATTGAAGAACTGATAAAGATATAAGTGAGTGAAGCTGTCTAGAGAACACAAAATAGAGCTATCAAATGACTTTTTAAAAAAAAAATAGGAAGGGAAGTTGATGGACGAAGTATGATCTCGTTCAAAGAAATAATGCTTGAAAATATAGACAACCATCTACATAATTATAACTAATTCAAACCTTACAAAAATGAACCTGGTAAACATTTTTGTTTTATATATAAACCATAAAATTGTAGAACATTTAGAAAAATATACTAGAAAAACTTGTGACTCTGGGTTAGACAGCAAAGAGTTTTTAAATACAGCACTGAGAATACAATTCATAAAAGGAAATACAAATTGTACTTCTATCAGTGAAATGTGTTGTTAAAATGCTGGAATGCTAAGAACAGCCTGAGCAAAAATATTCATAAAACACATATACTTCTGATCTACAATTTGCATCCAGAAATTAAAGATAATCTCACAGCTCAACAATAAGATAAAAAAAAATCCATTAAAAATGACAAATAATAAAACACAGAAACTTCATCAAGGAAAAGATTTTCACCAGACTTTGTAACTAGAACTACTTGACACGGAGGAGTCCATGAGATATCAGCATTATTAGTGGACCCACTGATTTCATGAATAACCAAAACCTACTAGGTCCTAGAATGATGGGACCTTGGTGTAGCCCAATTAACAATCAATCTGTGCATCATGAGATATTAAAACAGCTGCCATACACAGCTGGTTACTGGCATACTCAGCGATGGAGTCAGCCCTCATGTAACTATCACTGATCAGATCTGAGGACAGTAAGGAGCGGAGAGTGGAGGCAGCAGTTGCCAGCACTGTCCCTTCCAGCAAAATTGCTATGAATAACAACATCAGGCCCAAATCAAGCTTGTAATGCCAAGACCAAGATCAAATGATTCCAAAGCCACTTGATAGTGAAATAGCGATCAGAGGTGTCACTGGTTCTGAAAAATTTATTTAAAATTTTTTGTACACTCGTACTTACAACTTACTTATCTCAAAACATGAAACACACTGTTGTCTACATATTATTAGTCTCAGCATATCCATTCATTTGACCAAAAGAACTTTTGCCCATTATGTACCTAGCAGAACATTCTAACTCACTAATCACAAATAAATCTAGGATACCTAGATTTAAATTATACTTAAAATTCATTATCATGAATCGAGTAACCCTGTTCTTAGCAAAAGGCTTTGGAAGTCCTACATTTTTTTTTAAGATTTATTTATTGATGCATAAATAACTGAGGCACAGGCCAGAGGTGCAGGGGTAATGAGAGGATTCACCAGAGACAGAGTGGAAAGAACAGGCAGATGGATTGAAATACACTGCTGAGGGGAGCAGTGGGCAGGTCAGGAAAGGTTTGCCATGCCATGTGGGTCACCTCCCTGGGATGGAACTGCTGCAATGGCTGTGATAGTTTCCTAGTGCTGTGCTTTTACCCTTGCGCCACCAGAGAAGGCCCCCTACAAGTTAATGTTTAATGGGGTTGGTTGTGAGATTCAACACAGTTGAGTGTTTCATAGGCTTTACGGAGTCTATTGGGATCTCGTTAATGAGCAAATTCTGTTATAGTTTCTGATGGGGCCCCAAGATTTTGCATTTCTAACAAATTGCAAGTAGCTGCTGATACTGTTGAACTGCACATGCAGTTGCAAGATCTTAGCATCTTGATTATTTCTCAACATAGAGTATCTTTGTGTGACATTGTATAACTCCACAGTTGACCAAAGATGCTGCTGCAGTCTCAGAAGGGCCAAAACAGGCTACATGAAATGCAAAACATTTGTATTTTTAAACATATACCTCTAATTTCAAAGTTATCTTAATATTATCACATTTTAAAAATCCTTGTTCAAGTTTAGAAAGTTTACTTTCACACACACTGATATGAAAACTTTGTAATAAAATATCTTAAAACCTGGGAAAATAAACACATAAGAAAACTCATTGATGATAGGTGATATATCTGAAAATTCATTTGGAAACAGTATTAAATTGGAAGATCATTTATCAAATTCCCCATCACTTTACCTTAGCAAGTAACACACAATATTTAAGGACTGGTATCTCTTGTGTCAAAAATGATTAAATTTTAGGTGAATGAAGTATTATAAGTGAATATCTCCTCAATTTATGGCCACCTCTGTGTTGAGAAATGAAGTTATTTTTTCAGGGATAATTTATTCATTGATTTCATTTGTATTCTTTCCACTTCAGAATATAAATAGTGATTTATCATAAGTGAGATTAGAAATGGCTTTTCTGGGCCCTCTGTGGTGGTACCACTGGTTAGGGTTTAGCACTGCAAGCTGGCCACATCCAACGCAGTTCGAATTCAATCCCCAGCTAGAAAGTGACCCACAGGGTGCAACAGACCTCTCTGTCTCACCTGCTGCTCCCCTCAGCGTGTACTTTGTCAGTCGGCCTGTTCTGCTCCCCACTCTGTCGCTGATGAGTCCTGTCACCGACCCTGTACCTCTGTCCTGTCCCCTAGCTCTGTATGCATAAATAAATAATCTTTAAAAAGGAAAACAAAAAAGACTTTTCTTTAGCATAATGCATATTTAAGCAATGAAGAAAAAGCCTAATCAGTGTGATTTGTTCTCTTGTTGTTCATGATGATACCTTATCATTTTCTACAGTATTGTTGGAATGGAATTTTATTTTTCATTTTGGTTTTTTCTTTATTTTCTTTCCTATTTTTGTCTTAAATTGTTTTCACACATATGTCCATGCAGGTTATTTTTAAATATGTACATACTCCAAGAAATAAAATACTAAATTAAAAATAAGTTCCACCATTCATTTATGAGTTCTTTGTCCAGATCCTTTGTTCATCAATGGCAAAAAAAAAAAAAAAAAAAAAACTATTAAATATTTGCATGGGAAACCAGTGAATATACTATTTGAGTTTTCTAAAAGTATAAATCAAAATAAACTTTCTCATATCTTAGCCAGCTTAACAATATTGTCATCTTGAGCCTCTAACTTAGTCTTTAAGTAATTAAGCAATATATTTAAATGTATTTGCTATTAGCCACCTATTGTTATTTAATTACTTTAATATTAAAACTAATATTTTATTTTATAAAATATAAAGGGACAATGAATCTTATTAAATGAATATTAGTATCATAACTAATATTAGATTCAGACATATAATTTGAAGTATATATTTTATCTGAGGCACTAAAATATAACTCCCCTAACTCGATTATGTATAAAATATAACTCCATTAATTCTAATTCTAATCGCTTCTAAGAATCAAGACACACATTTATAGACCTATTTTTTTCATAATATGGAAAAAATAAATAAATGAGAAGATCCTTTGACTTATGCTAATAAGCACACTCCAACATTTGGAGATGTTTGTTTGGATTATACTGAGTGCAGTGTACTCATTATTTCATCAGTGCGCTCTTTCCACTGCATACTTTATAGCATTACATATATAGCCTGGGTACATTTACATAATTATGCATCAACAAAATTACTTTTAGGTAAATATATACAAACCATTTTTACCTTTCATGAATAATGGCATTTTCAAAAACTTTCTTTTAAAAAATTATTTTTTAATTTCTGATGCCCTCTGAATTTTTGACATTCTTAGTCAAGTAAGAAAAATTTACCTTTATTTCTGAACTCAACCCTCTACAAACAATAAACTTTCACCCTTGATGCATATGAATAATTACCATTTGCATACAGTTATTTTAGGACAATCTGACATTCAGCTGTTATTATCAAAGGCCATATTCATTTCACCTTCAGTGTTGATTGCACACCACATTATACATTGTTAGCTTCAAATTCATCATATAAAGGTAATCGATATTTTTCTTTATTTAATAAATAGTTCCTATGCTAAGAAGTTGAATTAAGTAATGTTAGCTACTGTTTTATTGCTATCTCTCTCAGTACTTGTAATATGTTCATGTATAATGTGACTTCTCATGTGGAAGATTTTCCAGTGTTTTCCAAGTCTATCTGATCATGGGACTTACAGTTTTATAGACTGTGTCTCAAAACTATTTGTGCTTTGGAACACAATAGTTTTTTTTTTTTTTTTGAGGGGGTAATGACGTATCATATGAAAAAATAATGGGATGATATAGAGCTTTTTAACAGGCCACTCACCTTAAACACTTGATTTAGAACATCCCACTAAAAGACATTATAGCACTTTTTTTTTATTAAACATATAAAACATAGCTAATAATTTATTTCCAAAAATCTGATATTGTAGAATATCCATTGTTCTGTAACTTATTTGTCACAATTTAAGAAATTTTCTGGTAGATAGAGCTTAATGTAGTCCTGATATAAATAAAGGAGAAAAGTTTTTTTTCTTTATAACATATAACTTACTAGTTATTATTATTCAGTTATTCTACATTACATTAAGTATTATTTTATTCAACATATAAAGGATTTCTCAGAAAAATATGGATTTCCCTGGGAATAAATTTATTGAAACACGACTAACTCATTATGTTTATCTTCCTGAGACTCCTAAAGACAACACAAGTGTCAGATGAAATATTGCAAAAAGATTTTTCTATACTATATATCTGATGATTCTATACTTTATGAACAAAACACAGTTTACTATTATTATTGTGTGAAATAAGTCACATGTTATGAGCAGATACAAATAAAATTAGTTCATAAATTAGTCAAATTGTTCCATATTTATATCACTTAATCAATATAAATATATACATACTGAAAAGTTAAAAAGCATCAAAAGTAACCTAGATTACTTTGGGCTCTCATCTAAATCAATTCATTTCCTCCTTTGATTCTACTTGTTCTTTTGTGAAAGAATAATATGTCCAGATTGTTAAGTTGAAATTATATCAAATGCTAGACTAAGATGGGCATTTTAATAAATGATATTGGGACAAGCGGGTAGCCATTTGGAAAGCCTGAAATTTTTGGTAACTTACAGCTATGAGTGCTAAGGAAAACATTATTGAATTTATCTATTGCCTGAATATATGGGAAAGCTTCCTGATAAGGCAAAGTACAAAATCAGTAAATTAGCAAATGATAAACATACATACAAATTAAATGTATATACTTTTACATTGTACAAAACATCTCTAGGAGAGTCACTTGTGAATGAGAAAATGGGGGGAATATTTGAAATATATCATCACAGAAAAAAGAAAATTCATTGTCTATAAATATCAATATTATTTTTTAAAAATTAAAAAAATACTCCAGTTTCTAGTCAAAACAGAGTTTAAAAGATCAGATTTGGGCCCTCCCTGGTGAGATGGTTAAAACACAGCACT
>NW_004567114.1:41104937-41157433 GCF_000260355.1 Condylura cristata
TGATGATGATCTCAGTGAAATATATTATTGGCTTAGGAAGAAATATAATTTGTGTCCACAGATCAGACACAACAAATCCCACTGAATCTACTCAAAAGCTACCCAACAGAGAAGAGAATTTAGCAAAATTATTGAATAAACATAAATTTCAAGATTTGGCTTTTCTTTGAAAGAGAGGCATCCAAGGTCATATGCCTCAAAGAAGTGTAACTCAACACCTTACCAAACAAGACAAAAAAAAAAAAAAAGAGCAGTGAAGCCTCCAAGCCCCAGTCAAGGCTCCTTTAGCTTTAAAAAACTTGAGTTGAGTCAGATAACTAGTTAAAGGGACCTACTTGCCTTTTCCCTTTTTCTCCTTTGTCTCCCTTCCAGTGTTTTAAAACTCCAGTCTTATAATTTGAATTTGCCAATTAAGTATGCAAAACTCTGGATACTGCCCATCTCCCCCACTTAGCACCAATAAAAACAGGGTGCAGATCCTTGCTTGCTCTTCCTCAATCTCTCTCTCTCCCTTTCAGCAATTTCACTGTCTTCAATGTTTCTGTTTAATTTCCAGCCTTACAAATAATATACCTTTATTTTCCAAGTTTCCTGATGGTTATTGATGAAGGACAACTTGCAATCATAAGAATTCTACAAGTTAGTTATAATATTGGCTTAAAAGAGGAAGATAGATCTAGGAAATTTAACTGGCCATAGGCTGAGTGTCCCAAGTATCTCTCTGATTAATATGACTATCCAAAGTTACAAAACAATAAAATGCATATAACAATCAACCACAAATCTATATACTATCAATGAATAATCAAAAATTAAAATGACAAAACCAACTCCCAAGAATTTAAATGACTGAATAGCTCTTTACTCCTAAGTATGAAATATTTAGGAATAAAGGTGACAAAAATATGTTCAATAGGTGTTCACAACTATAAAACTTTTACGATGAAGTAAGAAGAATGTCAAAAGGGAATTAACCATAAATGGTCATAAGTGATTTATTTTGTGTAATGGTGGTGATGTTGCATATCACAGGTGTACACTAAAAAGAATGACTTTCATAGCATTTAAGTTATAGCTCAAAAATCTTATCTCAGACAAATCCTGTGTTTAAACAGTGCTTAAAATATAAACAGAAAATATTATAAACAACTAGATGACATAATATCAAACATATGATCATGCAAATTTATGGTAAGATACACAAAATAAACACTATATTGCAATAGAATTCCTTCCCCATCTGTCAAGTAGTCAAAGCTAAGCTACAGGAAAGCAACTAACCTAATGTCTTGCTGTTAGGAAAGCACAAAAGGATCATGGACAAATCTCACAATTTCTCCAAAATTATGTTTTTTTTTATCCTTCACTAAGATCCCACTTCTAGGAACTTACTTGAAGTTACAACCACAACAAAAAAAAATAGTCATGGGACTGTATATTATGAGATTATTTTGAACAAAACTGAAAACCAGTTAACACACTGACATAAAACTTTGCTTGAGTAACTACAGCGCATCAGCATAAAGAAATTCTATCCAGATTTTTTTTGAAGGAACAATATAAATGAATATGGAATGATTTCAAGGATATATTAAATGACAAAACCAGTGTGCAAACACATACAGGTACTGTGTGCAAAAAAGCAACAAAATGCATAATTTACTCACTGTTACAATGGAAACACAAGGACTCTGCTTCCAGTAGTGACATCACGGGAAAGAAGTATTGAACTTTTCTCTGCAGAAAACAAGCATAAAATAGGACATTATTATTTTAAAAATACTATTTCATGCACTAAGTAAGGCCAGATTCAGAAAACAACTTGAGGAGTGCTTATTCATGATAAGTGGGGACTATGTTGTATAAGCCCACTGAATTCATGGTATTCTTGCCTGAAACATTATAATCCCATGCTCACTTAGAGCCTGCAGTTTTAACAGAGGCGGTTTTTTGAGGCAAGCATCAAAGTTTTAATTATTTTGAAAGAAAGAGGCTAAAAGTAAGAAAGCTGAAAAATAACTAAGAAAATAAACTTAGTACACAACCCTCCCTGACCAGTTGAAGGCAAACCAAATTACATATATCCAAGGAGACCCAAGAAGCAAAGATATTAAAAGGCTGGTACACTTGAGAAATTTCAAAGGTCAAAAGTCACATATCCATAATATTAAATGACCTATATGAAAGGTAAGTATTGTTAGACTAGATTTTAATAAGAAACATTTCTATAAGAAATGTTTGTATATAGTGTTCATTTATCTTATTAAATTACATTGTATATAATATGATAAATAGATATTAAAATTGAGAACAAACTGAAAGTTACAGAAAACAAACTAAGAGACTATTGTAACTGTATTGGCATGAGAAAATATACACTTAAAAATAAAAATATAGTAAAGATAAAGAGATTTTCATGATGATACAAAGGTCAATACAATAGGACAATTTGTAATAATTACAAATGTAAATATAACTAAATGAATTTTGAATACATGAAGCAAAAAATTACAAAATTAAAGAAACAAACCATGGTTTGAGATTTTAATTTTGTTTTCTTAGTATCTGACAGGAAAAATAGAAAGTCAGTCAGAACATAGAAGACCTGAAACACTACCAATTGACCAATACAGAAGATTTTGCTCAACAACACCAAATAGATACCTGTTATATACACCCATTAAAAATTCACCAAAACATATGCTGGACCAGAAAAAAATATAACTTTTTTAATAAATTTAAAATGTCTGAAGTCAAACATTACAAAACTTCCAAAGAATTTAAACATCTGAATAGCTCTTTATAAAGTTTAGAAGACTGTAGTTTATAAATTAACATGTACAACTGCATGTTATTAATTGCATGTCTACATAGTACATACTAACAATTTCTTGAAGTGACATTACACCAAGATTCCATTCACTGTATATAAAAATAAATGATGTTTACTTATTTAACAAAAAGTGTACAGGGTCTACATACTACAAACAATTTATTGTATTTTATATAATAAGAGCTATTTTTTTAATATTTTTTAAAAGATTTATTTATTTGTGCATATAGAACTGGGATACAGGCCAGAGATGTGGAGGGTGAGAGGATTCACCAGAGACAGAGTGGGGAGCAGAACAGGCAGGTCGACGAAGTACACTGCTGAGGGGAGCAGCAGGCGGGTCAGGAGAGGTCTGCTGTGCCATGTGGATCTCCTCCGCGGCAGGCGGGATCAAACTCATGTGGAAGTGGTTTAAGCTTCTTTGTGCTGTGTCTTAACTCGCTGCGCCACCAGGGAGGGCCTAATAAGAGCTATTTTACCACCGTTAGAAGCTCACAAAGTGTTTAAGATGTGTTTAAGATGTCACTTTTTTCTGAAATTTACTTGTAGATTCTAAATAAAACTAAACTAAATAAAACCAAATTTCAACAGAATTTTTGTGACAAACTGGCTAAATATTTTATATAAATACAAAAGTTATATAAAACTTTTTTAAAGATTCATTTATTTATGCATACAGGGTACAAGCCAGAGGTGCAGGGGTGGTAAGAGGATTCACCAGAGACAGAGCTGGGAGCAGAGCAGGCAGATCAACAAAGTATACTGCTGAGGGGAGCAGCGGATGGGTCAGGAGAGGTCTGCCGTGCCATGTGGATCACCTCCGGGGATCCCCCAGGGATAGGGATGGAACTCATACGGAAGTGGCTTTAGCTTCTTAGTGCTGTGTTTTAATCCACTGCACCACCAGGGAGGGCCCTTTATAAAAAAATTTTTAAGTGAAGTTGGAGATTCTATAATCTAAGATTTAATATAAATCTATTGTAATCAAGACCCTAGGGCACTGGTATAAGGAGGTATGGTGTGTGTGTGTGTATGTATGTATGTGTGTGTGTGTGTGTGTGTGTGTGTGTGTGTAGTAACTTATTGAGCAAAATAAATCCACACCCAAGTAAATAGGCTTTCTCCAAACAGCTACATATATCATTGGGAAAGGGCACATAAAAGTATATTTTTCTTTAATAAATAGCATGATAATTAGTTACTCTTATATAAGTAAAGGATTATTGATTAAAATTTATTCTGTTTAATGTCATAGTATAATAGTTCCCATACCTATTTTGATATACAAAGTATACCTTCTTAGGCCCTTGAGAGTATTTTATGACTCTTTCCATATAAGTGATAGTTAGAAAACCCCCATCAGAAAAATATTTTATAATTATCATAACAAAAATTAGTTTGGGCAAGAATCACCAATGCGTTCATATTTAAGGGAGGATTTTGATGAGAAAACAGGAAGGAGACTATTTTAAAACTGAACTATATTCTTCACAAACATTAGTATCATAGAAAGCCTGGAGAGTAACAGCAGGTTAAAAGGGAACTAAGGGATATGACATTTAAGCACAGTTGTGATCATGGAGAGGATTCTGTAATACAGGGGAAGTTGTAACAGGACAATATTGGGTAGCTGATAGCACTGACATATGAATTGTAAATTAAAGTATTGCATCAATAATACATTTTGACTTTAACAATGTACTGTGATATCTTTAAACATGAATAAAAATATAAAAGAATAAATGTTTAGCTAGTGATAAAGCAAATATGCCAAAATATTGAAAATTAAGGAAACTGAATAAGTGGGGTTTTCTGTATAACATTTGTAACTTACAATATTTTTGTAACTTTTAAAGTATTTGAAAATAAACAGTTAAAAATACATAACTATATATAATGTATAATAGAATCCAAGATATGTTAAAAAATTGATAAATAAACAAAAACAGAAAAATATTTTTAATATCAGGAAATAGAATTACCTCACATTAAGAAGTTTTGTGTAAAAATTAAAATATAAACTTAGGAGAGAACAAACATCCTGTGAAAATGTTGTTGTTTTTATTTTCCATAGGGTAAGCAATAAACCATGGACAAGTAAACAATAAGGTAAACAATACGTAAGTGTGGCCAAAATACATTTTCTAAAAGTATAAAAATAATCTGTTAAATTTCAAGTTACAGTTTACCTCACTATTTTGCACTGGAATAACATCATCAAACATCACTAAATTAAAGATATTCATTGTCCTAGTCAAGAGCAATGCCCATCTGTTCTCTGCAATGGTTTGCATTTTACACACATGAACAATTGGTTCTCTGTTGCATTTCTGCATATTGACAGTAATCACACTAGTTGAAGCCAATTATTTTAATCTTGTCAATCCTCATATTCACTAACCAAAACATCTGAGCTTGGCCACAGGGTCAAGAGAAAGTCTTAGTCATGGGATACAGGAAAATATCCCTATGGTCCTCTAGCATTCAGAAATTATTATCATTAAGTTTTGGATTGTGACTGACACTTAATATATTCATCAAGTTTAGATATGTGAAATACAGTGCAAAGACATATATTTTGATTTGTGTCCATAGCTCCTTTTTCTGCATCACACTTACTCTTTGATTGAATTGAATATTATGTGGACAAAATTTCAATAATATAGAAATACTCCATAAAGTATTTGAGTATGTGTATATCAGTATAAATTACAGAAGCATTTTTTTAATTAGATGAAGTATTTATAAAAGAATCTCTTGTGTTAAAATCAGGGAAATGCAAACTTTTAACATTTTTATCATAATATAAAGTAAAATGAGTTAAATTCACATTTCAGATTATCAAATCTACATATCATTATGTAAACCCCTAGAGTTATGAACAAGATCAGACCCATCATGATGGACGAAAATTCTCCATTTGAAAATCAACTCTTGGTTGATATTGGACCCTAACAAAAACTGAGCATATGGTTCTAAATGACTTTAGTAACACACAACTTATGAGATGATGTCAGCAGATGTGCCAAATCACAAGACTGAGTAAATGCTGCAGAAAACCCCAAAATATGATGAAAATTATTTACTTTTAATGGAGTCAGAAGGCATGCCCAGTTTGCAGACTTCTGTGGCACAGATGTTATTCCCCAACTCACACCTATCAGCCTTTCAGTTTCCAGGACTCCAGCCTGACTCAAAATGTACTGGTTTTTCTGACAGCAATATATACTGGTTGAAATCCAAAACCAATGACTGCTGCCTTTAAGGTGGTCTAGGAAAAGAATGGTGAAATTCTTAACAGAAGACAAAGCTGTGAATAGTATACTTGATTATAGACCTTTGCAAAAAAAAAAAAAAAAAAAAAAAAAAAAAAACATCAATGTGTAGTTTGAATATACATTGACGCCTGGGTAGTGGGGTCAGCTTGGCTAGTGGATCAAAAAGATGAAAAATCAACTCCAAAAGATGGGGCTGAGAAGCCAGAAATTGAGGTATATAGCTCTATACATGGGGGGGGGGGGAAGCATAAATATGTACTCCTTAGTAACTCAATATAAAATGACTTAACTATCCAGATTGCCCTCATTTTCCACAAAGATAAACCAGTTTTCTAAATACTATGAATGAAGACTTGCAGGAATAACAAGAAAAATTTTATTTTATTACTTTGAGTAATTTGGGCTTCTATTTCCAAACTGGACTGGGGCAGGGATGCCTGAGTCTGAAATCATCATATCTCAATACCCTCCATGTCATATATAATACCCTCACACATATAATGAGGGCATTATGAAGGCTAAAATTCCTAATATTAAGTACCACCTGGCTTTTCACAGGTCTCAGAAGTGACATTTTTATTCTCATGTAACATTTCAAATATTGATTGTTTTTAATGGGAATGTTTTTCAATTTCTTTTATATTCATTTCAAAGTTGACTGACCTAAGGCTTGTTGTTAGGGTTATCAAGTCAGATTAGTAGTATATATTCTGAAGCATTTGAAACTCTCTGAAATTGAGGTTTTAAAGGCACTCTCACAAACACAGCAATAAAATGGTCCATAAATCCAGTAGAGCTCTAGTTAAGTTTCATTTTTTAAATTTGTTTTCTTGTTGTAACACTTCAAGATTCTAAAGTGTTGCTTTTCCATATTTATAAACATTTAAAACTTGTAAAGCTGACTGTAGCTAGGCAATAATAAAGAAAGTGCCTAATAAAAGCATCTGGAAATGCTAAAGGTGACATTTTACAAAGAGTAGAAAAAATTGAGATGAAAATTGTGAAGTAATTTAGAGTTTGAGTGGACATATTCATACATTTAAGCATTAAAGCCAAATTAGAGAAATTTCACAAAGAACTCTAAGACTCCAAAAAGGGTAAATTAAAGTTATGACTTAATTAAATGCTTGTCCTCTAAAATCAAACTGTTTTATCATTTTTTACTTCTGGCACATGTATTGGAAAAGACAGTTACTGCTCTCCTACCGGAGTTCCTCTTTGGTGCTGACAGATCTTACAAGAAAACAACAAAGTATTATTTAAATCAGGAGGTCATTTCCTAATACAGGAGTCAACCACAGAAAAGTTACTTAAATATGTCATATTAAGAAATACTTCCCATCAATCATTTTCACAATAGTTATATAACATGTTATCTTGACTTGCTTTATAATTTGTCAGCAATAATGTTTTTATGAAATATCCAAGGCATTCACTTTAATTCAAATTCACCAGAACAAAGACTGTCTAATGAAAGACACAGGTACAATTTTATGTAATGTAAAATTAATTGGAATTTTTTTACACATTTATCCTTATGGATATTCACAGGCAAAAATATATATGCTCTAGTGATAACTTCAAATACTACCTTCAAAAACTTTGTTACCAATGCCTTTTTATATAAATGTGCAAGTGAATTTACAAAGGAGCTACAATTCTGTTGTGAAGTGTAGTTGACTCTAACTGTTCCCTAACACCATTAGCAATCCTGTGTTTACTCAGTCATGTCCATAGATCATTGTCTCCATGGGTAGTCCAGGACTTCAAAGGACCAATCCACAATTAAATATCTGCAATGGAATTAAATTTACAAACTTACTTATCAGTATTTTGTTTTATAATATACACTCCCTTTGTTGTATTGACTAAAAATATTAGAAATGGTGTTTGTTTTGTTTTTTAAGGAACCAAAAATAAATAAATAAAGACCTCCTTGGTGCTGCAAGAGGCTAAGTGTCAGCACCAGGAAGCTGTCCAAACCACTGTAGCACAGGTTCCCTCCCTGGTCAGGGAGGTAACCCCCATGGCACAGCAGACCTCGTCTGTCTCAGCTCAACAGTATATTTCCGTCAATATGCCTCTTCTGTTCCCTACCCTGTCAACACCCCTGGCCTGTCCTCACCCCTCTGGCCTATATTCCAGCTCTTGTATGCATAAATAATTTTAATTTTAATTTTTAAAAAAAGTTGAAAAATGAAAATACATATTTAAAATCTTAAATATCCAGAAAAGATGTTACATATTTAAATACCCTAAAAGTTGCATGACTTGTCATGTTAGTAAGAGTTCACTGAGGTACAAGAAAGTAGTAGAAAAAGTTTGTTTGAAGATATGGACTTGCATTACCTTGAATACCACACCTTTCTTTCATTCTAATCAATGACACCTTTATTCCTTACCTTGGTTGCTCCCATTCCTTCAGACATCAAACAAATAATTCTAATAATTCTAATTCTACAAATATTAAAATATGACACCTTCTTGTTTAGAATTAGGGAACATTTCTACATTTCAAATTCAGGGCTGGAGCTACAATATGTAACTACACAAAAATCAAAAACTAACTGGCATTTGTTGGTTCAATAACTACCCTAAAAATGTAACAGATTCTGAGTGGTATTAACCAAACACAGGGCAATGCTTTGCTTGGAAAAAGATTGAGGGTCTGTTGAATTAGTTTCCTTCCCACTTCACTCCTATTTTCACATGAAGGAGATGAGGGACTTAATAGAGACCAGCAAACGTGACCTTGACCACAGCAGTATGTGAGCTACAAAGATTAAAGCGGGAACCAAGCTGAAAATTTTGCCAAGATTAGTTTTTTTGACAACACAGGAAAGTAAAATGGCTATGCTGGGAACATCTTGTCCTAATAGGATTTCCTGGGAACATGATGTTACCACGAAGGGATAAAAGCTGGTCTGAAAGAGTTGCAAAGAAAATTTTCCCTAAGACAGGTGACTACAAGCGTGACTGACTCTGTCAGTGCATTAAAATAAATAAAAAAAAAAAAATAAAAATAAAAATAAAAAGGTGAGCAAAATTGCAAGCAAAGACATTACTTGAATTAAGGGAATGTAACAAATCCTAAGTGTTGAGGGGTTCCTCAGGAACAAACCAAACAACAAAAAAATACCTGCTATATGGGAAAAGATCAATCCTCAAGAGCAATCCTACCCCAGGGCTCCTTAATTTCACCTACCATCCAGAGAGTGCCACAAAACAGTGCCAAGGAACACCTTTATTACCAGGCCTCTCACACAGCAACCGAAAAGTTTCAAAAATCATAGTGAGGCTGGGGAGGATCAGAAGACATAAGAGGGTAAATCAAGCAAGGAGTCAATTGTTTTCTGTTTACTATAGCATATATGTACAGGCTTGAAGTGGTTTGAACTAGAAAAGATAGATTTGCCCATTGGTAAAAGTTAGAATATTGACTATTTTTCTGGATCATTTTAAATTAATAAAACATAATGGTTATCATTACTAGTTACTATCCAAAAATTTACCTGCCAAATCAGAAGATGTACTTTCAGATGGCAGGGGAAACCTGTATTGGAAACTAATTTTTATCTGTGACCTTTAAATACTCTTCATCCAATAATAAAAAGAAAAGGACTTACTAGCAAACCACAACTTCTCAGAGAACTGTTTATATTTTAAAACTCAATGTATTACTAATATTTACTACAAAGGCCCTATCCAAGATTAGTGACTTAAAACAATATTCATTTTTAGTGACTTAAGGTAATTTATTTAGGTTAGTAAGCTAGATACAGTATATGTGGTCCCTTGGCTTCAAGATTCCTAACAGAACACAACCAAGATTCAGATCAAAACAGTCTTCTCAATACTAAATTCAATACTGAACTGTTCACTTCCATATTTGGACATGTGGCTATAGGCAAAATTTAACTCTTTAGTATCTTTTTTCTAGGGGTTACCTGAAGGCCTCTGCCATGATGGCCTCCCACCAGGCAGCTCAAACATGGGAACTTGCTCATCAAAGCAAGGAAAAAGAGACAGGAAGAGGGGATGCAGGAGGGAAGTGACAGTCTTTGGTAACTTAACCAGTGTCACCCCATAACCCTGGACATTTTGTTAGTTAGAATAGATTCATTAGGTTGAACCCACACTCACACCCATAACCCTGGACATTTTGTTAGTTAGACTAGATTCATTAGGTTGAACCCACACTCAAGTAAAGGGGAATACACAAAAGCTCCAATACCAGAAGGTAAGGATCAGTGTACACCATCTTATACATGTGGACATGTGGACTGTGACATAAGGCAACAAGGACTAATGGACAATAATGTCCTTATGATAAATCTCATTTTCTATCCGATTGTCTTATTCACATATTGATTCAATAAAAATAGGTGTTTCCCTACAAAAGGATTCCAGATTTTTCTACAAAAAAAATATTTATAATTTCACTAACACATTCATGGGTATATACTATCTAAAAACTCTACAGCAGAGCATACAGAATAGCACAATAACTTTCTCATGTGGAAAATGATTATTTCCTTTACAATAGGATTCAAATAGAATCGTTTTAAATTAAAACAGTCCTGTATATAACCATTTCCAAAATATGCAACTTGAAAACAGTTTTGGAAATATAGTAATTACATAAGAATATTTAAATACTTTGAGTATTTTCATCTTTATATTAACACATTGTTATATAACTATAAAGCATATAAACATTTCTTAGAATCCTCATGAAACAAAATTTTTTTTGAAACCAAAATTTAAATTAACTGATTTATCATTGAAATGGTGGTTCTATGGAAGCTGATTTAAAACACATCCAAAGAGGTGTGAATCTAAACCTCTGAGCCATATATGGTACTGTATGTCATTACCTTAATTAAAACAATATCTTTGAAAACCTTTAATAAATTTTCTTTATCAAGCACAATGCTATTTTAGTCTAAGAGAAATAATGGATTCTCTACTCATAAACCCTATTGTTGATTCTACTTTCTTAGAAAAGAGCAGAATGACCTGTTAAACTTAGAATATCCCATTCCCATAGACTTCTACATGTACATCCAGTAAGCAAAAATAGGAAAACCAGATTGTGGGACAGAAGAGAATTAAACTGAAAATATAAATGGCAGCATCGATGATTTTAACAGGTACTTCACACCCAGAGGCTACCTAACTTCATCTAATGGGTTGTCACAGTGACACTTGGAATAGTGTGTGAAAAGTACAAAAATTTTACTGTTACACCTGCTCTTATTAAGCCAAAATGCCTCCAATTATCTAGGAAAATGGAACTGTGACTGCAAAAAGGAAATAAGATATCTAGGAAGCATGTCATGATAAACAGAATTTTTAAAAGAAATATATAAAAAATAAGGAAATACCAATAAAACTAGGAATCATTTCATTTTTATGTCACAGAAACTGAGGATCTCTTCACAATATAATTTATTAAAAGAACAGTACAGCTAAATTAATGCAAATAAATAAGAACACAAATAGTGTTCCAGATAAAAGAGAGGAACTGAAAGGATATAAAATTATTTTTTCCAAAAGTGAAACAACACAGTAAAAAATAGGAGGAATATTGTTTTGAAATAGCAACAAAGAAAAAGAAAAAATAGGAAAACTGGGCTTTCCTCTCCCACAGTCACTTAGAAAAATGAAGTTGTATGGACAGCAAAATCCCTCTCTTTATAGAGCAATTTGACTATTAAATATTCTAGTTGGGAGAATTGGGAAATGTAGAATTCCTCTTGATGGAGTCCCTTTTTCTACACAAATGTAGAGCCTGCTAAGGACCCCAAGCACAAGGTTGTTCTTGCTTTGACATATTAATTCATTCTTTCATTTGTTCATTCTTTTATTCATTTATCTCTGAGCTGATCATAAAATGAAGGGATATACCAAAATCAAATAGGCATCTACTGGAAGTAAAAAATGTTTGCTCAATTGGGCAAAATTGACCCTAAACTTGTGTACTTTCAAAATCTTAGAAGACAAGGTACAGAGATAAAGATGTTCACTGGACCCTTCTAGAGCCCCTCCCACTTGTCTAAAACCAGTCCCTTATTGAAAGTCTTCCTTCACTTACAAAGTTTTAAGCAAAGTCTAAATGATTAAGGTGCATCATGGAAGGACTCTCCCTGGTGGTACAACAGAATAAAGTACAACACTGTGAAGCTTTCTGCAGCCACCAGTTCGGTCCCCAGTTAGGGAGCTGACCCACCTGTTGTGGCAGACCTCTCCTGACCCACCTACTGCTCCCCTTAGCAGCGTATTTCAGTACATCTGCCTGTTCTGCTCCCCACTGTCTCTGAAGTATCCTCTCACCCTCTCCCCCCACCTCTGGCTTGTACCCCAGTTCTGCATGCATGCAGAAATAAATCTAAAAAAAAAAAAAAAAAAAAAAAAAGGTATATCATGGAAAAATAGGGAGGGTAGCCAAAACTATCCCATGCCAAATATTTGCTCTGTAAATACAAGTGTTGGATAGAATTTATTACAGTGAAATTAAGAACATTTTCTGCAAGTAGCAAAATTATACAGAAGTCAGAGAGCAAGTCAGGAATACAGCAGCTGATAGGTGCTAAATCTCTGAGAAGCAGAAGTCCAGTAGAGGCTTAGCTGAATGAGTGCTATCAGAACAATAGATTCAACATGTCGAAAACCAAGTCAAAGATGTAAAGACAACAGATTAACCACTTGTCACATGCATCAGATGGAATAGGAAGTTATGAAGCAATGGAGGCATTAAAAAGGCCTACAGTACTGAAAGTTGAACATCAAAATGATTTGGATGACTGGAGAAAAGAATAAATAAAGCAAAATTTAAAATACACTGTTGGAATTTAATTAAAAAATAAAAATTTAGTGTTATTTTTAAACACCTAAAATGAAGGAAAATTACAATTTGTAAAGTCAAGGAAATCCCATATAACCTTAAAACAATAAACTTAATTAAAATTTAAATAGAGTAAAACCTAGTGACAGCATTGAAATCAAAGGGTAAATGTAAAAAATCTCACATTGAACTAGACAAAAAAAAAAATCCTCTTATAAATTACTTAAAACAAAAATCAAACTTATCTTAAACTCCTCTTCTATATTAATAGAGTTCAGGTTACTGTTCTTGTTTGAAGTCAACAGAAAGGAATTGTCAAAGTTTATGCAATCAAAAATATATCTATCTGATATGATGCTAAGCTTAATAAGATTAATCAAAGTAAAAATTCATCAATAAAAAAAGCAAGGCTTGAAATAAAATTCTTTGCAATGAATACAGACTCAAGTAAAATACAATCAAGTACAAATAACTGTCACACTGAGTTTGAATATATAGTTTAATTTAGCTGTCTTGGCACCTCTGCTTTTCTTTCTTCATTATCTATGATTTATAGACTGTGTGGTACAGGCCTCATGATGGGCTCCCCTTAGTAAATGTTTAAGTGTGAATATATGTGATAAAGAAGGACAAACTTCAGCATTCAACCTTAGTAATTTTTCCCTATTAAACTTTTGATGATTGTTTTAACATGCTAACAGAAGGGGTATTTTCATTTTAACAAACAATTGATTGCTTAATTTTAGTATTTCTATTCTAGGATTATTCAAACAGCAAAGAAATTTATTCAAAGTGGCCTCTATAAGGAAGTAACTCTGTAAATTAGACACAAAAGTGATCTGAAGAACATGTACATTTCTTTTAAAGAAGTCTTACCAAATTCTAAGTCTCTTCTTATTTATCACTGTGGTTTATGTGCTTCTCCATATGTGGGTTTTCTGAAAAGCATTAACTAGCAACTCTTGGATGTTTTCCCTTCAGAAGCTCAAGTTGTTCTCAATCAACAGTTCTTAATTGTGAACCTGTTACATATAGTCTTTGCCAATTATAATCACTTAAAGATCATTTGACATAGGTTTAGCATCATAAATATTGACAGTATAAAAACATTAATCATATTTGCCTACAACATGAGGATTTTGATTCAAATATGTGAGATTTTGACACAGAAAATATATACAAAAATCTATTTTCATCCACAAACTTCAGAGGCAGATAATTGTAATTTATCAGCTTAAGTTTTGATTTCAGGAGTTACTCTTTCTAGTATATACCAAAGTTGGAGTCACTGCTGAGTCACTGCTGAGAACAATCAAATTCTATTAACCTTTAAACCCAAACTAAAATGATAATGCTCTCTACCCTCTAATCCTGTTTCCGTCTGTTGTTTTCCAGAAAGCAAAACAAAACAAGAACACAACATCACTAACCCCTTACAATGCAAAACACTGAAACTTTTCCTCCCTTCTGTACCCATTTATTTCTACCCCAATAATCCTGCAATTACATAGACTAAAGAAATCTCCAAGGTCATTGAGTAGACTTAAACCCTATTGCTCTGCATGCTTTGTGCTTTATTATAAAATCACCTTTTTGACATGATTACTGTTTTCAGAAACATCTAATTAGATTTTGTTCTTGGGGAACTGAAATAACAAGAATTCCATTTGTGTGTGGATACATGTCTGAGCTCCACCTGCAGGAAGAGGAACAGCTCTAGCTCTACTCATACTCCCTTGGGCCTCCTGGCCTGGCTTGGTTCCACTGGCCGGGGAATCCCACTTTATTTCTGTTCTTTCTTCTCAGTAAACTTTTGTCTAAATAAATTTGCCTGTTTCCACTTGCTTGCTTGCTTAAGTGTCAGAAAATTTCCTGTACCAGCTCTGTTGAGATGCCAACTCATGGTGGCCTAGTGGCTGGGTCTCAGCACTGCCACTAAAGCATGAGGTCTGTACCTGGCTGGGAGAGTAGGCCTGGAAACCTGACATTTCAGTAACAGTTGGAGGACATTTGGTGGTAGGTTGGCGGGATGACAGACGTGACTATGAGAAAATGGTCTCATAAATAGGGTGTGAACAACATTAAATGCGCCACTGAATCAAAAGAAGATTTCTTTCTATTTGAAAGAGGCTTGTAAAATGGAAAAGGAAAAAAATATGAAACTTTGGCATGGGAATTTGACACATTAGTGTGAGTTCATAGTTTTTAATAATAGAAGGATCCAGTGGTGTTGAAATCATATAATTTTCAATCTATAAATATAAATACAGGTATAAAAGGGTGTGTGGGGGACCCTCCCTGGTGGTGCAAGTGTTAGGACACAGCACTGCAAGTTAGCTGCAGCTGCTTCAGCTCGCAGGCGATCCACATGGTGCAGCAGACCTCTCCTATCTCACCTACTGCTCCCCTCAGCAGTGTACTTCATCGATCTGCCTGTTCTGCTCCTCACTCAGTCTCTGGTGAATCTTCTCACTGCCCCTGCACCTCTGGCTTGTACCCTAGTTCTTTAGGAATAAATAAAATCTTAAAAAAAAAAAAAAAAGGTTTGTGTTAGTGTGTGTGTGTAGCATTCTCAAGGTATACATGCAGCCTCAGCAGAGCAAGGCCCCCAATGAGCACATCAAGATTACAGGTAATGTTTTCTACATAGCATTCTATTAAGGAACCAGAACTCCTTGTAAAAATCGCTCATTCCAGGCCTGAGGCAGGGAAAGAACAACATGATACTGGAACATCGAGTTTGCTAGAATGTGAGGAAGTACTTAAAGAATAATGGGTATGTAGTAAATCAAAACCAAAACAAACAGAAAAACTAACTCTGAGCCATACTTAAGGTTTTCACACTGCCAAGGGTAGGCATAAAAGCAAAAACATGACTTGGAATAATGACAGACAGCAACTGTTATTAAGCAAAGCAGCAATATGTTTGTGTGTAGTTACATAAATGAAGAACACTTTTTTTAAAGGAAGCTGAAACTAATAAATCTAAAAGAAATGGTAGTATTAGAAATTCATCATTTGACAATTATTATAGCAAATAGCAATGTAATCAAGAAACATCAATACATACTAAAACTACTAGGTAAATTTACAAAGGAAATATAATATTTATAGTTTCTCAAAACTATCTCCTCACAAAATAATTGTTCCATATAAAGAAAAAAAGAACAACTTGACAGTGGGAAAAAAAAAAAAAAACAGACAATCACTACTTTAATCAAATAACCAAAATGAACACCAATACTGCAATAGTCAAAACCTTACATAACCTGACAGAATATTAATAGCACAACACAGCCTCAGTCCGTGACATCTCAAAGATGTATTACCTGAGCCATCATGAGGAAGCACCAGAAAGATCCAAACTAAGGCATAGTTTACAAAAAAGAAAAAAAAGAAAAAAAACAAAAACCTGTTATTTCCAAAAGTGCCAGAGTTATGAAAATAAAAGGAAAATAATAGAGGGAAAGCTAATATTTTGCAGAAAGATTAAAAGTATGATGCATTTTGTGATTCTGGAATGTAGTGTTTTGCCGTAAAGGGCATCATTGTGACTGTTGGCAAGAAATGATTTGTCTGTGGTTTATGTTGTGATCATGTACTGACATTAATTTCCTGATGCTGATGTTTGTAGGAAATATGAACATCATCTTGGCATGATATTATTATGTTGGGATACAGTTGTTCCCAAACAACTCAATAGAGCTTCTTTGTAATACTCTTGCAAATTTTTCTGTTAAGTTTGAAATTATTTCAAACAAAAACAAGCAAGTTGTATAACCTACATTCTCCTCCCCTATTTTTTCCTAACTTTCTGTAGCCCAGAGTTGGGTTCTTAATCCTGATATAAAACAGTTAGAAAGGTATATGTAGTGATTTAGCATAAAGACTATCAAGACAGACATGCTCTAGATGAAAAACTCTATAAAAGTTTTGAGAATAATGAATTAATATAGATGGATTAACCACTGAGGTACCTGCATTAGTTTTCTCATTCATTTGTAAAATTATTGATAGGTAAAGAGAATTCTCAATTTCAAGTCACTGGTTCCTCAAAATCTTATGCTAGTGAAGATCTAGAGGCCGGTTTTATTTTCTTAAACCAATAAAAGATAATGAAGAGAGAATATCACATTAACTCATAATAGATTCACTGTTTCCATGGTCCTTAGCATAATTTATTGAAATGGTTTTTAATTTAATTGACAGTATATATACATAATTCAAAGGAGATGATAACCATAAGATAACAGAATTAGATATGAAAAATCTCAATGTTTCCAACCAGAGAGGACATCATTTATCTCATTGAATTTGGGTGTTCTACTGAGCTGGATGTGAAAACCTCTTACAAAAATATGTCAGAAGCAGAAGATTGAGGTTTTAAAATTCTTCAAGCAGAAATAGATTTTCAGGGAGAGTTGTCATAAAGATTTGATATTGATACCCTCTAAATTCTATAAGAAGTTATAACAGGTCTCATTAAATATTTAACACTTTCACTTCTTTTTTGCATCAGTTTTATTTAAAAAAAATTTAAAAGGCACTTAAAAATGCTTCAATTTCTGGCCCTCCCTGGTGGCGCAGCGGGTTAAAGCACAGCACTGAGAATCTGAAGCCACTTCCGCATGAGTTCGATTCCCGCCTGCCTCCTGCCCAGGAGGAGACCACATGGCGAGCCAGACCTCTCCTGACCCGCCCGCTGCTTCCCTCAGCAGTGTACTTTGTCAATCTGCCTGTTCTGCTCCCACTCTGTCTCTGGTGAGAGCCTCTCCTGACCCGCCCACTGCTTCCCTCAGCAGTGTACCTTGTCAATCTGCCTGTTCTGCTCCCACTCTGTCTCTGGTGAAGCCTCTCACCGCCCCTGAGCCTCTGGCCTGTACCCCAGTTCTGTATGCACAAATAAATAAATAAATCTTAAAAAAAAAAATGCTTCAATTTCTTTTTTCAGGGCCAACCAGACTTACGTCCATATATTTTAAAATCTTAGAGTAGGTAAGTCCTAAGTCTCATCTGTCATTAAAGTAATAGTTTTCTAGTTAAGTCCTTAAAACAAAAGAATTGGCAGTTAAAATAATTGGCTCTTCCAGTAATCTTTGTATTTCAACAAATGCCTGACAATTCTCTGAGGGTATGAATCATCAACAAATATAATTTCAGGTATTGAAACTAGTCATCTCCTTCCTCGTTAATTATTTTATGTGGTTGTACAGCTGTCAGAATTCCCTCACAATTTGGGGGAGTCTGCCTGTCCCCCGTCTTAATGTTATTATGAGATTAAAAAAAAAAGTCTACATATTCAAACCACACTTCCCTGGATTTTATGTTATTTATTTCTCCATGTACCCTTACCTGGTACCATGTTAAGTGCGTTACATACTTTCATAATCTAATATGAATACTTCATTCTTAGCAGTTGGAAAACAATAATGCAAAATTCACCTTAGTACAAACAAAATTGCAACAAGGAACATCCATAACTCTCAAATATATAAGAAAATTTAACTCAAGTTTCTCTATACCCTCATAATTTTTTGTGCCTTAGAATTTTATTTTTTCATTAAAGATCTGTAGGCATTTCCTTTATCCATGAGAGCACTAAATGATAATTAAAATATAACTTAAATTAAGTGGATGAATGATCAATGGAAAAAATTAATTCTTCCTCATAAACTTAAAGCACTGTTATAGCCCTGTGACACAATGACTCAACCTCTCTCCTTCCTCATGAGACTCAAATCGTGAAAGTGTCTTTGAACATGACTTTTGCTAAAATATTTCAATTACATTAATGACTTTCTGTTCCATGTGCACCTATGTGTCAAATCAATTCATCAGTGTCCAGACATATAATATGGAGATATTTATATCTTCACTTTAGGTATAGAAAATTACTAAACTATGAAGTCCTCAGTTTCCTTTATCTTTCTCTTCACCCAAAATTTACACTGCCCCAACTTGTAAATTTCATTATAAGTAACCATTTCAAACATATTTAGGAAGATGGCATGGTTTTAATGTATTATGTTGGAAATTTTAAAATAGAAACATGTCTTTTAAATTGAGTATATTCATTTTGTGAAAGTTACATCTTACTAGCAGTTCTAATCTTCATTTGTAGAAAACCATTATGAAGAGAGAGGAGCCAAGATTTAGTATGTAGGGAATGATTTGTTAGATTCATAAACAATGGTATTGTACCTAGAATGTATTTTTTGATTAAAATATTGTTTTCTCACAAGGTTAATTTGATGGTTTACCAATGACAGATTTTTCTGCCCTCAGCATTTAATCACTGCCTGGTCCCTTCTGGGAGAGATTTCAGATCTCTCTTATTCAACACAAAAATAAGTTTCCAAAAAGGACTACATTAATTGACATTAATTACCAAAAACAAAGTATAGTTCAATTTTATTCTCAACTTGATTGCTCAAAATTTCTAAATTGTATGTAAATATGTAAATAAAGATAAAGCAAAATCTCCCACAAGATTTTGTGGCAGCTATGATATTAGAAGTTGTCCTTTTAAAGAGGGTTTTGCAATACGGTAGGTCTATCAATATTCTATCAATAATATTGTCTGTTATTTTTGTGTATGAGCATTTGTTTTCTTTAATCATTTTTTTAATAAGTAAATATGTGGTGGTAAATTGACGATATTATGAGTCCACATCAACCGCAAGCAAAATTTTTCCTGAATAAAAGGCACAACTAGCTGAGAATAAGATAAAATCACCTAGGTTACATATGCCCTATCATCTATTATATGTGTTTTATAAAATCATTGGATGAGAATTGGTATGTGAGGCCTCTGCCTATAGCCTGGCAAATGTTAGAATTCAATAAATGTCATCAACATTAATTTAAAAATAAGAAACAATGCTCAGTATTGATATAAGCAAAAAAAATCATAAGGAAAATCATTTGTACAGATAGTGACTCTAAACTGTTTATTAAAATAACAATCATGGTCTTAAAAGTCATACAACATATTGACTTGTTTTCTTGTTAAATGCTCAAGACAGTTATCCTGTATTACACTTAGTCTTTACTAAATATTTAAGTGATCTACCTGTGATAGTGACAATAAGTGTCCTACCTAGACAATCAAAAAGCATCCTGAGATCCTCCTTGGTGGTGCAGCAGATTAAAGCACAGCACTAAGAAGCTAAAGCCACCTCAGCATAAGTTCGATCCCAGCCTGCCCTGGAGGTGAGCCACAGGGCACACAGCAGACCTCTCCTGAACTGCCACTGCTCCCCTCAGCAGTGTTCATCAGTTGGCCTGTTCTGCTTCCCACTCTCACTGCCCCTGAACCTCTGGCCTGTAATCCAGTTCTGTATGCACAAATAAATAAATCTTAAAAAAAAAAAAAAGAAAGAAAGAAAGAAAAGGAAAAAAGCATCCTGAAACTGATGGGTAATCTTGGCATTTTCCTATTTAATGATTACTTGACAAAAAAATTCTAGGCAGTTACATGATTTTTTTGTCTTGTCTTGTTTTAAAGATATCCACCATTTATTCTGGCATATAATTGGGTTATCCAACTATGTATGAAAATAACTTAAAAATTGAAAAAGATGATTAGATTAGATGCCTAGAAATAATACTTAAAATCTATACATAAAATTGTCATGGTTGTCATAATTAATGTGATCTACAGTTGGGAATGAAAAATGGTATTTGGGGATATAAAAGAAAACATGTTTTACCTAAATTCTAAACATGTACTTCTTATGGTTCCACAAGTGATCTGAAGCCCCCTGAACTTTTTAGTTAAAAATAATTCTGGCCACAGTAGGCAGAATAATGAACATCTTCCCCAAAAGATGGTCACATCCTAATCTCAGAACTGTAAACATATTACCATATAAGATATAAAAACTTTGCAGATATAACGACATTAAGATTCCTGAAATGAAAGATTATCCTAGATCATTTGGACGATTGGAGTGTAATCACTTCAAAGAGTAAGAGAGAGGCTGTAGTGTCAGAAACCAAGAACAGATATGACAAAGAAGGTGGAGGTTGAATGATGAGCTTTGAAACTGGATAAAAGTCCACAAGCTAAGGAATCAAGTGTACTCTAAAAGCTTGAAAAGAAATGGGCTCTCCATCGGACACCCTAAAAGGAAAGCATCTCAGCTCACACCTTAGTTCTAGTCTATTTTAGATTCCTGACCTTCATAACTGAAAGATAATGAAGTTTTATTGTTTTAAGATGTTAAGTTTACAGTAATTTGTTACAGCAACAATAGGAAACAAGTATATTGGTGATATAATGAAGTAAATCATCATATGAAATTAATACTATTTTCCAATGAAAGAATTCATTTTCTTCTTAAGTCATTAGCATCTATAATAGCATTTATTTGTCTCATAAATGATTATGGCAATTTTATCAGAATCTTTGTAATTATTTTCAAGATATTCATTTATGTATAACATACTATAGATTACAATTTTCAAACATAATCACAAATATGAATGCATTCAAGTATTTATCCAGGTAATAGGTAAAACTCTTAACACCCTAGCAAAGTACATAGTTGTACTCAATTGAGTGTTTGTAACTTTTGTTTTCCTTGTAATATTGCTAAGTTATATTTTTACACAAAACCACACTACACTAAAACTTATATGCTTGCCTTCTGTAACATTTAACAGGGTATATACTTATACATAAATGAAGCAGAAACCAGAAATCAAATCACATCTAACTTAATATATTACAACTATTTAATAATTTTATCCATTGCAAATAATAAACAGACAATAATAAATTGTCATCAATAGGTACTCTGGAGTCTATTTTCACTAGCAGCTTTTGTTCTTCTGTAGGTATAACCATGGTAAGCTAACTTCTATTCCCCAATATTCAGAGCCCTCTCTGAAGGAGAACTATGCTCGCAAATTCTTGAGAAGGTATATGCTTGCTAACAAAGTGTAAACAGAAGTAAACAGTCACTTCTGCCAGAAACAAAACAGGGAAATTTCTCCACCCTTATCTAGGTTCTTTCAAGGATGGACAGAGAAATTAACATCAGAGAGATCAGTAGTAGAAAAAGCCAAATGTAATAACATATGCATGAAGAATTTACACAGTTTAAATTTTAAAAAATAATGAAGTAGTTGAAGAATATATGTACTATGTATAAGAACCTGGCCAAAAAGGGGTTATTTCATCCTTAGAGTAAAGATAAGATTTTACATAGAGAGGACATGTCTGCTGATAAAAGTACAGTTGGATGAGATCTCCTACACTCCCCCCACAGTTGATACAGGGCAGCAAGGGGCATTAAGAACTGGCCGAGAACACTGGCCAAATCATTTACTGGTCACTGAGCCCTTCATCCATACACACAACTGCACAACGACTCAGGCCCAGGCCCAGGGAACAACCACATTAGGATTTCTTTAACAAACCAGTGAAAAACAAAGTTACTGAAGCCAAAAATGGACTTTACCTCACCCAAAGAAGCATCAAGTGTTTTTCAGTCCTAAACAAAGCAGCTAAAATTGCATTCCAGCCTCTGAGAACACTGAGCTACTCTAGCTAACAGTAGGTCACATGTTTAAGAAGGTGTCTTCTTGCTTCTGCCTACCTGGAGCAGGCAGCAGATAGATGGCAGGCGAGGCAGAATACGCAATGGGAGAGCTCCCAGAGCTGCCAAGACACCTCAGCGATACTCTAGCAGCTACAGTGGCAGTTTGACACTACAAAGGCCACAATCACACAGCTGAGCGAAGTCCCCGCTACAGGCCTTCACCTTCTCTGCCAGGCTGTCACCACAGCAAAACCACGAACAGTTTTGGTTACTTGGCTAACTGGAAAGCCTCTGAACTTTTCTTCTCTGAGTTGAGTTCTGGATGCCTCCACTTTCAGTGGCAAGCAACAGGCGTCTAAAAGATTGTCTCAAAGGTGGGGGCGAGAATCCACAGACCCATAATGCTGAAGATGTGGGGATCCATGCCCATTTCTGCAGTCACTTTAAACTTCTTATCAGTTGCCCCACTCCAAATTGCACTACTTTTTAACATTTTCCCTGGGGCTATCTTTCCTCACCAGCAACCCCTCCAGGGATTTTACCAGGAACACTTCAGTCACCAGTTAGACAATTACATTCTCATGAGTCACAATGTGTGGGAATAGTAATTGCTTCTCTAATTAGGAAAAGTACAGGATTTAGGACATGATATCTTTGATTAAGGGAGAAGGAAAGACAGAAACTGCTAAGCATCAAGGAACTGTATTGCTCTTAGTTTGGAATATGCTGTGTGCTGTTGTGGGATGTCTTGAGGAAGCAAGTTCTAAGAATCTTAGGGTGGTCTGATGTGGACCTTTCAACTTCCCAGCGGAAACTTTTAAGGACCAAGCTCATTCTGCTGTCCCAGTGACAGGAGCAATGCTTTGTGATAAACAGACCTGGTGGTTCAGTGAGGACCTTATTTACCAAAATCTCTAGCTGATCTATAATAAATGCAGCACAAGCTAGAAACAAACACTTGTTGAGAATTGCTGAAATGTGTGAGTTATTTGGGTTTTAAGCTACTAAGGATAAGCAGTAAAGTAGTTTTCAAAGTGAGGACCTCTGAGAGATCCCCAAAACCTTTATTTGAGTGTACTATGAAACCTTGCCTTTTAAACTAGAGATTTATATGCATACATTTTCTTCATATTTATCTGTGAAACAAAATATTGCAGAAAACTGTAAACAAAAGCAGGGGTGAGGATTCTAGTTGTGTTCTAATAAATGAGACATTAAAGACATTTCAAAATATATACAAAGTAATGTCACCTATTAATTTTTTTTGTTTAGGAAAATAAAGTAATATACCTTAAGTAGCACAGCTTAAACTTGTTTATGTTAATATACAATGGATTTGTCGCTGCTATTTTAAAATAAATATTTTAAACTTTCTAGATTTAATTTTAAATATAGTAAATACCAATAAATAAAACGCACATAAGCAAAAATTGGATGCTAGTCTCCTGAAACCAAAGAGATGACAGATGACAGTGCTTACCCTGTCTATCCACACTGGTGCATAAGAAACCTGTCAGACTGCTTTCTGTTTTCTTTTAGTATTTACTGATTATTTTTATTATTTAATTTTTTTCAGCCATCATTGAAGTCCCCACAGTTCTCCTGCCACCATATCACCCATGGACCATCACCATCTTCCCTTGTGTGTATCTCTCCTATGTTTGTTCTCCTTCTTTGCTTTATGCCTCAGGTCTATGGTCCGCTGCTAGTTTTGACACTTTTTTGAACTTCTGTTTGGCTTCTCTATATTCCACATATCAGTGAGACCATTCAGTATTTATATTTTTCCTTCTGACTAATTTGGCTCGCAAAATCATTTCCAGCTCCATCTATGTTGCCCCAAATGGCATGAGTGTTTTTTTTTTTACCACTAAGTAGTACTCCATTGTATAAATATATCACAATTTTTTGATTCATTTGTCTATTGGGGGTATTTGGGTGGTTTCCATATCTTGGCTATCTTCCTTCACACTATATTTTTTATGTTGAAAAGAATTAGAGTACATATAATTTCAGGCTAAAGTAAAACCTTCAGAACATTTCTGACAAACATAATGAGGACACATTTAACTGGCTTTACCTAACAAATAAATAGGAATGAACTTACCTGTATTTCAGCATAGCACAACAGCTTCCTGAGACTCAGCCCAAGTAGGTCTGGGGTGGGAATGGAGAGTTTGCATTTTATATTGTTTTCAGGTGATTTTGCTGCTATAGAAATAGGAACCACGTGCTGGGAACTGAATCCTGGGATATCATCAGCTGATGTGGATCAGGGAGAAAATGCCAGGCTATTGCCATTGCCAGACTATTTCTCTCCATCTTTCTTTGAAGATGTTATTGTCTTCCTATCCTTATTTTTTCAACTACCCTTCACTTACCATACTCAAACACAGGGATCATAGATTTCTTTCACTCCAGGACTTGATATTTTCCTATATATTTTAAATTTTGATTGGGCATTTAATCACCTTCTAGTTTTCATCAGTCCTTTAGTGCTTCATTTCAAACAAACCATGTACTTTATATGTTTTTGTCCACACTTCAGCCAAAATATTCCTACTCATAAATAATTCAGAAAAAATATTCAAAAATGTGTCCAGTTTGTTTATGTAAACACTGTTGGTATAAATAACCATTCTTCAAGCAAATAGGTTTTTAAAAGATATACGTCTTTTCACTGTTCTAATAATATTAAAAACATTATCTAGTGTTGTCATTTACTGAGTGCTGACAAGCCTTTAGTTACTGGGGGAACAAAAGTTTCCATTAGACAAATGGAGCAAAGAGAAGTTGATGTTATTTTGATATTGCAAGTGCAAGCAATAGAAGAGAGAGCACAAAGTCTAGAAACAAATTTCACTGAAATAAGGGGCTGGAGAGTCCTTAAGAGCTAGAGCGGGGTTGAGGGAGAGGTGGTTTATAGCATCTGTTTGCTAATTGCCTTTACCCAAAAGAAAAGGAAAAGTCCTCTCATCTTGTGACAGGAGGGTTTTTTAGTACTTGGAAGGACATATCTACTGAAGTCTAGTTCCTACCTTCCCTCAGACTGGGAGGTATGGACTCTCTTCCTTAAAAATTATTTTTCAAACAGACTGCCCAGGATCCCTGAGTAACACAGTCCTGGGTTTTAAAACTGACAAGTGGCTTTAATAAAAATTATAACTGAAAAAGAGAAAGAATTTATATAACTAATTTTATAGTAAATCTCCTAAAACAAAGGGAAGGAAAATATTTAACCAAACTAAGGAAAATTATACCTAAATGCTAAAAGCAAATTTATTAAGTACTGTCTTACCTTTAATAAGGTAAACAGTAAAGTTGCCTTGCTCATTGGCAATGAATAAACCAATTTTAGCACTCTTAAAACAGCTAGCATTATCAAGAAATCATTAAATGCCAGGAATTGTACTAGAAATATTTTATGTATTGCCTTACCTAATTTTACCAGTTGTAGACAGTTCACCATAAATTCTTTACTGCACACATGTTCATTGCATCAATCAAGCTAATTATAAAAGAAAATAGCTGGTCAACAGTTGGATTAAATACTTTGGTTTGACCGTTTGGTTTCAACTAACCCAGTATCCTCATTTTTATA
Organism: Condylura cristata; assembly: GCF_000260355.1. Taxonomy (NCBI): domain Eukaryota; kingdom Metazoa; phylum Chordata; class Mammalia; order Eulipotyphla; family Talpidae; genus Condylura; species Condylura cristata. Next base: position 41,131,045 of record NW_004567114.1, read on the forward strand.
TTATATTCACATTACTCCTCCTAATGGTCTATACACTGAAATATAGATGTGGTGGTAATAATGGACATTATCTGTATATATCAACTTGATGGGAAATAGCAGAATAAAACTTACTGGGGAAATCGTAACAAATCAGTTTGCAAATCCTATGGTAAGCAGTTGTCCCTCTACCCATCCAGACCGACTGTGAACCGTGTTATGGCAAACATAAAAAGGAGGCAACTAGTAATTATCAATCCTTTCAGTTAGAAGAAATTCTTTATCAAATTTACCATGCAATGTTAGAAGTTGGAGGGAAGAGAATAATCAAGTTCCTTTTATAACTTCCAAAGGAAATGGCTATGTGATCTCTGATGAGTATGAGATGGTGCACATCATTTATTATTTGTTATTAGAAAACATGATATATGCAGAACTTTAGTATTTGGCACCAAATCTGGTTAGGATAATTTTGTGAAATATTAGAATGAGGAGTGTGATAGAACATTTACGTGCAATCTAGATATTATTATTGGTCTTTTTTTGGTTTTCTTGCTAAGAGGATAAAAGGAATTTAGGGAGAGACCCAGCAAGGGTGAGGCAATAGCTCCCGGAGTCACACTCTAGGCCTGCGAATGGAGAGCCTTAGAGGTTATGGAGTTGGCCACCAGGCTGGGATGTCACATGTTTAGGCTGCATTAACTGGGGCACATTAGATGGGTTGCATACTCCTTCATGCAGCTCATCTCCATAACATCCTAAGTCCCCACCCAGGAGCACACGTTTGAGCATGCTTCAGTCACTCTTTGGTCAGGCCCCTAACACCTGCATCTATTCAGTCATCAAGCTTCAGCTGGCACTGGAGTCATTCCCCCAAATCAGGAAACTTCTGCAGAGGGAGGGTCTGTTTCTCATCAGTGATTTGCTACCTGGGATTTCATAGAATTTTGATTAGCCTCGGGATGCAACAGTAAGATTAGGCGAATGTGGTTAGGTTCTCAGGGCTCTATAACAATCTGTAGTGCCAGCTATATACTTTACATATAGCAATGAGAAATGTCAGTGTCTCCCATCAGTCAAACAAGGGTAGCTTTTATAAAATACCACAAAGATGTTACAAATCAGCACCCTGATATGTGGAAACTGATGTATCTCTATTGAAAGCATAAATTTTTAGAGAAAAAACAGGGATTTATTTTGTCCTTATAAATTTGCATCCCTCTTTAATTTTTTGTAATTTTTGTCTTTATCCTTTTTATGGCAAATTGCCTTATGGCTAGATATATAACAAAAAAATGTTTGCTGTGAAATTATTTCCAACAGAGAACTTACTGCAAAATTACTGGACAGGAATCTTGCAAATATCCACTGTGAAGAAGGAATCGTTAATCTCTCCTCATTTAGAAATGATAAAACTGACATTCAAGGAGGCTCATCAAAGTTGCAAGATCACTTATGCTGTCAGTGGCAGAACCAGGATTCTGTGGCCATTTGTTTTGGTTCCAAAGACTGTGCTATATGTTTCACCTGTTATCAGGAACACTTCCCAAGAGTATAAGGTGTTATCAGATATATTACTGAAAAATGACATCACTTAAATGAAATGTTTTGATTTAGGGGAGTTGTTGGAGAAAATAAATGATATGGTTTATTAGAAATCACATTTTCTTTAAGAAAGTATTAATGGGTCCTTATTACTGGAAAATTATACCTAAATGCTAAAAACAAATTTATTCAGTACTGTCTTCCCCTGGGAATGCTTGAGAGGAAGTGTTCATCACACATTACTGCATGGTGATCATAAAAATAAGGAGGGTGAAGTATAAGGGATAAGCATAGAATAATAGGAAATCCACTCATTTGCTGATGAAGAAAGAGAAAATTTACTGTACATAAATCATACTCAAAAAGTATATTTTTATTTTCTATTATAGTGTTTAAGAGTTCTTATCCAATTCTAGGTATTTTTTCTCTTATATAAATAACAGCACACTTATCTTAAAATCTAACCCATAGATATGATTATACATACATAAGGGCTAGTAATTATTGTTATCTGAAAATAAAGTTTCAATAATACTTAGACAAAAAGTTTATTATATAATCAAAGTGAGGATTTAAACACAGGCAAAGCTCTACAGATTTTAATCTGTAAGATTTGTTCCAATAAATAACTTGAATTTAGTTGACTTAGTAGAAAGCCTGATTCATTGACATTAAGGATGTAATTTATCTTTGATAGGAGGGGCATCTAATTCTAAATTCTCCAGACCTAAAGATAAGCTGATGCTAGGGGAAGGCAAAGTAAGATTGCTAATGAATGCACTGCAGAGATGCAAAGGCTAAGTAGCCATTGTTAAATCTCTCTCTCTTTTTTTTTAATCAGAAATGACTGACTTTGCCATCAGACAACAGAAATCTAAATGCAGAATGAAGCCTGTGAAGATGGTTTTGTTCTCAAGTCTGCTTGGCTAAGGGCAGGAATCCCAGAAAATTTTACAATATCTCACACACTTTGTTTTCAGACTAATATATCTTATGTATGTTTTCTTTTATATTTGTATGCATTCCATTTACTCTCATTAAAAAATTAAATGTAAAATGTTTTTAATGTTGCCTTTCTTAATGTTGACATTATTACTATTACTAACATGCCTGTCTTTGCCAGCACATAACACACAGAGATCTTTAATGCAGTGAATGAGATATTAGAAAGCTAGGGTCAATACAGATAGCACATGTCAAGAAAAGTGTCTGGATTATTTTATGTTTTTAATGTTACAACAAAAAACAAATGGAGACAATCTTGGAAATTTCATTGGCAGACAAAACCAGTATGGTCATGTAAGTGTCAACTGAAATAAAAGTCTCAATGTTACTTAGACAGCTTATTAGATAATCAAAGTTTTCCCACCCACTACACCTCTTCAGGCCAATCCCCTCAGACCATGAGGGGATAACTTAACACGGTGTGTTTTGTTGGTAAACTGTTACCCTTCTCTCTATGGACAGTAATTCTCTTAAAGTTCTTTTACACTAAGAATAAGCTTTGTCTTTGTGCACATGATGGCCTTGTGCACTGAACCCCCAAACCTGTCTGCTCTAAGTGAGTTCTGCCATCCGCCGCATCAAGACAAAATATATAAAACTTTAATGAAAGGGACTTTAATACAGTGAGTATACAATACAGAAGACAACAAATGTAATGTCTAAATCAAACACCTGAAGTTACCCATTGTTGGGAGTGACCAAAGATTTACTGACAAGGACTGAATTAGGGCGGTAAAGAATTGAGCCTTGCATCCAAACTTGATAAAGTGGTAATAAACTGACCTTGAGATCCTGGATTGGGACTAGCTGAAGGTGACAGCGAACTGGGCCTCACATCAAGGATACAGCGATGAGTCACCCCCTTTGGAATCTGAGTTTAGAATCTATATAAGAGACCCTTCTCCCTTATTGAGTTGGCAGTAGCTGCGGAACCCACCCTAGGGACTCCTTCTCAGCTGCTGTCTGGGAGCAATAAACTCTGCTTGCTCAGCCTCTCTGCTTCCCCCCTTCCTTTCTTGCTGTCGGTCACAGAAGTTGGGACAAAACACCCATGCCCTCGTGGGCGAAAGTCAACCCAAAAGGGACTGGCCCAAAGCAAGGCCCGAAAGCCCTCCACAAAACTAAAGCACCTTCTGGCCGGGACCCAGACAAATGGCTAGACAAATCTGGGAGGAAAAGAGCAAAATCAAAATCAATATAAACACTGCCATAGTCACCTGCCTACAGGTATCTCACCCACACCTGCCTTAACTGTTACAGGGTCAGGAAACAAGCACGGTTTCTTCCTCACATGCTTGCTGCTTCATGTGGCTTCCTCAGGTCTCCTTGTTCTCCATCCTGCTTCCTTCTTTTCTTCTCTTATTCCTTCTCTTCTCTCCTTTTTCTCTGCTCAGCTCCACCCTCCTTCTGGGTGGGGCAGGAACCTGGAACTTCCCCTTTTCCTAGCGACCACCCTGTTACAGCCTGACCCCTGAAGAACATGAGTTGGGGGTCCAGGAGTTTTCCTTTGGCTGCTTGCTAACATACATAAAACTTTCTTTTACTAATGTTATTCTTCAGATTATTTTAGCCGTTTGCAATATTTCATTGAGTTATATGTGGCCTAATCCTTGAAGATAGTTTTGATGTCATTTTTGGAGTCAGTGCAGGATCCTTGGGTTCACTCTGGGAAGGGTTTCCCCAAAAGTCCCCTTTCAGCAGCATGTGGTGAGTTGCCAGGTGAGTTTCTCCCTGAGACAAAGACTTGGTTATATTTAAAGAGCAGGTTTTTAGGGAGAAGGACAGGAATACTGGATATGTACTAGGCACAATCAGGCAGAGAGAGACGCCCTGGAGGAACAGGTTTGCAGAGAGAGGCCTGCAAGGCACAAGCAAGCAGAGAGAGACGCCCTGGAGGGACAGGTTTGCAGAGAGAGGCCTGCATGGTTGCCGGCTGGCTGCCTTAGGAGAGCAGCCTCCACTGATGGAGGTCAGTGCAGAGAAGCCCCAGCATGATACAGATCATGGGCAGGTAGGAAGCCGCTGCCCTGCAGAGGGAGAGCATGGTGGAAAGAATCACCTGCATAGTCACAGGTGGGCAGAGGTCTGCTGCCCCTAGCTGGTGTAGATTGACCTGATATATACAGCTTCTCTCTGGGAGGGGCTCACTCCTTGTGAGCCTAGGTTTGTTGATTCTGAATAGAATCTGAAAGAGGCAGGAGATCCCACAATGGGCTCCATCTCCATATCTTTGTCTTTCACATTTTGGGTCTGTGCTCTAGACACTGCCCTCAGCAATTTGCTACAGGCTTGGCCAAGCATTGGCTCCGGAGGATCTTGATTTCCACCTCTGTGTCAATGGCTATGCTAATCCCTTCTGCACAACTCTCTGTAGATGTCAATCTTATGATGCCTCCTTCCCATTCTTTCCTCCATCAGTTTTGTTTCATGTTTTTCCCCTTACCTATCCAAACTTGCTGGCATTCTAAAATGCATAACAGTCCTTCACTCACTAAAAAAGGAGGGGAATTTTTAGCTGACTAAATAAAAATTTTCTAAGTAGGATTTTTTATGCAAAAGATAGACTACCCCAAACACCCATGAGCAAACAGGGTTTTAGTGCACTCCACTCTCTGATTGCCTGGACTATACTGTAACCAGTCCATTGCAAATATTAAGTGATCAGTATTTGTTTTATATTCCCTTCCATTTGTAGAAAACTATTTTTCCATCACATGCCTTTCCTCCTTTAGCAGTCCTAGACTACTGAAGTCTTGACAGAATAGTTGAAGATTTACAAATTGAGTTTAAGTACTCTCTTTTTGCTGAAATGCTCTTAATGAAACCTCCTGGATTCAAAAGCCTTAGGCTAGGAGTTGCTGAGTGGGGGCAGGCAAGGGGGAGCTACAACCATATCTTCAATGACTTCCATAAGCACTTCAGCCACCATTTTACAAGTGAAACCTCTTCTCAAATGTTAAGGTATTATTTGTGATTTAGTCTCTAAAATTTTCCCAGTAAACAATATGCATCATTATCTGCATACTTGCACAGTCCAGACACACATGAAAGTTAGTTGTTAGTAAAATGTAATTTTTACATCTGGCATCAATATCTTGATAAAATTATTTAAATGAAGTCTGTATGTGTCAAGAACCCAATACTGAAAGAGACAGTAAATCTAAATAAAGTGATTACATATAAAAAATAAGTAAGAATGCAAGTACTTGTGAAAGGAGAAGGTTTGGATGGCTCAGACAGGATCAAGGAATTGAGAGAGGAGGAACAGAACCGAACTAGAGATTGCAGATAAATGCAGTCACACCTTATTACTTGGGCCCTGCATGTGCCTGCAATTTAAATTCTCAGGTGCAAAGTACCATTTAACAGAACTTACAGACCTTCTGTAAGAAAACAGAATAAGAATTGCATGACATCTAGTGGAAGTTGCTGCCATAACAGTCGTGTCTCCTAAACATTATAACAAACATCCTTTGTTTTTAATTTCATTCTGAATAGGTAGACTTGAGTTGCATATGTACAATTTCTTATTTTTCATGAAATGATATATTTAGGAGAGTCATATCTTCTTTATAAAACTTTGCTTATAATTCATAAAAATCAGTTTTTCTCACTCTTGAATGTGTTGAAAATTATTTCAAAGATATCACAATAAAACTGGAATCTTACAGTTATTTTTAGAAGCAACTTATTCTAAGTAAATAAGCTAGAATCACACCAAAATTATTGATAGCTATCATTTTCAGGAAGCTCATTAAGTAATAAAGTAAGAAAAACATAATAATAATCAGCTTATACTTATTATGGTTCTACCATCTGCTAAGTGAGTGTGATAAGTACTTTCCAGTGCAATCCTCACAAAATCCTCTTGGAGATGCTGTCTTTACCTGATTTTCAGGTGAAAACACTGAGTTTAGACAACTTGTCTACAAACATCCAAACACTTAGATTCTGGGGTCCATTTAGTGAGCCCTACATTGCAATGAAGTTTCAAATCCAGTTTCACCCACTCATTCACTCTTTTCTTAATATATTCAATAACATATATCAAGTACTGAGTATTTGCCAAAACCAGTCATTTGCAGAGACACATTAGTAAAATAATATTTAAGCTGAGGTTTCATGGAATCAGGAACAGTCCTCCATTCTCTAGGAAATCAAGGTGAGGGGTAATAGTTATAAATAATGACAACAGTAATGATAGCAGCAGAGTGGAGAGGAGAAAGGCAAAAATGGCAAGAGATGGAGGGATTTGTGTGAAAAATAAAATAAAGAGGAAACCTTTGAGGATATATTCTGTCAAATGCTCCTCTCAACATCGATTCCTTCAAGTCCTCCTGTGATTTACGTGCCTTGGAATCAGTAACAGAGTGGACTATTTGTGCAGGGTTGTTTGATATTGTGTACTAGACATTCTAGGAACTATTCCAGAGGCACTCCCTTTCACTTATCTGGTTCCTATATGGAGAAGCTTTACCAGTGGCCATAACATGCTTGACCATAACATATATAGTATCAGCAGTACATGCTTTGCCTTGCTTTGTTTGTTTGTTTCACTCCAAAGAACTCTGTTGAAGAGACATTTTCCTCAAATGAAAGGGGTTGTAAAAATTCATGTCAAGTTAAATATATGTCTGAGCTGATAAGGATTTAAAAACACTAGACAATCACCAAACACAGGCCTTTTAGGCATGATGACATCTTTCTCTTTATATATTTTATTGCCTATTGATAAGAAAAAATGGATTCTGAGATTAGCATATGGAAGAAAAAGACATATTGAAATTACTTTTTATGGGCACTTATTCAACAACTAATTAGATCTTGGATGAAAGTTATTTCTTTCCACTTACTAAATATGTTTCCCTACTGGGGTTAAGAATTCCAGTTAACAACTCTATTTATAGCTGATAGCAAGTGTTCAAAGGGTTGCATCAGCGTGTCCCACAGTCTATGTGATTCTGCGGATAAATCACCATAAGTAAAGCTGTGCAATCTTAAAATGATCTATCACAACTGAAAATCAATATATCAAACACATAAAATAGTGCAGGATAATTCAGTTGCCAAGTAATAAATTACACATGCATATCAATGCCACATGTAATGCAACGCCTCGTAAAAAATAAGCTTAAAATTTTTTAAATATATGATTAATGAAACTAGTACAGACTGAAAAATATATATTATACTGCTTACACTAACCAATATATTATACTCAGAGTTTTATGCTTCTGAGAAATGGCATTTACATATATAGCATCAACAGTGCAGATAAATCAGGATTTCTTGCACTGAAGTCCAATTCTTTGGGTAGTGATTCATGTTTCACTTTTTAAAATGGTGATTTACACTAATGTATTTCTCATAAAATATTTAATACTGGTTACAATTATTGCCAAAACTATGTTCTAACCCTTTCTATCAGGATGCCTATGGAAACGATTTCCAGAGCAATAATAAATTTGTGAACTTTGATATTTTACAATAAAGTGACAGTATTTCAAACATAGAGAATTCTTGTGCTACAAACCTGAACCTCCTCCTCGGCCTATCATCTGTTACAGATATCTCAAGCAAATTAAAATGGGGGACAGATTGGTCACAGATTTAAGATGAGCTTGGTCCTTTCTAGTTCTGCCCTGACTACCCGATTCAGGAGTGTCACCAAAAACACCTCTCTGAGAATTCTTTTTAAGTCAAACTTTTTTTTTTAAATAATGTAACAGTTTATTTTTACATCATTGTGTGCCTTTTTCCACCTCAATTGTAATCCCTGTGGGCTTCCCATCACCAAATCACCCTGTGCCATCACCATAGTCCAATGCATTTCCGTCCCGCCACTGTTTTTGATCCCAGTCCCCACTCCCCCCCATAAAATGTCTCTGGTATATAGCTGTTCATTACTATTGTTATTCTCTTGCCTGATCCATTATACTCCTGCTATGAGTGAAACCATCCGGTATTTTCCTTTTCTGGCTTATTTCTGGCTTATTTCATGATCTCTTTCTGGCTTATTTCATGATGTCTTCCAGCTCCATCTATGTTGCTCAAACTTTTATTCATTTACAGTTGGTTTGCATAACTCTACAGTTTCCCAAAGTATAGTTTCACACCTTCGTCTATGTATATACCACACCTTGCTCCCAATATCACCATGGTTAGTGAGCTTGGTGTCCAGGACCAAACACTAAACATCACTAGGCATTAGAAGCAAGGGACATTTTTATGTGAGAGATGGTGCCAACCAAGTGATAGAAGCCAAGCTCAAATTCACCTCCTCAAAGAAGGAAACCCTGGGGATTTTATTAGAAAGGTATAGGTTTCAGGTTGGGAAAGGAAAGTGAGTTATTTAGGATAAGTAAACAGCTCAGCAAAAGAGCTTCAGGAAGTCGACATCCTTGCATCTACTCAGGTGATCTCAAAACAACCACTTATCTCAGCCACATCAGGGTAGTTCTGTCCAGTTGGTTTCCATAACACAAGCTCCTTATTGATTACCTTGGAATCTGGAAAACAAAGTTTAAAAATCTCAATAGTTAGCTTGCAGGAGTAAATATATTTGTCTACGCTTTCAATTCCTTTGCTGTTATATCAAATTCACCCACCACCATGGTTCTAGTGCTATTCACCATTATCAAATTGACCCTTTCTACTCTTTTCACGAATTTTCCTCTTTGAGGAATTCATATTCGAGAATGCTAAAATCCATCTGAATCCATTCCTCCTAGGAAAAAGTCATGATTAAGAAATCCTATTATCCTTGGGTCTCTCAGAAAGAGTTTAATTTGACAAACCCCTTCTTCCACACATGACTGAGATAAAGTTCACTAATTTAGTGAGGACGAGACCAGACATGTGCTCTCCACGTCCCCACTCTCTAATCTCATAAATGATTACCTGGACTTTGTGTCTCCATCTGGATAAAACAGTCACTAATTTGAATTGATGGAGCTTCAGTCGGGTTTCTCTAGTCCCAGCCTCGCCCTTGCACTGAAGAAGCAACTATGGGAACCAGAAGGGCCTCTTCTTAACTGCAACCCGGGGAATCAGGTGACTGTAAGCAAGCTGTTTCCTGCTTCAAACTCCCCCCTCACCTATCCCCCAATGACCCCACCTACTCATCCCATTTCCCAGCACTCAGTCATCTGCAGTCAGTCTTGTTTCTTCCTTCCTATAAGGCTATAAAGAAAAGTCTTTTCTGCCCAACCCTTGATATACATACAACTCTCATGAGTGGGATGCTTTCCTCATGGCCAAAGTCCTGCCCAGATTGAAAGTCTTTTAGAATAAAGTCTCAATGACCAGGATTTATTTTTGGCTCTCCTCCCCCCGCCCCCACCATTTGAAAACATCAAAAATGCAGAGAATAAACTATCAGTCTCATGTACTATTAGAAAATTGTACTTTTCAACAACATTTTTATGGAGATATAATTTTCATGCCATAAAATTTTCACTTTTAAATTATTCAATTTAGGAACTTTTTTGGTATATTACTAGTTCCACAAGGATACTGCATTTTTAACTATGTCAATAAAGTAGTTGGCATTTCATTTGTCTTAAAATCTTGAATAAAGTTTTTATGTAAATACAATTTCTGCATTCATGTCACTTTCTTGATACTGAATTTTTACTACAAATATATTTGTAGATATGGCCATGCTTCTTCCCCCTCCCCTTCCTCTTTCAAAGTAATGATGGGAAGAAGAAAAAAAAAATTTTAAGATGTATTTATTTATGCACACAAGAACTGGGGTACAGGCCAGAGGAACAGGAGGTGAGAGGATTCACCTCACCTGAAGAGGGTGGGTGCAGAACAGGCAGATGTCCTGAACTACACTGCTGAAAGGAGCAGGGGTAGGTCAGGAGAGGTCTGCTGTGCCATGTGGGTCAGCTCTCTGGCCTGAAGATTGAACTCATGCAGCAGTGGCTGCAGATAGATTCTTAGTGCTGCTCTTTAATCCACTGCACGACCAGGGCAGCCCCTGTTCATGCTTATTTTTTAAAGATTTATTTATTTATGCTTATAGAACTGGGGTACAGGCCAGAGGTATGAGGGCAGTGAGAGGATTCACCAGAGACAGAGTGGGGAGCAGAAAAGACAGACTGATGGAGAACACTGTTTGAGGGAAGCAGTGGGCGAGACAAGAGAGGTCTGCTGTGCTGTGTGGGTCACCTCCCTGGCTGGGGATAGAACTCATGCCAAAGCAGCTGCCAATAGCTTCATAGTGCTGCGCTTTAACCCGCTGTGCCACCAGGAAGGGGCCCCTGTTCATGTTTCTTAATGTTATGTTCCAACTTATGTTTAAAACTTTTTATCTCCATTCAAGTATCATTCTATAAATATTAACACATATTAATTCCATGCAATTTGCTTTAAGTTTATAAACTTATTGAAAAACAGAGATTGTATAAAATTACTTACATAGGACAACCTGATAGTGGGGGGAGGGGCAGGAATATATGACACAGTAAGAGACACAGGGGTTGGTGAGTGTCTAAGAACTTCCCTGAGTAGGAAATGGCAGATGTCTATGGGTCACAATGAGGTCAATATGTCTGGGTCAGAGAGAGTTACAGACCAGGGAGGTCTGTAGTTAGAATGAAGAGAGGCTGTCAAACCAGCAGGACTGCATTGTGTCAAGTATTTGAGGGTTTATCCCAAGAACAAAGGGAAACCATTGAGCAGTTTTATGTAGGGCAGTGACATGATGTGATTTGCATTTTAAACTGATCTCTTAGGCTTTACTGCTGAGAAGAAATTGCAGGGGACAAATGTGGCTGCAAACAGAACTCTATAAAGTCAAAATTTTCAGTCCAGTGATTTGGATCACAAATAGTTTTTATCATAACTATATAGTATAATGTTTTTGTTATTTATTATTTTCATCAGTATCACAATATGACATCCCCAGACTTCCGTTTTGGCAATATAAATTTGAAAGGCACTACATTTGCCCACTGGCAGAAAAGCCTTTTCCAGAGCTCCTGGGCTTTGGGCGAATTTGGCAAGTTCTGTGGTAGGCCATCTGTGCAAAAATTCTCCACTTTTTCTAGCACATTTAGCTCTGTGGTTCTGTTCAGAATAGCCTGAAAATGCTGTTTCATTATTTCATTTCAGTTTCAAGCAGAGCAAGAAAGATTTAAGAGCTTCTTTAAATGGTTTATGCTCAGTTAATTTTCACTTTTGCTCTTTTATTTTTATAACTATAATTCCTGAAATAAGTGATGCCAATTAACAACTGATATCTGTTGAACATATAATTTTAAAACTTTGAGATCTTATAAGGTTCCCCACATGAGTAATAGACTAATAATACATGCTGGGCCTTGGCTATTTCTTTCTGGCCTTTCTAAATGTATGAAATACATCTATTTCATATTTATTTACAGCAAATATTTAATGTCATTTTTTACAATCTTTTTTAAAAAATATTTATTTATTTATGCACACAGAACTGGGGTACAGGCTAGAGGTGCAGGGGTGGTGAAAGTATTCACCAGAGACAGAGTAGGGAGCAGAACAGGCTGACTGACAAGGTTCACTGCTGAGGGGAGCAGTGGGCCGGTCAGGAGAGGTCTGCCGTGCCATGTGGATCACCTCCAGGGCTGGATTGACTCATGCGGAAGTGGCTTTAGATTTAACCCTCTGCGCTACCAGGGAGGACCCTTTATGCCCTTTTAATATCATTAGAGACAGGTGTTTTCACTGTAATATAATATTGTAAATATGAATATGGAGCTACAAAGTACTTCACAAAATATATTTCTTATTCTAAAGAATTAATAGATACAAATATCTGAAAGGAGCCAAATTTAAGCTCAGCATTTATTTTACAAAAGCAGCACAAGTTACACAACTCATGCTTTTCCAAAACAATAGTAGAAAATATATTTTGTGTGATTTTTAGAAATTTTTAATTCACAATTTAGTACTTAATAAGCAAGTGCAAACTCAGGATCACAATATACCACATGAATTCATATTTATAGTTATTTCTAGAGTATTTCATAAAGGTTAATAACTAGCATATATGTATATGTATATGTATATGTAGGTATATAAGTATATACACACATACAAATATATATACAGTCTAAAAGTTTCAATCATAAGAAAATAAGTATTATATTATTTTTTAGTCCAATGCAGATTAGCTAATGAAGAAAATTAGTTAGACAGTTTAGTATGTGGACACAAATTGCCAGGTATAGAAAAAAAGAAGTAAAGTTACAGAAACTTCCAGAAAACACTGGATGTAAAAGGAGAAAGTAAGAGCATTCATAACTACAACTAGCCATGAAGGGGAGGAGAGAGAGGCTAGCAACAAGGTTAATTATAGGGGAAAATAGAGCACAAGTAGAAAGAAGACTAGTATGAAAGAACCTCTGGGGGAATCTGGCATTTATATAGGATTTTAACAAGTTCTGCAGCAGAGAGGAAAATAACTCCTCCACTACTTCATGCAAACTTCATCAAAAAAAAAAATACATGCTCCATTAAGCTTTTAGGAATCAGGTATATGTCTGTACATATTTGTACATTTACTATTGAGAATGTGTTGGGAGATGGGGGATATATTAAGTCTGTTATGACTTAACCCTAGAAACTTCAGACGTTCTTGGATTCAGTTCAGGAAATATGGAGATTAGCAGAAGTAGGTTAAAGAAATTAGATTCCAGGATTTGATTTGGAAAAAAAACCCAAACAAACAAGTAATTCATATTAGGTTAAACTTGAGCAAAAGCTTTTGAATTCCAGTAATTCACATTTAGAATTTTTGCTTACCTATTCAGAAGGGAGGGATCTTGATCAAATGATTTATTCAGTCTTGACATCTATAGAATAGGAATGGTAAAATAAAACCAGATATGTAAGGATTAAACTGGATAGTAGGAATAAAATCCTCCAACACACTTAAAACACATTAATTGCTTAATAAATGGTGACTTCTATTACTGTAATTAACTTTATAAAAAGAAAATCAAAACTTTTCTGATCTGTATGTTGCTTTAAGCCTTTACCTTTTGTAAGTAGTATAATTTTGACAAAAACAAGAGTTTAAAAGATTTTTTTTTTCATGCTGAAGAGTTCTCTCTCCCACTGTGGTTGTCCCTGAATAGATAATCTATCAAACAAGGTGGAAACTACAAATGAAGCTTATTTAAATCTACTGCATTCACAAGGCATCCCCCAGTATCAATGTTCTGAGCTTCAAATGAAGAATGAATACCACCTGATGACTCTCTCCTGTTTAGATCCTCACATACAAAGCTGGTAAACACAAGGATTTCTCAATGGTGAAACACATTAATTTAGTATCTATGCCAAGAAAAGAGTATCAGTCAATGCTTAGTTACTGTTTTAACACCCAACATATATTATAAAATAAATATATTGCTATAAGACTATATGTAAATATAGTTTGTAAAATACGATCACATATAGCTCAGAGAGAGACAGCCCCTTGCTCCCCCAAAAACACAGACACAGGGTTTAAGAAAATAGGCACTTTTGCTGTTTAAAATCTTCCATGGTATGCAAATCATACCCTACCCAGGTTCCCTAGAATACAGCCATGTCCTCATTCTCAATAACACCATCATTTCCTTCTTTGCAATGGGATGGGATATCCTTAAGTTTCTCCCTGTTATTCTCAAATCATTTCTAATAAGAATAGATCCTCTCTACACTCTCCAAGAAAGTTTTGGGGCAAATTTTGTCAAAGTTAGTCTTCTCTTTGTAGCAGCAAGTTCCCTCATTACATTGTACCCATCATCCTCCATTCCCCCATCATCACTTTTATCTTCAGTGGAATTTGTTCCATATATTCTCTCTCTCTCTCTCCCTCTCTTAAAATGCTTTAGTTTATTGAGGAGACATACTTTTTACTAAATAATTTACATTATCAAAATTTTCTAATTTAAAATTGTTCTTTTCCTTGTTCACGAGTGGGTATATATAGGCATGACCAAATGTGTCTGAAACCTCACCCTCACCATGCCCTGACTCTATTTTATTTACCCAGAATCCAACGACTCCAAAATGCTTCCTTTTGCTCACCAGCTAGTGCTGAAGCCATGAGGACATTGCCATCACTATCTTGCCGTTTTTCTATTTCAAGTCTTTTTTCTTATTTCTGTTTATCTGCAAGATAGGATGTTTGACCCTAAGTTGAATAACAAGAGCAAAACAATGGAACAAAAGTAACCAAATCCAACTTACATGAAAAAGTAAAAACCAGAATTTTCATAAGTTGACAAATATTTTAGATCATAGACACAAAAGGTTGATTGCTGTTCCTGAGGTGACTACTCAACTGAGCGGAATATAAATTGCTCTAGAAAAAGGAACCACAGTGCCCAGCTAATGCTTAGGTAGACAACATTTAGATGTATAGGGGTATTCAATTTTGTAGCAGCTGAGGACCCAAATTTGATTTACATCGTGATTCAATAGACAGCAGCCGAACAGACTCTACCAACTTACATTATTTTTTAGACTTTCTTTGTTCCCAGCCCCATAAATACTGCTCAGTGTTTCACCTTTGAGGAGGCTAATTTGAGCCTTTTCTCCATTTCTTTGCAGGTAGCCTTGTAATACATTCTTTTCTAAAAAATCAGTGGCATGGTTATAGCTTTTAGTGCCACTGAGCAGTAGAACCACATTCAGCAACAGTATTTGAAAGAAGTGACCTCTTTCCTCAGGACTTTTTTCCTAATTTTTTGTGTCTATATCTGTCTTTGCTCTTGTTAATAAGTTCTCCAGAATTATCTTGCAGTCCTATTATACTTTTAAAACACAAATGTAGGGAATTCACCTCTGCTAAAAGCATTTTAATCTCACCTTTTTCTTAAAATTAAATTAAAATTGAATATTTTATTTTACAAATGTCAGAGAGGTATGGTTCATTACACTGTGAATATATTAGCCATCCTTTATTTATATTACTTACAATGATCCCAATAAATCTTCACTTTGCACATGATTTTCCTCTCTTCATGGAATGTTCTTTCTCATGCCTAACACACCTATTTTCACCTACTTAATTATTAGCATACTTTGTATTTTTGCTGTTGTGCCATATGCCTGACATCTTTTATATTCTGTCATTATCCTGTATAACACTCTTTCATAGGGCATGCCCCAATTCCATTTTTTTATTTATTGCAGTATGTTTTTCCCCATCACTGTAATCCCAGTCCCAAGCATATTTCGAGGCAAATAGTAGACGCAGGTATTTTCTCAGTGTATGAATGAGCAAAGAGTTGACATCACTAATTCATATTTTGGTCACAATACTTTCTAGTGCTGTGTACATGTTTGGTCCAAGCACTACTTCTTGATTAATTTGCATAAAAGAAGAGGGATAAAAATTTACATTAAGAAGCATCTCATAATATGATTGGCATCTCTGCAAAAAAAAAAAAAAAAAAGGTCACTCTAAGAAGTTTCCCACCTATTTGATGGCTAATTGAAAAATTATTAAGACATACATGCTAAAAACAGTTTAGATGTTCCCTGAACTAGATAATAGAATTTTAGAGTTTAGAAAAAAGGATCTTGCTCCCCATTAAAATATTTGTGCATCTTATAGTCTTGAATTTTGTTGATTTTTATGGGTTCATCTTGTCCATGTTTATAGCAAGACACCAATGACATCAGCAGCATTTTCTTTGCCTCACCTGGAAATTGACTTAAGGCATAGCCTGCTGATTTTCAGTGAGACAGAAGTAATTGCTCACTAAATGAGTTTTACATTCATTTAGCTACATCTTGATTAAACTCTTTTTCCCTTCGTAACATTGCTCATTAACCACTATAGCCCTTTAATAAGGAATTTTTTATTTGAAACAATGTAATTTTACTTGTTTTAATGTAATCATCTGAAGTTTTATTCAATGATTTGCTTGTATTATTACCTTGAATTATAGACATGAACCATAATCACAGTTCCTATGTTTTCTAGAAATACTTCAAGTTTTCAAGAAGAACATGTGATATTATCAGCATATTTTCTAACACAAGCATCACTTTGAAAACAAACTAGAGTTTTAAAAATACCTGTGAGCGAAATACTTTTTGAGAGTAAGTTGCCAAGCATGTATGGAAGCTATAACTATATCATATTTGTATAATGAATTTATCAGATACCTTTTAGCTATGAAAAATTCACCTATTTCCTGTGAGTATTGGTAATCTAGAGTTGTATCTGCTATGCAGGATAATATAAGAATAATATAAACTCTTTGATTTTATTTGGTTTGATTGCAATGGACTCAAACAAATTTATAAAAACAATTACAGATAAAATTTACAACAAAATAGTCAACATTAGTAATTGGTTGAGAAATTCCCCCCACTATATAATGGCTGGCATGTGATTTCATCAAGAATATTTGGAATATTTGTTTTCTTTTTTCTAATATGTAATTGTATTTTGCTCTACAGTAGAAATATGTTTGCATGTAGGTACAACACTTCAGAAAACTCTGAAAATAGTATATCTAAGTGGCTTGGGGTAAATAAATTAATATAAATTAATGGGTGAATCATCCTGCTTGAATATTGTTTACATAGTTTCCTTGCTTTGGGGATTATTTTATTTTCTAAATCAGTATGTGAATACAGTTAGATCAATCCCTCCTGGGATTGATGCTATCATATTAAATGTTCTCGGAAAACCTTCTTAGTTCCATAAAACCAGAAAGCCTAGACTCCAACATTTATCATTCTTCACTGAATGAACCCAGATTTGTTTTCTGTACATCTCTTTCAATCTTTCCGTACACTAATCCTTTATCCACACAAACCGTTTTGCTCACAGTCTTTCAAACTTATTCAAGTCACTGTCTTCTTTACCTACATACCTTTGCACACAACTTTCCAAGACTAATCATTCTTAAAGAACAGCTGAGATCTTAAAATTCAGCAATTTTTCCTGATAACCACAGTCAAAATTGGACTCATCTAATCACTCAGGTTTGATTCAGAACCACTGCTAGAACTCTGAGCTTTGGAAATTTGAGGAATTCAGTGCATGAACCTAAAGACACACGTACCACTCAACCATCCATTCCATGACCGGCTTGTTCATTACTTGTGTTCATCCACTGATACCAACTCCCCAGCACCTATTCCCAAGAGAAACACAAACTCAATCCATCAGCAAGTATGGTCTCCTCTAACGCCAAGACACATATTTTCATTTGACTTCTCTATCTTCTGTTTCTGTAGAATGATTTGCCATCATCTCTTCCCTGCATGGGCAATGGCAATTGTCCTCCTTATTTCCACTCTGGCAACAATGTATTCCCCCATTTTTACCATTGCTACCTCCCCAAATTCAATTTCCATATGTTTGTTAGATTTAATATAAATAGAATAAGTTTAACTTCTAGAATCTTGAATAAGCCAACATCTCCCCCCTTATATTTACAATAAAAATAAGCTTCTCATCATGACCTGCAAGTCATTACACCAACTGGCCCTTCATTCATTTCTAGTTTTATTTCCTAGCTTTCTTTCCTTGTTTTTCTAACTGTTCACATGATCCTTTTACTGATCATCTCAGACTCATGTTCTGAAATCTGCACTTACAGTTTTACTGACCTGTAATTTTCTACCTTCAGATCTTAACATGACTGATTCATTGTAAAATTTCAGCTCCTGATGTTAGTTGCTCAGAGAACACCTTCTCAAGCAATATCCCTAAGATACACACCATACCCACTTTCATATCCTCGATGTTGGAACATTTTCTACTACTAAAATAATACTAGGCTGTCTACTCTTTATTCCCAATATACCTTGGCTAAGATGTGAACACAATGAAAACCAAGATATTACTGGTTTTATTCAGTTCTATATGCCCAACATTTAGAATATTTGTCATAACATTATAGGGCAGAGAGAGAGAACACCACTGAGCCCCCAAACCTGCCTACTCTAAATAGATTCTGCCATCCGCTGCATCAGGACATGACATGTAAGACTTTAATGAAAAGGAACTTTAATACAGTGAGTATATAATACAAAAGATAAAGAATATAACTTCTAAATCAAAAACCTGAAGTTATCCATCCCCTTGCGGGTAAAAGTCAACCCAAAAGGAATTGGTCCAAAGCAAAGCCTGAAAGCCCGCCACAAGACTAAAGCATCTTCTGACTGGGACCCATAGAAAAGGGTCAGAAATGACCAGACAAATCTGGGAGGAAAAGAGCACAATCACACTCAATATAAACACTGCCATAGTGAACTTCCCCATGGGTCTCTCACCATATCTCTTTCAACCAGTCCAGGGCCAAGAAATGAGCATGGCTTCTTCATCACATGCTCTTTGCACCATGTGGCTTCCTCAGGTCTCCTTCTGGATCTCCATCCTTCTTCTTAACATTTCTTCTCTTCTCTCCTTTTCTCTGCTCAGCTCCACCCTACTTCTGGGTGGGGCAGGGAACCTGGAGCTTCCCCTTTTCCTAGGGACCACCGTGTTACAATAAGACAGTAAAATGAAACAATATTTTTTGACAACATACAACAAATATAAAAGGACAATAAATAAAAGGACTAGACAAAATTATTCATGTAAAACCACTTTGCATAATACTTTTAATACTACTACCATACAACCAAACTTCTATTTGACTCTTAGCTAATCACTGCTCTATATGCATTATTGTGATATTATTTTAAAGTCTTTGATGAATCCATCCAGTTAATATTAAATGGTACTGAGTTCTAGGACAAGTTAGGAATAATTGGGCAGCTTCAAGGACAGGGTGGGAGGGACCTCAGAAGAGTTAAAAGGAGGCTCAGAGATAAGGGCAATGAATTCCAAAGGAGATTAATCAAACACCCCAGGACTGGAGGCAACAGGACATTCTGTAACAAGGACATGGGACACTAAGATAAGAGCTGGGACACAGAGACTTGGTGTTGGCCACAGAGACATCAAGTCAGTGAGTGAGACCACCAAGAACTAACCAATCACAAAGAGACTGATGGAGATACTTAGCACAATTAGGGGGGAAGGTGCATATTCCCTGAGACACAACTCTACTTCTCATTCCTCTTCCCCTGCCAGGCCTGGTTCCACCAGCCTGGGTGTCCCACTTTATTTCTGTTCCTTTTCTCCGCAATAAACTTTCTTTCTCTAGACAATTTTGCCTCTTCTCACTTGCTTGCCTGAGCACCAGTGAAGTTCCTGTTGTGGCGTGAGACACCAACTGTGGTGGCCTAGGGGTTGGGATTCAGAGCTACTGCTGCAAGCGTGGGGTCCATTCCTGGCTGGGAGACTAGGCCGGAAAACCTGACATTTCACTATCAGTACCCTGGGCGGTACAGCCTTGAATTCTATTTACTACCAACATCATGGAAGTGAAATTCAATCCAGATTGCAGTGGGGGGAACAGTTAGAAAAGGCTTTGCATAACATTCAATGGAGACTTGAAGAATGAACAGGTGTAAAGGAATGGATATTGGGGTAGGGGAACTAGGAGAATAACATGTTTTTAACTTCTTTTATCCTCCATATTAACCCCAAATTTTCTTCAATCCTGAATTAAAAAATAAAGATAGAAATACCACATAGGGAGTAAAAAGTGGCTATTAAATTTGGGGTCCCTATCCTTGTAATAGGCCAGGGTACAGGGGGGTGAGACAGAAGAAAATTGGAAAATATTTATTAATACCTATTACATACCAAATACTGTACCAGAGGTTTTCACATGAACAATTTTATTTTATTCTTTCAACAGCTCTGTTTCAGAGGCTCATTAGATTTAATTGGTGCTCGTAAACCATACTTATGGTTGAGGTTCTATTTGGGTCTGTTCTGTCTCTCCGAAATCCAAGTTCCCTTCTAATATGTTACCTGAGGAGGTCAATAGTTTTCAATCCTGACTTCACATTAGAATCAGGAAGCTGAGACCTATAAAATCAGAATGTCTGGGAGTGGAACCCAGACTTCCATGGTAGTTAAAGCTCTTTAGTTTGCTCAGCAGCCAAGTTTGAGAATCACTGATGTAGGCCAAATACAGAACACCAGCTGGTTTAATTAATTCATTTTGGTTATTTCATCCATATTTCTGCTTTCCTGCAAGGTACCATATTACTGCAATAAGCACAAAGAAAGATTCTGTTCTTTGGCATGGCCTCTTTAATGCATTAGCCCTAAAAAAGTGAACTGTGAAGGTTGAAACAGCATAACTAAATAATTAAGCTACTTTTGTCTCTCAACACACTATGTACTATGTCTGTTTTATTAATTCCTGACTTCACCAGCATATGCGATCAGATTTAATTCTCTATGGTCTGGCACTACATATTTTTAGTAACCTTAGTTTTAGAAAGAAGAACAGAAGAAAGTAACACCATTTACATAGCTACAGGAACATGATTTATTTAAGTTTGCGAAAGGATATCACAGGGGAATTCATGAAACTTAAAAATCCATTTTCTTTTTACTTGCTACAACAGACGATCAGTTGGCACTTAACAAAAATGCTATTGTATATATTATTAGATAAGGCATCTGCAACTTAATATAAAAGGAATTAACACTGCTGGTAGCATTGTCCTCAAATGAAACGATAGTCTCGTACTGCCCTAGGCTACAAACCATTTTTCTGTCTGAAAGATAATATATGACTCTTGTCTTATAGTTGGCATTATGAAATTTATTATCACAAGCAGTACTTTGTAAGTAAATGCCTAATTTGAATGTCCTCTTGGATCCTTCAGGTAAAGTATTATCTTAGGAAAGTATTTAATGGTAAGCCTCCCCAGTAACCTAGGAGATAAATCTCATCACTGTATCACTGTCATGGCAGAAGGATCCACCCACCACAGCATTGGCCTGAGTTTGGTTCCAGCCAGGGAGCTGACCCACATGGCACGGCAGACCTCTCCTGTCTTGTGCTGCTCCCTTTAGCAGTGTATTTCAGTAATCTACCTACTGGCTCCTACTGGAGAAATAAAAGAGATTGCTTAGGAAGTCACCATTGAATATCAGATTGTGGTGTCAGCAGGGTAGAGATACAAAGGAGATAATTTTAGGCCTTCCGTGATGGCGCAGCGGGTTAAAGTGCTTCACTGCAAGCTGGCTGCAGCCACTTTAGTGTGAGTTCCATCCCCTGCACAGGAGATGATCCACATGGCATGGCAGACCTCTCCTGTCTCACCCAATGCTCCCCTCAGCGGTGTACTACCTTGATCTGCCTGTTGTGCTCCCCACTGTTTCTGGTGAATCCTCTCATGGCCCCTGCACCTCTGGTCTGTACCCCAGCTCTGTATGCATAAATAAATAAATCTTTAAAAAAAAGAGAGAGAAAATTTTAACTGCAATTTAAAAATGCTATCATATTATTACTTTGTACTTATGAATAAAATAACACTGTAATTATAAATAATTGATTTAATCTATTCATTAGGGAAGTCCTGATATTTACTGAAAGTACTTTATTGGACTCTTTTATAATGTACATATGGCAAAATATAACAAAACTGCTCTTCTTTTCAAAATATTTCAATGCCTACCTGAGACATTTGCTATATGTATGTGTGAGTGGGTACCAGTGCAAGTACATCATAACATAACAGGTATTTTTCTCTAAAATACTCTGAAAGCTTAACTAACCTTTATTCTGAATCTGCAAATGTTTAGAAATATTTATTTTATATATTTAGCAGTATGAAAAAGATGTAACACCATCAAGGTTACAATGCACAACATCAAGTCATATGTTTAAGAACATCACCATGACACTCACCTTAGCCAATTTATAGCATAATCTCAGTTGTTGGCAAAGAAAATTCTTCTGTCGTGTCACAGAACATTTTAAGTTACATGTTATTAAGCAAGATTTGCCCCAAAAGTGGTCAAATTTTCTCATGGTATGCTGAACATGTGGAATGCTACATTTGATCTGCAAACTGTGACACTGACTCAGACATGTAGCAGAGCAGAACTGATGCCATCTGTCTCAAACCACAGAGTAAGATTCTCACTCAGCATGTGGCTTCAGGGTTATATTATGTTGGTGACAAAACCATCAACATTGCCACTTGAAGTCAATTTCACAATATAATGGGATTAACTGTACATGTCCCTCTGTTATTCCACACTATTTATTAACTCGTTTTTTATAACATCACTGTCTTGGAGTTTGCAATCATATTATTATATCCTTTCTGATCCTGTTCACTGACATACCTGAGACAGTTGCTATATGTGTGTGTGTGTGTAATAGTGCAAGCACATAATAACATAACAGGTATTTTTTCTCTGGAACAGATTAGCCATGGGCTTTTTAAAACTAATTTGTTATTTTCAATTTCTTCTAGAATTTTCATATACTCTTAAATAGTATGAAACACAAAATACTGGAATAAGTTCTGTCTTGAAATGTAGGATTTATTAGTTTTTCTTTCACACCATGATCATATTATTCTTCAAGTGCACATTAAACTTGTCTCACTTTGTAAACAAGAGTTACACTACCAAGTACTAGCACTAAAAATATAAGGAAAAAGCCAGGCCATTCATTAGAGATAAAAATACAAAAAGACAGGTCAGATTGTCAAAGAGATAAAGGTTAACACAATCTTACATGTATAATAGGTTTAACAAAGTGTTTTAAGTAAGAAATCAACATATTAAAGACCTGTACTTAGTGGCAAAAAGAAGCTGAGCATAAATTCTACCTGGTATAAAGAAATCTTTAGTAAAGATTAAAACTTGAAAGCAAAATAGATACTCACTAACTGAAAGGTTCGTGGTGATGGCTTAGCGCGGTGATGGTTTAGATACACAGAGCAGCTTAAACAAAATCCAGATCTGAAGTAAACTTGCTGTGCATGGCAATTCTGTGGCAGGAACAGGGATTGTGACTTTCTGGATTGTAGGAAGGGGCATAAGGCAGGAGGAGGTGTAACTAGATAGATACAAGATTGAAGAGAAGAGGAAGATACTGATTATAAACAACGATGTGTGTTGTTTTAAAGTGTTTCACCTGCTGAGTAAGATGGAAATCAAAGATGTCAAGGAAATAGGGAATTCGAGATTCAGTGACAAAGGGTGAGGTAGGATTCTTGGGAGAAGTCACCCAAGATTTTTGTCTGTTTTACCTAGAATGACTAAGAGTATTGCGATTGGGCCCTCCCCAGTGGCGCAGTGGTTAAAGCACAGCACTAAGAAGCTAAAGCCACTTCTGCATGAGTTCGATTCCCGCCTGCCCCGGAGGTGACCACATGGTGTGGCAGACCTCTCCTGACCCACCCGATGCTCCCCTCAGCAGTGTACTTCGTCAATCGGCCTGTTCTGCTCCCACTCTGTATCTGGTGAAGACTCTCACCACCCCTGCACCTCTGGCCTATACCCCAGTTCTGCATGCACAAATAAATAAATCTTTAAAAAAAAAAAAAAAGAGTATTGAGATTTTGGAGATAGGAAATGAAGGTGTCTCAGATTTGAGAAAATGAAGAAGACTTTTGGGCTTCCCTGGTGGCTTGTGGGTGTAAGTCGCAGAGCTATCCCTGCTGCGACAGTTCAAGCCTCCACCAGGGGCCACCCCACAAAACACAGCAGACCTCTCCTGTCTTGCCAGCTGCTCCCCTCAGCAGTGTTTTTCAGTAGATCCTCTGTTCTGCATCCCCCACCCCCACCTCTAGCCTACACCCCAGTTCTTGCATGCATAAATAAAAATATAATGACTTTTTAAAAAAACATGTTCAACAAATGCCCAGATTAAATCCATTAGGCAATATAAACTAGGGAGTTAGTTTAATTAAGAAGGCAGTGGTTGATAGTGTCAAATGTTTCAGAAAAGCAAAGAAGATCAGATACAAAATGACATACATATAGAGGTACAGGAATTACTAACTTTACTGGAACCATCTGATGAGAAAGATTAAAAGATGATACAATTATATATATAAGGATGGGAGACATATTTTGAGATGTCCTCAATGGGAAAATTATTAAATATCTAGAACAGAAGGTTGAGAGTTTTGTTTTTATTTTTATATTTGTTTTTATTTCAACAGGAAAAATGAGTATGTTTTAGTCTAGAAGAAAAAAATGAATGACACTGAAAATGAAGTATATAAAATTGATCAGCTCAAAAGATTTGGAAGAGGATCAGATTAAACATAGATGTTGTGGAGAAACCACTTTACCTGATATCACAAGAAAGGATGTAATAAGGTACAGATATTAGTACCTTAAAAAATGTACAGAGACTTTGTACAGCAACTTTTAAAGTTCTAAAAGTATATGTATGACTTTTACTCAATGTACTTCATGCTGGTTTTATTAGCTGCCATATTTTACCTATGAAAGGCAGTCTATAAGATATATTTTTTTATAATTTGATAAATGTTATAAGAAAATATTTGTTTGTAATAATGCACTCTAATTTTCCACAGTTAGACATCATTTGAGAAAGTTATTACAGATATATTTTAAACAGCTATATGATTTATATGTGATATTTAAACAACCTTCACTAGGCATTTGCTCAAAATTAAGAAGCAAATTGTATTGGACTAAAGGTACAATTTTTCCCTTTTATCTCCTTCCTTCTCTCTTCTCCAAAGGCAATTCAATAAATAATTCTAATGTATTATAATTTACCATAAGTATCTTATAATTATTGTATAGTAACTATTACATATAATCCTGGAGAAAATCAAATAACATCATTAATCAAAACAGGAACTATTGTAAAACCCTCTGTAGATTTAGTATATAAAAGAAGTTTGGAATTTAAAAGAATATTTAGATATTTTGTGTCTCTAAAAATGAGAAAAATCCTATCATGTTTCCCCTGCCTCTTCGAATCACTCTATACTTCAATCAGCAAAGACATCTACCAGATCCAACATCCACCAGACACAAGAGACACAGTACAAAGGACCCACAGTATGTTTCAGGTTGCACCAAAATGTTTTTTGTTTTTTTTTTAAGATTTATTTATTCATACAGAACTGAGATGCGGAGTGTGAGAGGATTAACCAGGGACAGAGCAGGGAGCAGAACAGGCAGATCGACCAAGTACACTGCTGAGGGGAACAGCGGGCGGGTCAGGAGAGGTCTGCCACACCATGTGGATCTCCTCCGGGGCAGGCGGGGATCCAACTCATGTGGAAGTGGCTTAAGCTTCTTAGTGCAGTGCTTTAACCTGCTGCGCCACAAGAGAGGGCCCTCACCAAAATGTTTTAACATCTTTTAAAATCAGAAGGAAAAAAATTAACATTTAGATCAAATAAAATGTTTTAATGAAGAATGTTAATTTGTTTTTATATCAATATAGCTATAAAATAGAATTTTAACACTTTTCTATGAAGGAAAGACCAAGGGAGGCAAAGTGGGGGTGGTAGAGAGTGTTGGGGTGGGAGCAGAGGTGGGAGGGGCCAAATTATTGGGGCCTTGGTAGGGGGCATTGTATAAAAACATACATTTGTAGGGTTTTGAACCTATTACCCATGAAACAAATACAGTGTTGTAAACCAACTTTAATAAACATAATTGGAAAAATAAGGTGCAAGTAAAAAAGTAAAAAAAAAAAAAATGAAAAACACCTAGCAATATCATAAATAAAATCTAACAATTATTAAGAGCAAATTGCATAAACATGTGCTTCACAATATAGTAGCCACACCTGGTTATTGAGCATTAAATATTTGCCTGGTCTGAATTTATTAGATTTGAACACTTAATACCAAAAAAAAAAGAGTTAAATATCCAGTTAATAATTTTATATTAATTACTTATTGAAGTAATTCTTTGTATATGCTTGGAGTAAATCAAATATACTCTTAATTTTAAAAAAATGTGGTCATGGGCCCTCCCTGGTGG
>NW_004567114.1:41158358-41159932 GCF_000260355.1 Condylura cristata
ATATTTAAATTCGTACAGAAGTACACTGCTGAGGGGAGCAGCGGGCGGGTCAGGAGAGGTCTGCCCCGCCATGTGGTCACCTCTCGGGCAGGCGGGGATCGAACTCACGCGGAAGTGGCTTTAGCTTCCCAGTGCTGTGCTTTAACCCGCTGCGCCACCAGGGAGAGCCCTAAATCTTCTATTTTAAAAGAAAACTTCTTTAAAAGTTTTCTATGTGGTTGAGTTTAAGTTCACTACTTCACTATTTTCCATTTGATACATTCTACTTGTTTTATTTGCCGTTTATGCTGATTTTGTTTTAATTAACTGATTATTTTGTTGAATTTTCAATGTTACCACTTCTGACTTACTATGTAAACTTTCTTGTGTTTTCCTTAGTTATTTGTCTACAGCAAGTTTTTCCTAAGTCAGCTTGACTTAGGAGGACATTTAGTAGTGCCAGAGGACATTTTCAGTTTTATAATTGAAGGGGTTGATGTTGGCTTTTAGCAGGTAGAGACCAGCCTTAGAAGCTGTTAAATTTCTACAGAACAATGCCCAAAATAAAAGAATCATACAGCCCCAAAACAAAAGTTGAAATAAAAATTGAAAATTCTGTTTGAAGGCATACAAAATGCATATTTAGTTCATTACAGTCTATCTTCACATATTATACTACTTCACAGAGAGTTGAAAACCCATACATCCACTCCCCTGCCCAGTGGTATTGTCATATAATCTAATTTTAAAATTGTTTATTTTAATTTCTATTTCTAAGGTGCATCTTATTAAAATATACATATATTACAGACAGAAGCTAACATGTTAATGGTCCCCAAAGTCACATTTTAAAACTGAAACCTGACCCATCCATTTATTTGTAGATTTTCTCACTAGTAATGAATAAGCCAATCACCATTTGATTATCTGCATCAAACATTACTATAACCATAGAAATGAATCTCCTGTTTTGTAACCGTCTATGTCATTTCTTTTCACTATTACCTGTTTTTTCATACAATTCTCTGTAAAAACATAAGGTTGCTAGCTTATGTATCTTTTAAATTGTGACATTTTCCTTGAAATTCACACTGTTCCACTAAGATAAATATGGGGGCATTTTAATATGTTACATTATGTTCCTGGTTTAAAAAAAAATCCAAAGAAAATATTTAAATCATATGTTTATTATTCAGGATGAGTATTTTTATGGCTACTGGGCTTTTATGCAAATACTGTTTACTAATTTTAGTATATTACCAAATATATTTCTTTTATTGGGTTTGTATTTTACAGTATGAAAATTCTCAACATAAAAGTGACAACTCTACTAGCATTAGCGAAAATTTAGTCTTAGACTGAAAAATTTTGAAGTATATTTCCTCTTATGAAAAGTATAATATTCAAAATACAAATTGAGCAGTATGAGGACTTAAAAGGCTAATCCATTACAAACATAAAAAAGAGCATTTAATTTTCCTTCTAATACCCTGAATGTTCCTGAAACCTTGTACGTGTCATGCTCTCCTTGCTTTATAGTCCCAGCAAGGTGATCTCACTAGAGATCTTTGAAAACAGCTTTGGTACTTAATGTC
>NW_004567114.1:41160397-41186534 GCF_000260355.1 Condylura cristata
AAAAAAAAAAGTAAAAATGTTCCAAGGGTTCAGAATATAGGTCAGTTCAACAAAATCTTTTCTTTTACTGATGTAAACAAAATATGCTCAAATCTTAGAGTTCTAATTCATTATGACTATTTAAAATCCGAAATTACTGTAGTGTTAGACTTTTACTATTTTTAGTTTCTTGTATGGTTATTTGAGCAAAATCCTACTTCTTATTGCTCAGATAATTTTCTTTTGGCACAATACTATAGCTTCTTTAAAAATATGTGATGTCCTGCAGTGTGTCCATTCATTATAATGCCAGTGAATAGGTCACCCACATCAATAAACTTGGAGATGATGATAGTACGATGTATAAAAAAACAAGGCTTATTTTTCTCACTAGCTATAAATGGACTCATTACCAAAGATAATTCAAACAAATATTAAAAAATCACACTGACTGCTCTAAAGTTCTATACAAAACAAAATTAACACATTACTTAATACCAGGAGAATTCAATCATTTCTTCTCATGGAATCTATACTAGCCATCACATACAAATCTATGTCTACAGATGACGGCACTGTCCAGAAAGTGTCTATTTCTGAGTTTATCTTTTACATGTTTATTTAAGAAGCTGGAAGAATCTGTTCATAGGAAACAGAAAATTGAATTCAAATTATCTTAAGAGAGGATCACTAGTATCTTTGGTTCAGATTGCTGAAAATTAAATGAGTTTGTAATATGCCCAGAAGTTCACCAAATTAGGAAACATGGTTTGTTAAAAAGTTCACATTCCCTAGTCTGAATCTTTCTGACTGCAATCTTTCCAGTTCTTCTAAGCAAGACACTGTTTTAACTTTTTATTTTTTACTCAAAGGATAAATATTTTTTGTTGTTGTTTAAGGCCTTCAAATAAGAAGATTCCAAGAACCCCATTCTCCTGGCTAATGGTAATCTCCCCTTTTCCTGCTATCAAATGGTCACTTTAAAAAATTAACAATATGACTTTCATACAAAAAATTCCAAACCATGGGTTAGAGATTTACTTAGCTAATTAATGAGGCATAGTAGGAAGGTAAAGCTAATTAAAAACATCAAGATGGTGATTATAGGAAATAAAAGACACAATGTGGAGAACTATCAAATAAACAGGGAATAAAAATCTAGATATTTTTGGTTTATATAGATATTTATAGTTATATTCCAACAGTGCACCAGTAAAATATATGAAGTGATCCTGTCAGAAGAGGAAAGAGATTTTAAATGACCATATATTTATCTTACCTACTATTATAATTTTTTTGTGATACAGTTCTCTATCACAAAGGGTTATATTGGAGGACAGAAAGAAATGAGGAAACTAGTGTATTTTTTTAATTAAATTTTTATAAAATCACTTTTCTTTAAGTTATGCCTGGGTAACCATAATATGGGATATGCCTTTTGAATTATAAAATCTCCCAAAATATTTCTTTTAAAAATCTTAAACATTTCCATGTATACACTGATCTGTGAGGGCTGCCAACTATGGGAAGATTTGTTCAGCTATTTAAAAAAATTACTTATATTACTTATATTTTTATTTAGGATAATTTGATTTTAAAAAGTTATATTTAAAAGAAAAAAGTTAGATTTAAAAAAATTGAAGTAAAATTTGTTTATCTTATACATTTAAGGTTTATAGCTTTATAAATAAACATCTATATATACTACATTATGCTACCAAAGGTCTAGTTTCCATCTTTCACTATATCCAATTTATCCAATTTATATTCTTTTATCCAATTTATATTCTCCCTTTTCTCCTTCCCTTCTCATAACCATTATTTTGTTCTTGCAACCTGGGTTTGTTTTTTTGTTTGTTTGTTTTCTTTTTTTGTCTTCTACATATGAGTGACATCATATGGTGTTTGCCTTTTCCCCTCAAATGCTTCTTCACTTAGTATAATAGCTTCTAAGCTGTTATTGCCAAGTGACAGGATTTCACCATTTTTCATGGATGAGCAATATTCCATAGTGTAGGTATATCACAGCCTCTTATCCAATCATCCACAGGCACATTTATATTGTTTCCAACTCTAGGCTACTGTGAATGTTTTGAAAAGGGGGATGCATGTATGTATGTAGTGTTTTCTTATTTGGATAAATGCCTGTAGTGTGATGACTGAATCGTATGGAATTTCTATTTTAACATTCTGAGAATCCTTTGCACCAATTTATATTCCCACAAATAGTGCACTAGGATTCCCTCTGTCACATCCTCATGAATACTTGTCTCTTTTATTTTTGACAATAGGTATTCTCACAGATATTAAGTCATTTCTAATTATTGTTTTGATTTGCATTCCTCTAATGATAATAAACGATAAACATCCTTTTGTGTGCCTATTGGTCATCAGTATCCTTCTTCAGAAAAGTGTTACTTCAGATCCTTTGACATTTTTCAGTTGGATTGTTTCTGTTGTTATTGAATTACAGGAGCCCTTTATATATTTTGTATATTAGCCCATTGTCAAATGTATAAATACAAATATCATTTCCATTTAGGAAGTTGTCTTCTCATATGAATAATAAGTTTTTTTAGTTTATCTACTCCCACTTGTTAATTTTTGTTTTTGTTTTCTTTGCCATTGTAGTTGAGCGCCCAAAGACATCTCATAGGCCAATGTTATAGAGCTTATCACCTATATTTCCTTCTATGCATGAAAATGTGCAGATCTTAATATATTTATGTGAGTTTGGCAAATATGTATTCATGTAAAACATGCTATGATCAAAAACAGGTCATATCAGCCCAGAAACTCCTTTTATTGTACTGTTTAAACTCTTCCCTTTGCAGCAACAATTAATTTGATTCTATCATCTTAACTTTATATATCTTTACATTTTATAGAAGTAGAATCACTATTCTTACAACATGCATTTAAAAAATATATCTATTTCTGAATGTCAGTGATCCATTAATTTTTACAACTAGATATTATTGTATTGAATAACTACAACAAAATTTCTTCCATTGGTGAATCTTTGGGTTACTTCCAATATTAAGCTATTATAAGTAAAGTTTATTTAAGTGGTTATGCATAATCTTTTTATGTCAGATGTTTTTGTTATTCTCATATAAACACTAAAGAGTGGAATAATTGGGTCCTAGAATAGTTTTATGATTCATTTCTAAATTGCCAAACCACTTTTAAAATTTTAGACTCCCCTGAGTTACATTTGCTTTACATTCTTGCCAAAATGTTTTATTGTATTTTCAGTTTTACTCAACAAATGAGTGATTATCATTATCTCATTGTGTCTCCTATTTGCATTTCCCCATTAAGAACTGTTTTCATGTGACTGTAGATAATTTAATTTTTTTTCCTAAAAGGATCTATTTAAATATGGTACTTATTTAAATCTTTCATAAGATTGCAATGTCATTATTGATTTGTAGAATTTCTTTCTATATTCTGGATATGAATCACTTGCCAGATACTTTCTCCTAGTCTGTGACTTATCTACTCATTTTAACAATTTACTAATTGCTTTACTAATATCTTAAGGCCATAGGCTATCACTAGGTGAAAAATTAGTAGTATCAATTTTCTATCACACAAGTATATCTACAATTTCAAAGCCTGATGAAATAGGGGGAAAAAAAAGTTCATTTGTTGTCATGTCTAGAATGAGGGCAGATTTGGAAGAGAATATTTAAAGTCTTGGGAATAAATAAAGTTGAGTGGAAGAAATAAGGACCACAAATGGAAAGCAGCATAACTTGAGCTTCAAAGTAAGGATGGGGAGGTAATAATGTATGAAGTACGAACAGACCTGTTCTACTGAATGAAAATTTACTGTTGGCTGGGAGCAAAATATAGAGGGAAAAGCACTAGTGAAAAGCCCTCTCTAGAGGGAAAGTGGAGCCTTCAGGTCAGAAAGCGAGCTCTCCCAGCCCTCTGTTCTTTTTCCTACAATCTGCATTATGAGATGTGGATAATTCTATCTCAAAATAAATAGACGCAGCAAACATTAAAAGTCAAAAGCAGTAAGATTTAGCCATAGTTTAATTCAGTATCAGTTAAGATAGAGACAAGGTAAGTGATGAAAGTTAAAACCAAGAGTTAGTTAAAAATCCCAATTCTACTTCGAAAAGAGTATGCTCTTTTAAAATCTTTAAGTACTATTACTGAATTGAGCATGGTGGGCTGACACATAAGAAATATGAGAGCTAGGTAATTTTGACAAAAAGTGCAATTATCATTTGGGTGTGGCAGAAGCCTTAAGTGTATAACCTAACAGCATAATAAAGGGAAACAAACAAATACCAAAGGTTAAAACCAATCACAAGGACAATGAGTTTTCATAAAATGGAATCACTAACAGATGTGGATAAGCAGCCAGAAGCTTAGAACAGGCTACTGATCATACCTGCTTGGGTAGACATTTAATGGAAGTAAAACAAAGGGAGAAAAGCTTCAGGTGCTAAGCATTCCCTTGGATCTATCCTCATTAACAAAAGTACTACTTTGCACATCACTTTTCTTAGATAATTGTTGAGCATAAACATGGTAACGTTTTACATATGGGAATGTTCTCAATTTCTTCTTACTTAAAATTAAACTTTCTAGGGTCCTCCCTGGTGGTGCAGTGGGTTAAAGTACAGTATTAAGAAGCTGAAGTCACTTCAGCACACGTTCAATCCCCAGCCTGGGAGGTGATCCCAGATAGTGCTCAGACCTCTCTTGACCCACCTACTGCTCCCTCAGCAGTGTATTTGTCAGTCAGCCTGTTCTTCTCCTCACTCTGTCGCTGGTGAACACTCTCACTGCCCCTGCACCTCTAGCCTGTACCCCAGTTCTGTAATGCATAAATATGTAAATCTTTAAAAAACAAACCAACCAAACAAACAAACAAAAACCACCTTAACTAGGTCTCCCTGGTGGTATAAGTGATGAAGTCTCAGTCTCAGTCTCAGTCTCAGCACTATGAAGCTATCAGCAGCAATTGAAGCACAGAGTTCAATCCCCAGCCAGGGAGCTAATCCACATGACACAGCAGATCTCGTCTGTCTTGCTCATTGCTCCCCTCAATGGTGTATTTCAGTCAGCCCATCTGTTCTGCTCCCCACTTTGTCTCTGTAAAATCCTCTTACCCCAACCCTACATGTCTGGCCTAGACTCCAGTTTTTGTATGCATAAATAAATAAAATAAAACAAAAAACAACTTCAACTATCTTCTTGGTCAATGTATTGTTTTCCTTTGTGAGATGTGTAATTAAATTTATAAAGTTGTACTACATCATTCAATGAAATCGTATCTTTATGTAAGATGCTTTTTTCTTCATAAAGTGACATTGAACTTTTTGTTCTGGTTCACTGATATACATCCTGAAAACAACAACAACAAAATGATTTGCTCTTTACAACACTTAGGTACAAGTCTAAATTTTATAACTATTATTTAAACATATCTATTTGTTTATTTTCATAAGCTACAATTTTTTTTGAGCACCTAATATGTGCCAGATATTCAAGAAGGAAGGTACTTTCAGCATAGTATCTAATTTAATTATCATGATGTTTTTTATCAGCTGAAGTTTCAAGGAAGTTAGGTAATTTCCCTTAGTGGTACACAGCTGCAAATTAAAATTCAAAGAATTAAAGTAACGTCTCCAAGTGATTAAACAGCAAATGACAATTAAATGCAATGTGTTACTCTGAATTGCATCCTAGATCAGGGCAATAATATTTCCATAAAAGCTATTAGGATGATTCAATATGACTAAAGTTCTATTTATATATAATATTCCCTGAATTTGTTCTAAGGTTATATATGGAAACATCTTTTTTTTTTTTTTTATGAAAAATATATTCAAACGTACTTACTGGTAAAAGGACTCTGTTGGAATCTGTTGTGGAACCATCTCTTAAAGGCACAGGCAGCCTTTCTAATATGTCCAAAGTAGACCTTGTTCAATAAGTGTCACTGTGACTTGGGGACCTAAAGTTAAAGGAGAAACTGTTACCATTACATAACGAATGCATATTACTTATGTTTAGGGATAGTTCCAGAAACAATCTCTTTATCAAAGAGACATAGCTTAAGGCAGGGCATACACCAAGGGAACGTTTCATCCAATAAAGTAATCTCTTTGTCATGAGAAGTCTCTGCTTTTTTCTCCTTGGTGCCTCAGGTCCCGAAGCTGGGAATTTATATCACTTTTCTCTTGACTAATGGTAGGACCTGCATAATCATTGTAGCTACACTTTCTGGTGCATGTGATCAAATTGATCTTTCTTTGCTAACCTGTCGGATGCCATTTTGTTTGCTTATCCAGTTTAAGCAGAACCCAAATGGGTAAGAGAATTTCCTCTGTGTCCTGGAAATGTCAACAACTTACATGAAACAACTTGCTGAGAAAATAACAATATTAATTGTTAGAAATTCAGTATTACAGAGACAACATTATTTAAGTATGCTATGTATATATAGTCTCAAAATGTTATTAACTGCTGAATTAATATTTTTCATAAAGGATATATAGGAATCATCTTTATATATACATAAACCTCCTGTATTTTAAAATTATTTCAAAATTAAAACTTAACAAATCTTAAAAGTATTAAACATTAGTATGTCAATAGTGCCATATATTTCTTCCTAGTGTCTGTGAAGGCTGTACACATTGATGATTGTTGCATAATGTATGAGCAAAATTTGCAATCTTACTTTTGATTCAAAATATTTTCACTATAAAGAGATATCCTCCAGATTTTTGAAGTCTCCACTAATATCTTATATGCATGAGATAGTTTTAGTCCCTATAGCTGTGTTCCTGTTCTCACAATACCATAAAGATATGCTACTAATTACAGATCAAATAAGTATTTCTTTTATGGTTCCTTTTTCTCCAAAAGCTATGTTTTATAACTTAAAAGGAAAATGTGTAAAATGAGTGTTTTTATGAAACAGAACACTCACACAAAATCTTTCTTTTTAAAATTAGGTATGTTACTATATCTGCTAAAGAAAGATTTTGCCCTGAGTACAAGGATGATGTCTGTCTTTTTTCAGGAATGGCCTTTATTTCTTCTTCCAAATATAAGTTGAGGAATGGCAATGTTTATTTCTCTTCTGCTTTGATGCCAAGCAATAGTTGAACATATACAGAAATTCATAAGTAGTCAAAATATTTCTGAATTTAAACATAGTTTTTTATGTGTTGAGAGGAGAATATTTTAATTTTGTTAATTCAGAATCCAACTTGATTCTGTATGTTTTAACATACAAAAAAATCGTGTGACAGCTTATATGCAAATAATACATAAACTAAATATTATGATTTAGTGTCTCATTACAAAATTGGCTATAACCAACTCTATGGGGAAAAGAAAATTTATTTGGAATATATATGCCATACTAGTTATGTGACTTTAGCCAAGTTACATAACCTCTCCTAACTTCTGTTTCTTAATAAATGAAATAGGAATGTTATACATACTAGAATAATTATAAATATTATCATCATTGTTTTTCTTCCTCGTAAAGTGTACAGTTGTGCTGCTCCCCTCAGCAGTGTGAATCTGCCTGCTCTGCTCCCCACTCTGGCTCTGGTGAATCCTTTCATCCACCACACACCTCTGGCCTGTACCCCAGTTCTGTAAGCATAAATAAATATTTTTTTAAAGTGGAATAGAGGACTGGGGTTCCAAAGAGAGAGGAGGGGTGCAAAAGGGAAAGGGAGCAGAAGCTCTGTCATTTCATCTTTCTTTGTGCTGTGATAGACTGTAAATAGCTTTCTTCAGTAGGAAGGTCATAATCTTAAATCTGGGGAACACTCCCAATTTTTATTGTTCTAGGGAGTTAAGGTAAAGTTAATTATAAAGCATGTTATTTAACAATTTGTGAGTTCCATTTTCTTCTTCAATCCACAGCTTAGTAAACATTTATTGTGGAGAATAAAAGTTTTAGTTGACAGAAAAGCATCAGAGACCCTACAGGCACAAATGAAATATAACTCTGTTGATATCTGTAAATAATAACCAACAAATGATGACTCTAGAGAGTTTTATAATATTTTGTCTGTGTACAGTGGCTTTTCTTGAAATATCTCAGTGGACTTTATTATGAATCATAATTATTATCAAGCTTCAAAACATCCCTGAGTTATTTTGGTTTTTTTACTATTGCAAGTAGTAATTGGAATATTAATTTTTCAAGGTCATTCAAGGAGTCAATGGCTGAAATAGGGCTAGAATAAATGTGTCTAACTCAAGTCATCTGATAAATATCACCATGAGTTTACAAGGATTTGGTAAAGAACATTAAAGTGCCAGAACAAATCATGATTGAAAAAAGAAGTATACCACAGAGATATCAAAGAAAGCAACATTGAAACTTTTAATTTGTGAAGTTTAAGAATATCTACCTCAAATAAGAAGACTTCCCTTACCTCTCCACATGTACTCCATATGCTTAATAATTCAACACAATAAAGAAATTACAAGAAAAAACCTAAATAGAATTTCTCCAGTGTATCATATTTTAACTGAAATATCAGTAAAACCAAGAAAGGTTTTCTTTCTGTAATCAATAAATAGCATAGGTGGTATTACTTTATATAAAGTCTACAAATAGGCCCTCCCTGGTGGCGCAGCGGGTTAAAGCACTGCACTGAGAAGCTAAAGCCACTTCTACATGAGTTCAACCCCCGCCTGCCCCCGGAGGCGACCACATGGCGAGCCAGACCTCTCCTGACCCGCCCGCTGCTCCCCTCAGCAGTGTACTTCGTCCATCTGCCTGTTCTGCTGCCCACTCTGTCTCTGGTGAAGCCTCTCACCGCCCCTGAGCCTCTGGCCTGTACCCCAGTTCTGTATGTACAAAAAAATAAATCTTTAAAAATAAATAAATAAATAAAATAAAGTCTAGAAATAAATATGTAAATTAAAATGTAGTTTTTTAATCAAATTTGGATGTATAATCATTAAATTTAATTTAAAAACAAATTAAACATAAAACTTCAAAACTTTAAAAAATATACTTGGACAAAGCAGTATTTACATTAATACCTTTAAAAATTTTAATTCATAATTAAAAAAATGTCAAGTTTCTCCTATTCAAGAAATAAAATATCTTTTATTAATGTAAGATAACTTATTGTTATATCCTCAATCTGTACTTCTTTTTATATGCTTCATTCACACAAATATACGTATATATACATGTGTATATGTTTCACATGCTTCATTCATACAAACATATGTTGTATGTATGTATATGTTCACATGTATGTACATGTGTATGTCTATATACATGAAAGGACCAATGAAGTAAAAATATACTGCTAAGTAAAACTTGAATTAATTTCCATTTTTCTCTCACTTTTACCATGTTATTAAATACACAGTTAAATGCTACAAATACATTTCTTTTACTCAAATCACACCGAATTAAAGAATAGAAACATAATTTTACATTTGTACATCTTAATAGCAACATAAAAATCAATACATCTAAAAATTAACCAAAAATTCAGAACAAAATTTATTGTTAATACACTGCATATTTCATTAAATTTAGAAAACCATCATCCTTTATACATTTCATGTGTTATTATCAAGATAAGCATAATCATCAGGGTTTATAGATTATTTTTCTTCTAACTTTCTCAAAATGATTTCTCAGTTAGATGGGGTAGAATTAAATTGAACTCCAAGGTTATAGGGGAGCAGAACAGGCAGATCGACAAGGTATATTGCTGAGGAGAGCCATGAGCGATATAGGAGAGGTCT
Source organism: Condylura cristata (assembly GCF_000260355.1). NCBI lineage: Eukaryota > Metazoa > Chordata > Mammalia > Eulipotyphla > Talpidae > Condylura > Condylura cristata. Next base: position 41,170,151 of record NW_004567114.1, read on the forward strand.
GCTACCATGTGGGTCACCTCTGGGCTATCATAGAATGAAAATTGAAGTGGCCATGGCTTGGCCACTTTGCAGTGCAGCTCTCCAACCTGCTGCATCACGAGGGAGGGCCCTCTACACAGATGTTTTCAAAAGCATAGGTTATCACCAAACCACTGGTTACATATTTTTCCTAGATCATGTCCCTAATTTTGTTCTTTTAATCTCATTTGGCTAACGAAATGAGTGTCAATTAATCAAAGTTCATAAGAATAGAGGATATTCTTGAGACAAATAAGAGTAATACAATGTCTTTAAAAAAGGCAATGATATAAAAAAATTCCCTGAATAGAGTAATTTTTTGTACATAAATCTTTCGATCCCAGTCAATTTGCAATCAGTTCAATTCCTCTTGATGCTTTTTTTTTTTTTTAAAGATTTATTTATTTGTGCATACAGAACTGGGGTACAGGCCAGAGGCTCAGGGGCGGTGAGAGGCTTCACCAGAGACAGAGTGGGGAGCAGAACAGGCAGATTGAGGAAGTACACTGCTGAGGGAAGCAGTGGGCGGGTCAGGAGAGGTCTGCCACACCATGTGGTGGGGCAGGCGGCAGGCGGGAATCAAACTCATGCGGAAGCAGCTCCAGATTCTCAGTGCTGTGCTTTAACCCGCTGCGCCACCAGGGAGGGCCCCTCTTGATGCTTTTTGATGGACAAAATGTCAAACCATTTTGTAGTTTTCTATAAAGCCCATTTTTGCCACACAGAATACTTTGTATCAATCATTCCATTCACAAAATGCTAGTGATCCAACAGTCTAAACTACAAAAGTGAGGTCAAGAAGAAAACATAATTTAGCCACTAGTAAATACAATACAGGTGGGTAGCATTGTTATGCCATTTCTTTATAAAACAGACCAGACTAAGTTTCACACATCTTTGGTGGTGGTATGGTGTAGAGTTGTTAAGAAGATAGTCTTTCTGGTTTTAATAAAGTTGATTCTATCATGCTTATATTTGCAACAATCCATGCCCAAATAAATCCTCAATTACCTAAAAAGCTTATCCAGAGCTACAAATAAATGGAGTTGCTTTTTTTTTCTAACTATATGTCATACCTCTATACTTCATGATTTGTTCTTGAAAATATTTTTTTTTATTTTTTTAAAAAAACTAAAGTTTGATTAATATAATTGGAAGAATTCCAAGAGGGTCTCCATGATTAAAAATACAACCCTCTAGCGCCCAAGTATTGTATAACCAACTCTCCTTCAGTGTGGATGAGTCTTATGAAAAATGAAAACATAGGACAGGAGACAACTCCTTTATTAGGTTATTCTCCATGCAAAATTTAGGGATTTTGCAGAAACAAGGTACATATAAGTTATTAACTTAATATACATTAAAAAGAAAGATTATTCTGAGTGAATCTTTTAAAGAACTAGTAGCAGTGATGAGATTTCAGAAGTTGAATTAATTCGATGTAGCAGAAATGCACTCCTTCAGTCCTTGAAGAAGCAAACAGTTATCCTGTGAACTTCCAGTGAGATGGTCCTGGAGTTGGGTCCAGAGAACTGACAGTGATTTCTGGCCAGAAATCAGCAAGACTGGGATATGAGTCTTATAACCACAAGAAATTGAACTTTGCCAACAACCAGTAATCTCTGTTCCAGAAAAGAGACAGTAGGCCAAGCCAGGAACTTGATTCTTGCTAGATAAGATCCTGAGAACTTGTGGCCAGACAACTGGCCCTCAGGACTTGTTAGATAATACATTTGTGTTGTTTCAGTTACTACACTGGATAATTTGTTATTCATCAGTGTAAACTGATAAAACTAGTAATCTAATTTTCAACACAGTTGTAAACATTCAACTTTGAGACATGGGTACATGTCCAGGGACTACTGAGTCAATTGCATAGAAAAATTTCAGGGATATAATACAGATTGCTAAAGCAGCTACATTAAAGGTATTTTATAAAATCAGGTTATGTCTCCTTAAAAGAATATATACTTACCAAGAAACAGTAATGGACATATTATTATCTTGAAATTTAGATGGATAACTTAAAAATATCAAGACTATGCATTTTGTCACGCAGCCTTGTAAAGAATTAAAGGAACAGTGCCCAAGATTTCCAGTATGTTTTAACAGCCAAAAGGCAGTACAAAATGTGAAAAATCTCAGACTCACCCCCCATCCTTCATCTCTTCGACTATGTATGCTAAGCATTCAGAGTCTCATTTGCTTTATTATACTCTTTTAGGTTAAGAAAAAAAGGAATGTATCATGAGGCAAATCTCAGTTGATTACATGAAAGATAACTATTTCAATTCTTCTAAGAATTAAAATGAGAAAAAGCTTCAGCAATTGCTATTGCAAACACTGGTTTGGGCCCTCCCTGTTGGTCTAACAGGTTAGCACACAGCACTGCAAGCTAGCCGTAGCCCCTTCAATGAGGGTTCTATCCCTAGCTCGGCCTCGCCTCCGCCACGTGTTGATCCATGTGGCGCGGCAGACTTCTCCAGACCCACCGGCTGCTCCCCTCAGCAACGTACTTCGTCAGTCTACTTGTTCTGCTTCCCACTCTGTCTCTGGTGAGACAGAATCCTTTCACCACCCTTGCGTCTCTGGCGTATTCATAAATAAATAATTCTTTAAAAAAAAAAAACAAACACTAGTTTATTTAGTTATTTTTTGTATACTTCATTAGAAAATGGAATATGAGGTGGTTTACAGAGAAGGCATATAATAGGTAATTAAACAAATCAAAATGTCAAAATTGATGAAATACATAATAAAACAAAGTATATTTAGGGGAAAAACCTCTAATATTCTATGTAATAATTAATGAGGGTCTGGAAGTTTTACCATTAACCTCTTAAAGAAACAAGGTAACAAAACCAATTTCAATATCTATAGTGGACAGATATATGTCACCTATTAAAACAGCATGATTTTTACTTCTGAGATCTTAAGAAAGTTCTCTCATGCTCAGAAAATACACTGTATAATGTACACAATCTTAGGTAGCAATTCTTCATTAAAATGGACAGCCCATTCTTAGCAAGTTCTTGCAAAGCAATTTGAAAGGACAGTTTGGCAAATTACTTTTTCATATAAAGTCCTTATTAAATTAATAAAGACAATATTAAAAAGAATACTGAAAAGAACAATGAACAGAGATATGAATCTTTAATTTTTATACTGTAGACAATAGATGACTAATATAAAAAACAATCACACTAGTAACCAAAGATATGTAAATTAATGCAAGATAACATGCTATTACAATTACTACAGGTTTTTAAATAATAGCATACAGTATGACGATATTGAGCACAGTGTTATTTAAAGACATTTATTGTGTGTGTGATGCAGAGCAAATTGTTCATTTATTGGGAGGAATAATTTGCCATGGGCATTCAGCACCTTAAAAATGTTCACATCTTTTTATTTTTTAAGATTTTTAAAAAAGATGTATTTATTTATGCATACAGAACTGGGGTACAGGCCAGAGGTGCAGGGACAGTGAGAGGATGCACCAGAGACAGAGTGGGGAGCAGAATAGGCAGACTAAACTACACTGCTGAGGGGAGCAGCGGGTGGGTCAGGAGAGGTCTGCCTCCTCTTGTGGATCACCTCCAGGGCAAAAATCCAACTCATGCTGCTGAAATGGCTTTAGCTTCTTAGTGCTGTGCTTTAACCCACTGCATCACCCGGAAGGGCCCTGTTCACATCTTTTTTGACCCAGAAATTTACTTGATGAAAACTATTCTGTGAAGTTAAAGCCAAATTTTGGGAAGTTTCTCTTTTTTGGAAGTACTGTTTATAACACACACTAAAAAAAACATAGAACTTCCTTAAATATCTACTAGAATACTAGTTCTTTTTTAAAATGCTTGTTTGAAAGTTTCAAACTATTTGATAAATTCTTGTAATCTAGAGTGGAAAACAACTATGGCACAGCCTTAGAGTTTATATTATGTTTACAACTATTTTTAGATATATAAATATGAATATACATATTTTAAATATGTGAAATATAATGAAATTAAACAATATGTATGTCTTTAACATAGACAAAATTATCAAATATAACTATAATATAAATGTAGGGGTTAATATAGTATAATTAAAAAGTAGGTTTAAGAAATTCCACTGGGAATTGTATTGTTATCTAGAAAACAAGTTAAAGTGTAGGTGAGGAGAAAGCAAGTAAAAATAGACCAGTAAGGGAAGACTGAAGATAAAAGTGGGTTATGTAAGCGCATAATAAATAATAAATGCTAACTGTTGTTTTACAGTATTGGTTAGCACACATGTTTATTTTTGTTCTCTATATTAGTTAAAATTTTCTACAAAGAGGAAATAATATTTCTGTGGGAAAAAAGTTAAATATTACATAAAGTAAAATAGTGCAATAATAAAAACTCTTTCTCTTCTTTGTTCAAAGTCATAGTAACTAAGTTTGGTCTATATTTTGTATACAGAACTATTTGTTCTGTAGAGAATATCAGTTCAATGTTAACTATATTACAGAATACAAGCATTAAAACTGATTCAATTTCCAATTATAAAATTCCTTGTTTCCATTCATAAGTGTGCCCAACGGAGCATACTTAGGAATCAGTATTACTTGTGTACTTCTAAAATAAAAACGTACTATTATATGACTGTGAACACTTAGGAAGATCATAGAATTTTCAAAGTCAAATTTAATTATAAAATGAAAAATGGCTACTGAGCAGAAGTACAAAGTACTCAGTCAAGCATTTTTGAGCACAAAGTAGCATTGAGTGTGAATAGTGTGAACACAAGTACATTCTTCAACAAAATTCTAAGACACAGTTTAGTGAAAAGTCAATAAAACTGACTAACACAATGATTGCAGAGTAAAGTCACACTTCTTATAGAATATCATTTCAAAGCAAAGGTATGCTAGCCTAAGAAATAAAAAAAAAACTAACTAAATCCTTTTTTGCCTAAGAAATAAAAAAAAAACTAACTAAATCCTTTTTTATCTCCAGAATAAGAGGTAAATCCCAGGAAAGTAGAATTCTAGTCTGTATTAACTGCAAGTAGGAATACAACAGAGAAAAAAAGTAAAGCTTTAGTTATGCCTAAGCAAAGTTTTTGAAGATGACTACATTTTAAACTAGAGACATACTTCAATTATTTGTGACATTATAGTATCACTTACTGTAATTCCAAGTTAATATCAATCACTAGGAGTTATTTTAGGATTTATGACATTAAAACATCTAAATAACTACATAATTTTCATTATTGCATTGTCATTTAAATAACTTGCATCTTAACATTATGTTAGTTTCACATGTTCATCACTGAAAAATCTATGTGTGTGTATACTACATTTAGTAGTACCAAGTAGATCCAAATCTATAGTCTTCTTGTCCCAGACAGGATAGTTTCACTTGGCCTCTTGCCTCATTTCAGTAAGGGTCTCAAATTCCATTAAGATTTGGCCCTCCCTGGTGGCGCAGCGGGTTGAGGCACTGCACTGAGAAGCTTAAGCCACTTGCGCATGAGTTCGATTCCCGCCTGCCCCGGAGGAGTCCACAAGGCGTGGCAGACCTCTCCTGACCCGCCCGCTGCTCCCCTCAGCAGTGTACTTCGTCGATCTGCCTGTTCTGCCCCCCACTCTGTCTCCGGTGAATCCTCTCACTGCCTCTGCACCTCTGGCCTGTACCCCAGCTCTGTATGCTTAAATAAATACATCTTAAAAAAAAAAAAATTCCATTAAGATTTAGTGAAAGTCGGGCCCTCCCTGGTGGTGCAGCAGGTTAAAGCGCACAGCACTGAGTCTGCATGAGTTCAACCCCACCTGCCCTGGAGGAGATCCACATGGCACGGCAGACCTCCCCTGCCCGGCCCACTGCTCCCCTCAGCAGTGTACTTCTTCGATATGCTTGTTCTGCTCCCCACTCTGTCTCTGGTGAATCCTTTCACCACCCCTGCACCTCTGACCTGTACCCCAGTTCTGTATGCATAAATAAATAAATCTTTACAAAAAAAATGTAGTCAGTCACTGACAAAAATGGGGGTTGGTACATCTAATTCTCAAGCTACAAATGTCAATGTGGAAGGAGCTGAATATTGAATACAGATTAACTCCATCATCTCCACGAAACCTAAGAATTATCTATTCTTACTGATCTAATCACAATATCTCATTATTTTAATCACTATTTACTCCTCAACTCATTCCGAAATTGTCTTTTTCAGGCTCACTAATAATTTCCTTTGAGCTAAATCATGGTCATTAAAAAATGACTTTCAACTCCATTTCACAGTAGTATTGGACACAGTTGACTACTCCCTCCATGAAATGCTTTATTATCTTGGCTTCTGGAGATACACATTTACCTGTTTGCTTTTTTCTTACTGATTAACAGAACATTTCCTTTTAGTTTGGCAAATAAACACATTCATAGTACATAGATAATACAGAAACTTCAAATAGGCAAAGTTAGAAAACTTTTTAAAGAAAGGAGTAGTTTTGAAGTATTTTCAAGCATAGATAGATTTCTTACAGGCAGTTGGGAAACAGCACAACTTCCATTTGAAGAGATTTTCCATTTTCCAAAGCAAAGAAAAGAGAAATTGGTAAGTACTCAAACTGTTTAATTCATGCTTGTTAATTAAATTGAGTTTTTTTTCAAGGAAATGATCAAAAATACTCTATTTCCTTTCTGGGACCAAAAAGGAATTAAACACTTCAAGATAGCACAGATAAACTTTTAACCTTCCTTAATGTCAAGGAGAAATGCAATTGAAATACATTTCTGCCAATTTTTATTTTCTCCTACATGATACTCTAAATGGCTCAGAAAGCTAAATTGTACCAAATAGTTAAAATGATAATTATCATTTCATTATCTTATAAAATGAAAAGCAGATATGCATACACATATCTACAAATATTATGCAGGAGAGAATGGCAGAATTTTACCTACAGATATCTAAATAAAAATAAACTTATGATGCATATCTGATGCTCAGTTGACTGAGAGGCCACTGTAACTCAGTGAATCTTGCATCTAATATCTGGACAGTAAAAATGCAATGAATCACTATAATTAGAGGGAGCAGCACTTGAAAAGGGGATTTTATAGTACTAGAGGCTGTTTTGATTTTCTGACAATAAACATTTCAATGATTGTGGGGAAAATTTTCACAGCTTTAGAAATGCTACATAAATGAAAGAACTGATTTTTGATCACTGAAATCAAACTACTGAATCCAGTCCAATTAATATTTGTCACTGTAGTAGATTATGGTGGGTACAAGGATGATTAACCTAGCTTCCTGTACTGAAAAAGGGAGAGAAAGGACTCAAAATACATGATTAAAACTTAAGGCACAAATTGTTTAGATTGTTTGACCTTATGTTTTTGGAAAGGCCATTTTTATTAAATGCAAAGTAAATGTTGATGTCTTTTAAAAACTGCAAATTGAGATAGCTTTTTCTTATTGGTTATCTGAAATGTAAAAGTGGGTGAAATGTCACAGTAAATGATAAAGTAAGAGCTGAGAGGTTTCACCACAGTAGGATGGAGGAACCTGAGATGACCTAGTTTTCCTAAGCATGCAGGTGCCTGTGTACATGAACTCAGCTGATGATAAGAAGCACTCAGTAAGTAAGGTGAGACACCTCTCTGTGGACATCCTGGCAAAAAATGTTGCCAGAGATTTTGGAAATAGGCATTTTGGATTTTGAACTTCCACTGGAGCATTTAGGTGGAAGAAGTTAAAAAACCTATGCTCAGGCCATACTCTTCCTTAGCTCCCTAACAAATTGCATTTAGAATTTGCAAAATGAAAATATATTTTATTACTAGTAATAATATTCAAAAGTCATGAAATATTGAGAGGCTTACAGGTGACCTAGAAATTGTTTTCTAATTAGAGTCTTGTACAGAAATAAAAACATAATGAAATGACTTTACATGCACTCACAAGTAAAACAAAAATGTCATCTAAATTCTGACTGATCTGGTCAAATTGTGGAACAATAATTAGTATGATCTATTCTTTATAACTTCTAGTCTCAGTTTCAGTCATTACTAAATAAAGAAGTGAGAATGCATTGGCATTCTAATAATAACTCAAGTAAAGGGCTGTCATAATCAGTGATAATAAATGAAGCAAGTTGGACTATGTATCAGTTTAAAATGGAGGAATAAAAAACATAATCAAAAACACTCTCTGGACATCACCATGAAGTGCTGGTGATTTCTGTCAGATCTCACAGATTAGCACTCTGCATATTACCATGTTTTCTTGCCTGCCTCCCCCCAAACTTAGACACTTGATTTTATAGCAAACTGAGAAGGGTTTCATCTCTCAAGAGGGTTTCCAAAAGCTGAAATGACTAAAACATAAAGTCATGCTGTTGTTTAATTGATTTACAGTGAGAAATATATCTCTCCCAGAGGGTGGCATAACCACACAGTCAGATATAGACAAGAGCCAATTTCTACTCAGATGGATGCTTGTCAGGCATGAGATTAGAACAAGAGAAGAGAGATTAATGCAGGTAATTATGGCATCCAGCTGAGACTTGAATGAGTTTGCCAAGGGACTGGGATACTGAAAACCCCGTGAATAGGATCCCCCTTCCTTCAGACAGTGATTGGATAGGCACTTTCAACATCCTGGTGAAAGCTTCATTATTTTTGAATGATTTATTCTTTAAGCTATGAATGAAAAATTTATATCTCATTGTTATACTTTGTTTACACATGTTTTACCCAGTTAGTATCTAGTTTTATTTGGTGATGAATAGCTATTTATTAGGCTATAAATATGTATCCTTTCAGATGGGTATGTTTATTAACTAAGTAGCTTTCATAAGGTAACCTTATTTACTTTAATAGTTGGTGAAATGTTTCTCTTTCTAGTCCTTAAGTGACCACCATCCCTACGGTCCCTTGCAACACATGGTTTAGACAAAGAGAACTTCCTTTGCAAGATAGCTTGACTTGTAAAGCATAGCCTCTTTGTTATGTTTTACATTGTAGAGCCATGTTCCAGGGAATGTCTCACTGCTTTCATATCTTTTAACTCTTATTATTATGAGTTGAATGTCTGCCAAAAATCATATGTTAAAGCCCTAACCCCCAATTTGATGGCATATGAAAGGGAAACTTTGGGAGGTAATTAGGGAGAGATGAGGTCATGAGGGTGGGTCCTACATGATGTGATTAGTTCACTGTAAGAAGAGACTCTAGAGAGCTTGCTCTTTCTACACACACACACACACACACACACACACCAAGAAGTCATGTAAGCAAGAAGATCAATATAAAAGCACTGACCTCTTTTAATTCCTCCACTGCATATAGTCACAAATAATGTTGAATGAAGATTATGATTTTTTTAAAGATTTATTTTATTTATGCATACAAGAGCTGGGGTATAGGCCAGAGGTGTGGGGTAAGGGGGAGCTCAGGTGAGATGACTCACCAGAGACAGAGTGGGGAGCAGAACAGGTGGATCTACTGAAATATCCTGCTGAGGGGAGCATTAGGCAAGACAGGAGAGGTCTGCTGTGCAATGTGAGTTAACTCAGTGGCCAAGGATTGAACTCATGTTGCAAAGGCTGCTGATAAGCTTCATAGTGCTGAGACTTAACCCCTTATGACATGAGGAGAGCCCAAAATTATGATTTTGAAGAGAAATTTATGTAAGCTTAAATTATCTACATTAATAAGATGTTATGGAAAGTATGTGTAATAGGATAGTGGTACAAAGTGAAATCATTGTCCTTGTTAACATTAAACTTGTGTTTAATACTAAGAATAATCTTTTACTTTGAATACTTTATATAAGGTAGAAAGTAATGAGTAGATTTCAAATATTTGCAATATACATATATATTTGGAAAAAAAGAGTTTTCATTTCTAGAATTTATAGAGCTTAATAGGTCAATTTAAAAAAGAAAAATTTCATATATAATGGTCAAAAACTTAAACAGGCAATTTGTGAGAAATTGTGATTGTTGAGATGATTGAGTAATGAACTCTCAGACATTGCTGGTGGGACTGAAAAATAGTATGCTCCTTTTGAAAAATTGTGTCCCAGTTCCCAAAGTTAAAGATGCACTTATCTTGCTTTCCAGTAATCCCATTCCTGAGTATTTACCCACAAGAAATGAAAATGTATTTCTAAAACATGACTTGCATGAGGATATAACAGTTTTATTCAAACTACCAAAAGCTAGAGTATTAAATATTAAACAACCATCACTACATGAATGGCATATTCAAACAGTGAATATGTACACTCAGTAATAAAAAGGCAAAGAACTATTAATCCACAGGACATAGATGAATGTCAGAAATATTATGTGAAAAGTGGATACAGTAGAATTTGGGGGGGGTGATGGCAAAATTTTCTATCCTGGTAGAATATTTCTGTCAAAATTTCAAATTGTATTTACATCTAATTAAAAACACAGCTTAATGCAAGAAGTTACACAAATAAAGAATAAGTGCTAAATGATGCATTTTATGAACTTTCAAAGAAAGTCAAACTAAGTTATTGGTGAATAAAATCAGAAAATATCTTGGCTCAGGCTAGAGAGATTGATTAGGAAAGGAACCAGGGAATTCTCTGCTCTTGGGTTATTGCTCTGTAATCTTCACTGGGGTGGAAGTTACAAGAGAGCCAACATTTTTCAGAATCAATTGAAATGAACATTAATGCCTGTCCATTCTTTAATCAGACCTAAATATAATAACATAAAAACAGATTACTCTCCATGTAGGGATCCAAGTTTACCCAGCAAAGTTTTCTGAAAGGAGCAATAGTTGTTCATTGCACTTTAAATGATCTTAAATGTGTGAATTGGTTTTTAAAGTATTTTGTTCCATTGGTCAGTTTCTCTATTTTTGTGCAAACATCACCAGTTGATTAAATGCTACTTCATAATTAGCCACAATATCACATGGTACTATATGTATTTAAATCTTCCTAATTTGTTTTCTTCCAAATTTAGCACGGTTGCCTTTGTGCTTTTACATTTGAAATACATTTTAAAATAAGCATGTCAGTTTACACACACACACTCTTTAGTATTGCTTAAAACCTGTAGATCAATTTGGGTAGAACATAATCTTTATAATACTGAGTCTTCCAATTCATAGACATTTATTTAGGCCTTCTTTACTTCCATCATTGTTTTGTCATTTTGCTGTGAGGAAGTCTTACATAATTTTGTCAGATTCATTTTTAGATATTTTGTTTCATTTGCCTGTTGTAAATTCTACAATCGTTAAAATGACATTTTGTTCTTGCTGCTGATATATAAAAGTATATAGGTAGATTTTTGCAGATTCATCATAATCTATAAAGCTTGCTAAATTTATATCAATCTTGTATCAACCCTCATATTTTATTAGTATGTTTTATTTTCATATGTACAATCATATCATCATGCTGCAAATAACAGTTTTATACTGTTTTCAGATATATCTTGTTTTATGATAGCAATGATAAATTTCTAGATTACTTGCTAAGTGATACTTGCTAAGTGAAGGAAACAATTCATATACTACCCAGGTTTCCTCAATTTTCCCTCATATTTTTCCTGCCACTGTAAAGTAGTATGGATTTGGGGGACATGTAGATGCTTAGCATAGTAGCCCTGAATATTTAGGAAGCTTTATATAAATAAATTGTGTGTATGTGTAATTATCTAAAAGCAGAATTAAATATTTATTTTTAATTCTAAATATTTTTATTGTCATTGTTAATAAATACTAACTTACTTTCTGTCTTAGTTTTTTATTACTGTCAAAACAAATTAGCACAAATTTAGTGGTTTGGGACTACAAATTTATGATCTCACAGTTGTGTAAATCAGAGAGCTAGCAGCTAGTTTTTCTGCTCTACACTGCTTATAGCTGCGGTCAGCGTGCTAGCAGTTGGGCTCTTTTCCGGAGCCTCTGAGAAGAATATATTTCCAAGTTCATGCATATTATTGGCAGACTGTTGCGTGTGACTGCAGGACTGAGGTCCCTGTTTCCTTGCTGGCTGTCAGCTGGTGACTGACAGCGATTCCAGAGGCCTCTCCTGGACCCTTATATGTGAGGGGCTTCAACTCAGAGGCAACAATGGCGCATGAAATCCTCGGATTTGGAATCGGGTTTTCCCTCTCTCTTTCATTGCATCTCCTCTTCTGTGTATACATTGAAAAAATTCCTTGCATTTAAGATCCCAGGCCTTTAGAATGGGCTCATCTGGGTAAGTTAGGACAATGTCTGTAGTTTAAGGTCAACCATTTTACTTACATCTTTAAAGTCCTTTTTGATAAGTAATGTAACATTTCAGGCATGAGTGTGGACATCATTTTGGTTGGATAGTATTATTTAGACTACTAAAGTTTTCAGTCTCTTGCAGAAATTTAAAGGGACTGGTCTTTTCTGCCACTGAATGATGTGCTTTTAAAACTCTTCATTATTAATAATAACAAATGTATATTTCATTACATATGAATTTCATTCACAATGAGACAAGAACAAATTTAACTCTGGTGACTGAGAGTGGCACGAATATCAAATTTGGGGTCAGCCTTTTATGCTATGAAAGGAGAACTGTCAAACATTACATGGAGGCCATTAATGCCATATGATTTGGGTTCATAACAGGTTGAAAATTGTGGAAATGCCCACAGTGTCTACGTATACAAATCAAAATCTAAGCCTGTAAATACCTTAGGGGGATAAAAGTGAAACCTCAGGACACCAATTACAGACAACTGTTTAAGCTATAGCCAATTGATAATTTTCTTACTCTGCTTTTTCTTTATAAAAGTCCCCCCTTGGTTCCTGTAAATAAGAACATATCTAACCACTTCTGGTTTGGTACAGTTCAATTAGAAGAGATTTTTTTCCTCCATTAAATTCCTAGATTACTTAAATTGCCTCAATTTATATTTTAACTATATGTGCCTGATGTGTATGTATACACACACACACACATATGTAGGGAAGGAAAGTGTGAGAAAACAAATGAGACAAAATGTTAACAGTGAAATTATATCACTGTTCTCCATATTCTTTCATTTATTTTCAGTTAGTGTAATCATTTCAAAATAAGAGTTATAAATGAAAAGACTTTCTTCTAAGAGGGGTCTTACTGGTATGGTAAAAATGTTCTAAAATTGAACTGTAGTATGATTTGATTTACTACAAATCATTGAATTGTATACTTAAAGATAGTGAAATTTATGTGTGCAAATTATCAGAATAAGTGTTTCATTGCTAAAAATATTAAAATAAATAACTTTCCAGTAGGAATTGTCATTTTTTTTTCCTTCAGAACAAAGTCACACCTTATACACCTCTGCTGCAATATCCACTGCTATCATTCTGTGATTTCCCCCTTCTGTACTAAGACAGTGTTCTCTGAGTATTAATTCTCTTTCATGAGTTTCCTGTGGAATGATCTGGCTTTTGCTTCTCTTTACCCTATGGTTTTTAAAGTAGAATCAGTCAAAATTATGTGCCTACAATTCCAGATGTTCGATCTCTAGTTAGATGTTTACATCAAACAAATGATTATGCCAAACATAAAGTAAAGAAATTACCACTATCAGCACATAGCAAAAATAAGAGCCACTGCCTAGAAAATGAAATTGACCAACAAGAATATTGAGTATTATACATTTATATATTTATAATTTTACTTTTTCATTCCAGCTCATTATAAGATTACTTTTGTAGATATGCTTAATGGAATCTACTTAAACAAGGCAGAAAATGGGAAAACAATTGCTTAGTACCTTCTGACATGCTTTATGGAAGATCACTACCTTTTCCAAAGATCACAAGGAGCATGCACTTTCAGATGTGTGCAGCTGATTCTTCTAAGTTATTATTGACTTTCTGACATCCAAAGGGCAACTGACTCTTCCCCTATTGACTTATTTAGTATAAGAGTTCTACTTTTTCCAAATATAAATGTGCTCTCTTTTCCTCATATTTTTTTCTCTAAAAGGTATATACTTACAACTTTCTATTTAAATCTTCAAATTTTCTAAGGAAATGTTTATATTTTCCTACAGCTATATTTTCTGAGCTCCTTTGCACTGTGTATTAATGACTAATAAAGCAGAAACAAAAGTAATTTTTAGAACAAATGAGTCCTAGGGCTACGCATGGTGTTAAAAGAAAAGGATAGACTGGGAAAACTCTGGTGGGTACCAAATAATTAATCCTATTATTTAGGGGCTCTGTGTGATCAGCCCTAAATTAATCATGTTTTGCTTGCCTCTCTAGGTGTGTTTTATATTCAAAATAAAACCCAAAAAGGAAATTCTCTCATTCAAACTCTTCAAGTCATAAAATATGAAATTCAAGGAGAAATTTTACAAGGCTAGTGAGAAAAGTTTTACAGAGAAATGTATCAGGAACATAAACCAGCAAGGGAATGTAAGTAGTGAGACCTCATCCCCACACCCAACCCTCATTTCAAATTATTTATTTGAATCATTCAATCATGTATCTGGAGTTCAAGGTCATTTTGTAAAATGGACATAATAATGTCCTGTTGTCTGAAAAGAGATAGTTTATTCTTCTAATATTTGTCCAAACATGTAATTGTATGAATAGAAAACATGAATATATATATAGGCAATTTCCTTTGACACAATATTTTTTTCAAAATATTGAATGCAATTCTATATAACTATCTGAAAAAAATAAGCATACAATCCTATATACAAAATTGCATAGTAATTGTATAATATTTATATAGGATATACAGAATTAATATTATATAATGGGAATTATAAATTCAATATATATTATATAGCTACTGTGTAAGTCAATCTATTAAACATCTACCTGATTACTGAGATAGAAACAATAAGAGAAAATTTTCTGTATTTATGTTGGTTCTCACTGAAGTATAGCATTATGTAAAACTTTCATTTCTCATGCATGTCTATATTTTACAAATGTTTTATAATTAGTACATACCACTTTTGCTAATCTCTCCTTATTCATCTTAATATTTACCTTCATCTGAAATCACATAGTTATAATAATATTAAATTGTTGGAAGATAGGCCTTTGGAAAATTAATCATCTAAGATATAGGTGTTTTAATGATTCCAGTAATGAGATTTGTTAAATAAATGACCCTCTTGTCATAAAATAATTTTAAATAAATATTTAAAAATAAATTAAATTGAATTACCATGATTATAATAAAATAAATCTAAATTATATATTAATTATGCTATGTATACAATACATGTGAAACTAAAGATACAGTACCTTTTCAAAACTTTATTATTGTAATTCCATTGTTAAGATGTCCCATAAAGAAACAAAAATCATCACAGCATGAAAATTCCTAGTTAATGCCCATTAGTTAACAAAAATATGAGTAAGACTGATAAAGAAAGATAAATGCTACGTTATATAATTATATGTGAACTATAAAGAAAAAGAGGAAGTGAACACATAAAACGAAGCAAAACAAACTCTTAGGCTCTGATGACAATATTTACCAGAAGGGAAGGAGATGGGAGGATTGGGTAGAAAGATTCAATTGGACAGTATCTCGACTTTTGGTGACAGGAACGATATGTCATATACATTTTTCAAGGCATGAAGCTATAATTCTGAAAGTTACCAGTATTTTTAACTAATGGTACATTAATTAAATAAATTAAAAATAAAACAAAGATGAATAAAAGGCTATAATATTGCCTTATTGCTTTATTTTTTATTATATTTTGAGTAGAACATTGCCCTAAAGTGAGTGTACACACACATACATTTTATATTCCCTCAGTTAGATCAAATAACTATATACATTTATATATTTCATCCTTAAAATATAGATGGACATAATAACCTGATTAAAGACTTAAATCTCAAATAAATTATATCATTCTAAATCAAGTGCTTAGTCTCTAGGTTAATGCTCTTCTCTGTATTGGGAAACAAAATTCAGTTGCCATTTCAAGACAGATATTCTTATCTTTCATAAAATCAATTATCACTAGCAGGAGAGGCATAATATTAGACTTGCATATTCAGGAGATACATGCACTACTCCCACCAGGCATAAGATTTTATACAAAGGGGTACAAATAGTACTAATGGATAATAACAAATCTTGAAGTATTAAAATATATTCTTTTAAAAGGAAAATCAGAAAAGCACGGGAAAAATTCCATTACCTGAAAAAGGCAAGGACTTTGTTCTTTCTACAAAATAAATTTTAAAAATTTTATGAGTATAATGCGATATATTAAAACAAATAATTATTCCTATTGTTAGGTAAATTGAATCCAGATCAAATCATATGGCAATATCCATCATAAAATACATTCCCTTAATGTATGTATTTTACTTTTTTTTTT
>NW_004567114.1:41186694-41193338 GCF_000260355.1 Condylura cristata
GGAAGTGGCTTTAGATTCTCAGTGCTGTGCTTTAACTCGCTGTGCCACCAGGGAGGGCCGTATTTTACTTTTAAACCTGCATTTTTATATGATACCTCTGATATCTTAAAATATCCTTTGAAATATGGGTAGAATTTCTCTTATTCAATTTTTAGTATTTGTATTTATTATCTTTCCATGTTATTTTTGTTGCTGTTACAGGATTGAAGTCCTAAATATAACAAGTGCTAACGGTAAAGGAAAACTGCTGGCCGCCAGATCATAGAGGAGAGGTGTGTAATTGAAGTAGGGTCTCTGTGAGGCTAAGTGGTACCTGAAACAATGTGCCCTATGAAAAATCTCACACTAGTTAGATGAAAGGATGCTTGGATAAATACTAGTTGGAACTGCTCAAGGTTTCATTTACCAAAATCTCCTACTATTCCATCTACTTACTATGTCCACTATGTCTCAGCAGGTCTACCATTATTCAAAGGTGAATAATCATCTAAAGGAATTTAAAAAAGAACCAGACACATATATTGGAGCAAAAACGTGGGTGAAGAATGGAAAAAAACAACAGCAATGGAAAGATTATAGTATGTAGTGAACTATTTATTTTAAATTATTTGAAATACAGCTAAACAAATGCACATGAATAGTAACTGCAAGTAGCATGCAAATATTAGGAACCCTTGCAAAGTTATGATGGAAATTGATTGGAAAGCTGGGGTACAAAGAAGGTGGAAGCAAATATCTATACAACTCCTTTCATTTCATACCAGAGGGCAATAAATATCTGCTGTTTCATATTTAATATTATATGTAGAAAACAAACCAAGGCCTCAATCTGCTAATATTTCTCATTATATCTTTACTGTTAGATATATATTTTAGAAATCAATATCTCGTTGCAAGAAAAACATAAAGACAGTGATTTATTAAACAATATCAACTGATTTTTTCTTCTTTCAAGTGCCACTGAATTAAAAATTTTAATTTGGTAAAATAACTATAGCATTCAGTCAAAGTATTTTAACATTTTTTTTAATTGGTGTCTGTGTACACACATAGAAAGTAGCCCAGAATTATCGTTTTAAAAGTTCTGGTTTTTGAAGATGAACATTTTAGTTTACTGTTTTGTGCCTTTCAGCTCAAAATAGTACAATGCTTAAATTAAGAATTTTAATAACATTTTAATTTTAGAAATAATTTATGAATAAGTTTGACTTTAAAAAATGTAATTAGGTGGACAAACTGAAGCATCCCCTTTGTTAACTCTAACTTTCTTTCCATCTTAATCTCCTTTGTTTTGTATTGCTGCATTCTGAATTGCCACAAAATTTAGCAGCTTGTAACAACAATAAACATTAATTATCTCTTACATTTCTTGTACCAAGAATTCAGGAATGGCTAGTAGTATAAATATTTATTTCCAGATGGTTGGGTTTAGGGATGATACATTTACTTTTAATTTTTTTGTTGCCTGAATTTTTGACATAACTATAAAATGCATTTTTCAAGCTACCTTAATTGTGTAAAAATGTCTAGCTTTAAACAGCTTTTAGTTGAATGACATAAACTCT
Organism: Condylura cristata; assembly: GCF_000260355.1. Taxonomy (NCBI): domain Eukaryota; kingdom Metazoa; phylum Chordata; class Mammalia; order Eulipotyphla; family Talpidae; genus Condylura; species Condylura cristata. The sequence continues at coordinate 41,188,260 of NW_004567114.1, forward strand.
CAAAACCACACAAAACATTGTTGAATTAAGTACAATCAGCTCTAGTGTCTAATCTAAACTTGCTATGAAACATCACACATCTAAATCTAAACTAAAGGTTCGCTAAGCCCCTGGATTTTCTGCATCAAACATCACATTGAACCTTTGACAGCTGCTGAGTGTCCTCAGAATTTTGTAAAAATGCATTGTGTTATAATTTCAGTTAACAACAGACTCACTGAACTAATTTTGTAGAATGGGAATAAGCTTCATTTATCTTAAGCTCCTAAAGTAGTTCTGTTTAAAAACTTAGTCAAAACAGAATAATCATTTTGCAGTTTGTATCATAATAAAGCCAGGCAAAGAGCCAACACAGACTGAAAGACAGAAGTTCAGCAAAGAAGATACCAAAACATTCATACCTCATGCTTCATGAATTCCTAGATGTCTGACAATCAATTAATTAGAACCTAGCAAATTAATTTAGTGTAGAGAAAGGAATAAATGAATTTCTTGGAAATCTATATATATATATATATTTTTTTTTTTCTGAACCTCTCTCAACTATAGTCTTGAACATTGTGGTCATTTAATGGAAGGATTTTAAATGCTAAAATTAAGTATGAATTGGCAAAATGACTTGACTATATCTTTTACTTGTCACATATGTTTTTGTTTTAAGAAATACAATGGATTTGTTTCCCCCAAAGAGTCGAAAGCCTTTTTCAGTTGTCCAGAATAGACCTCTTCCAACAAGTGTCACTTTGGTATGGGGAGTTAAAGATTATTCAAGATGCTGTGGAGCTCAGACAGCTTATTACCATAACTTAAAGAATGCATGTTATTTTAAGAGCAGTTAAGTCCCTAGGCACTAAGAGAAGCTTTGTCCTTGTCTCAGTTCTTTCCCCTTTTTCTAATAGAAGAAAAACTCACTGTTTTCTCTTTTTTTGTGATTTAGAATTTAGTTTAGGGGTATCATCTAGGTTTAGGTTTTCCACTGAATATGCCCTCTCCAATACTCATCTGTTTAGTATTTTCAGAGTTAAAAAAATGACCTCATTGTCTCCTGATGATGTGAAATTTCCCATTCTCTCCCTCTTCTTAATGACCCAGCTCCTTAATGCAGGGTATATACCCCCAGTCTGTCCCACTTGATTTTATAATTTATAGTCCTGTAAATTCCCTCTATATGCTATTTAAATTTGGTTCTTCCCTACTAAACTATCTAACATTAATTTGTTGTCCATCTAATCTCAGAAGAACCCAGACAAGATGAGGATTTTTTACTACTTCAACAGTAGTACAGGGGAACAAAACTCTGCTATCCCAAAATAATATTTTGGCAAAAAGCTGATATTAAGGGCAGCTCTGAGGGCTTTTGAAGCAGAGGTTGCTTTTGAAAGAAAGATATTTATATATAAACTTTCAATAGGGCTTGGACTGTGAAGACCTAGTTTCTTTAACTCTTTTTAATGAAGAAGGGGCAGAACTTAATTTGCATAACTTTGTCTATTATGCCTTCTCCATAAACTCCCTAATTAACTTTCCCTTTCTCTCCAACTCCTCCTAATCCTTCTGTCTTAGCTAACGTATTTAACATGGTGTACAAAGCCATGTGTGTAAGTTACTCAGTTATTCTGGTTTTCTCCCATATGTGCAGCAGATATACACATTATTAAGCTTTTTTCTACTTTTTTCTCTTATCAGGAGAATATCTGTTTAATTATTTGCCAGGCTAGAAAAACCTAGAGGGCTATGGGATGATTCACCTTTGTACCCGGCAATAGCAAACATATAAACAGGTTACATGGAGTGTACCAGATTACATGTGATTGGAATTTACATAGCTTGCTTAGACATGAGAACATTTTAGTTACTTAAGATTGGTTGAGAAAGAAAAAGTCAGCTGAGTGAGAGCCTATGTTGTATTTGGTATATTTGGGAAAACTAGAAACCAAAGAACAAAAAGGTCCTGGGATATCCTCGGTTCCGTATTTCAACATTGATGGGATCCCATCAATGTTAATTTCAACGAGTTACATCCATCATACAATCTCCCTTTAACAGATATATAAGCTACTTCAGCAATACCTACTTACCAAAAATAAGTAAAAGACAGATTTGAATTTGGTTGAAAATATTAATTCATCTTTTAGTCTCTAAATCAAATCAGGGTATCACTAGCTTCGTGTGAATAACTACTTTCATCAGACTATCATGAGCTACAAAATTTTTTAATTATAATCAATAAATATAGCAAAATCAAGCAAACATATCTACATGCAAAATTACTAGTATCAATGAACCCAAATACACATTTGGAATTTATTTCAAAATTAGACATTATGGTAATATGGTTATTTAGAGCTACCTAACTCCAAAATTATATTAGCAATGTGAAAGTCATATAGAACACTAACTTATTGACTAGAAAATAGAAAGTTCATGCTACATCTCTAATAAATCTACTGTTTTGTCCACTGACAGGAAGATATAAAAATAATGAACACATTTGAATACTCTATCCATAAAGTGCCTCTATTCAGTAATCAGAATAGAAACAAATGAATATTTACATTTTAAGAGAAAATGCAAATAATATGGGTCCATTTAAAGGAATCAAATCAAAATAGTATTCAAATTGCAGGAGATTTTCGTTGTTCTTTAAAAATGACCTCATCTTGATTTCAGTTTATATTCAGCATTCCAAGAAAAGCAGCTCAAACTGAGTCATTTAATTCTCTACACCTAAAAAGATCTTTGCATATAGGTCGGGACAATCAGAATGTCTGTTAAAATAAGTTAATCCTGTTTATACAAGGCCTGTAGTTCAAAAACAATGTCATACATATTTAGAAGAGTCTGTCTTGCTTACATTCAAGATAAATCAAAACTGGCAATTACAACCTATGACATAGTAGTATCTTCATTAAATAATACATAAGATGAATAAAATATAAAGACACCATCTTTCCTTGGTTTAAACTTAAAAGACTGAATGAAAATGTCTTAATATTTTAATAATTTGATCATTTTTATAATTATATTTAATCATTTTATATTGATTAAAATCTTTTAAAAGGATCAATATTCAGCAAATTGTTTTGTGTAAGTTGATTATTCTGAATGTTGAATTAGTTAAATATATAAAATAATAGAAAAACATTATAATAACACTTTTATAAGTTTTTTCTGGAAATAACAATATTAGAAACTGTAAAATAAAATAAATCTAACCACAAATTCTTAATATAAATAGTGACATATGGCTTGAGTAAAGACCAAGAACTAAGTCTCACATTCGTATACTTTATCTACCCAGGAAAACTGAATAAATATTACTTGAATCATAACTATCTACCTTATGTAAAAAGTTAATCATGCCATTTTTTTATGTATGACAGAAGAAATTAAAATAAGGAGAGAAATGAAAATATTTTCAATTCATAAAACATATAGATTAACTTGCTGTAATACATTCATAGATAGCACTTTTTCTTGTAATTAATTAACATTTGATTAAATTTCGTAGCATTACAGTTCTGTTAACATACAAAACCTGCATAATTTGTGCAGTCTTTTTCCCATCAGGCATGAATGTAATTATCCCTTATCTTTCAACACAGCCAAACCCTGTAAATATAATTACAAATTTTTATGTTTATTCAAGCATAAAAAACTCATAAAATTAATATTGTATTTATCCTCTTACCTTTGTCAGTTATTAAAATGCAGTAGGGATTTCTTGAACCTATCCTCTATGACTATAATTTGTAGTAAGAATTAATTTTTACCTTGATTTTTAATCTTTAACAAAGGCACTTACATGTATTCAGACCAGGAAATTGTTAAAGTTTGTGCATCATCTTTCAGAAAGACAAAATTTGGATTACAAATCTTTAAGACTAGAAAATCAGAAGAATTAAAGTTAATTTGGAAAATTATGCCCCAAAGCATGCCACTCAGGAAAATACTAAAACAATACATATATTTTTAATTTCCTGTGATTCTCAGGAAACTTTACTTCCTAATATCTCAGTATGCAACTATGAAATACATTGAGTAATAATAAAAGTCATTGTAAAAGACCTTTCCATTGTAAGAGCGATAATCAATAATTTTAAGTTTTTTTAAGTCTTAATTGTTCAATAAATACATTCTAATAGAAATAAAATTCCTATGCTAATAAATTCTAAAATCTTTAGATTATGATGAAAACTTAAAAGAGTTATTCTGAGAAACAGCATATTTCCAAAGATTTATTTATTCATTTATTTATGCATACAAGAACTGGGGTACAGGCCAGAGATGTGAGGGGGAGAAGGTGAGAGAATTCACCAGAAAGCAGGGAGTAGAACAGGCAGGTCGATAAATACACTGCTGAGGGGAGCAGTAGGCAGTTCAGAAGAGGTCTATCATGCCATGTAGGTCACCTCCCTGGCTAGGAATTGAACTTGTACTGCAGTGACTGTGGATCACTTCATAGTGTTGTGCTTTAACCCATTGTGCCACCAAGGAGGGCCTGAAACAACATATTTAATCAGTTGCTGTGATTTTCATAAAATTAAGTGCCAGTCTTTATTTTTGCCATGTGCTTTTTTTTTTAAATTTTACTGATGAAAATTTATTCTGCATATTTATTCTGCATATAGAAGGAAAACCTGCTATAGTTGATACCTGCCTGCCTCAATTTGCAAAGAAACATTAAGCTTAGATAACCAACTCATGGGTGAAAGGACAGAATTTTTAAAACAACAACAAAAAAACAACATATTGGGCCCTCCCTGGTGGCACAGCAGGTTAATGCACAGCATTAACACTAAAGCCACTTCTGCATGAGTTCAATTCCTGCCCTGGAGGTGATCCACATGGTGCAGCAGACCTCTCCTAACTCACCCACTGCTTCCCTCAGAATGTGCTTTGTCAGTCGGCTTGTTCTGTTCTCCTCTTCACTCTGTCTCTGGTGAATCCTCTCACCACCTCTGCACCTCTGGCCTGCTCTGGCCTATATCCCAATTCTATATGCATAAATAAATAAATAAATCTTAAAAAAAAACTATTATTAAACTTAGATAGGTTACTTTCAATTTAATTTACTGT
>NW_004567114.1:41195273-41215166 GCF_000260355.1 Condylura cristata
ACCTTAGATTTCTTACTCAAAGTAGCTCTAGTTATAAAATTCAATGCTCTGAATTAACCTTTTCTGTTTAATATCTACCACGCCCATTTTCTACTTAACTGTTCCCCATTCTGAATTTGACTATTTATCCTTCCATTATTCCTTGTCTCTAACATTGACTCATGTTTAATTTGCCAGGAATCCATAAGGAGACATCATTTGAAGATTGGTTAAGCTTATTCACAGTCAAATTCTCCCAACAATCAGGTTTACATGAAAATCAAAAGTGGGGAATTAAGCTGGTAACCAGTCAAAATCACTGCCACATATTTCTTGTCATCAAAAACACTAAAATTGGATGTCTTATGGAAACACCCAATATATTGACTAGCACCTTATAAATATATAATAGCAATCTTCTTCCTCAAATTAGAGAGCAATGCTATCTTGGATTCCATTAAAGTATGCCACAACTTAATTATCAGAGATATATTTTATTTATGGCATGATGACAGAATTACTGGGTATTATGACATGTAAAAATATCTGTTAAATACATATTTAATCTAACCTTTGAGAAAAGGAAACTGTCCCATGTTTCTATTTGGACACTGTAAATTTAGAGATAAGGAGTAAAACAAAGTACATAGACAAATTAGGAAATGAGTATGTTAGAAGGGCAAATCAGAAGAAACAATTACCACTTGTTCTTACTGGGGATAGCCTCTGGAAGGAGACAGGCTTTGAGAGATAGTAAGGATTTATAACTCCAAAACTATCAGTGGGTAAAGGCACCTTGGCAAATGGAACTGAGTTACTGGAAGTGAAGAAAAGCAAGTGCACAGAACACTCTCAGATGCAAATAAGAGGGATGTTGTGGGATTAGAGGAAGTCAAGGGTAAGGGGAAAGAAAGAAATAAATCTAAAAGAATAAAAAGGCCAGTGAGAAGGAGGAAAAGAGTGTGTGGGGAGAGGAGAGAAGAGGTGCAGGGAAGCACCAGCAGTGGGGAGAGGGATGTGGCAGGAGCACATGCAGCATTTGATTAAAGATTAAGATAAAAGGTCTTTATCTGATTATCTCTTTCACTGTTGAAAGAAGAGCCATGAATGGGCTAATGTAGAGGGAGCAACAATAACAATGTAAATAAAAAATTCAGTTTTGTTTCTACATAATCTTTTCATATAGCCTAAAATCTATTCTGGAAATGCTCCTGAAAAATATTCCAAAGATGAATAAAATGGTTACTTGGCCAATTTTTATGTTGCAGAGGCTTCTATAATGGTAATATTTACTTAAAGTTAATATTCAAAATCATCTTAGTTTTACCAAGTGACTAAGAAAAAGGTCTTATAAATGTCTAATATGTTACTTTAGCTAATATAAATATATAGGGTTGACTGCTATTGATGTTATTAAAACAAGAGTGACCTTTTCTATACCCCTTTCCATTTCCAAAATGGATTATCTTTTGTTTAGCATATACATGATTTAAATGATCTGATTCTGCATTCATTTGACTGCTTGGTGATAGACAGTTTTAAAATGTCTGACAGTATTTCTTGAAGCATTGTTAGGGTCCGAGAACTTGATTACTGCGAAAGACAGAGCTTCACGCAAGAATGCAATTTGCAAAGTAGAGTTTATTGGGCTGGCTAGCCAGGGTCAAGCCATTCCCTGCTGGACACACAGGATTCAGGCAAGACCTCGACCAAAGGAAAGTCAGGGAATATATTGGCCTTGTTGGCCGTTACATATGTCAGAGCCCATGCAAATTCAACTTAGCAAATGGATTCAAAGATTAACAGACATCACAGCCTGGGTCACAGTTCAACTACCCAATGACAGGTTTCCAGGAATAGATGTCTCATTTCCTGTTGCCTCAGATCCAATCAGCCTGTGCCACACTATTCCCATTATCCAATCAATTTTAAATGTATGTTGTCCCTCTTCAACTTATCCTGCATTCCGGGGGGTAGGGTGGGTGGCTTGCCTGGGCTAGTCTAGTTTTGCTCAGGCCTGCATTACTTCCTCCATTTCTTCAGCACCAGACATGATAGAAAGAAGAGTACCGATGGAGCAAAGACTTTGAAATGTCATTTTGATCAGTGCACAGAATGAGTAAAGGTTGTATAGCTACAGGAACCTCAGGAAATACTAAAAACGTGTATGTCAATATGTGAAATGGACCGCTCATGAAAAAAAGAAATAAATATAGAGCAACCAGACAAAGTGTCAGATAAAGCCAAACTCAAAGACCAACCCTTAAAAGCAGAGTATGAACTAAGACATTCTGAGGGGGAAGGAGAGGAGGAGGGACAAGCACAAAGTAGGGAGGGACTTTGGTGGTAGGCTGTGGGTGCTTGGCAATGGGAGTGATAAGGAAACAGCAGCAGACGAGGGGAGCCTATCCTTCCAGAATATAAACAGTAATGTAAACCAGTGTTCCCTCAAAAAAAATTAATGTTTACCTCAGTTTTTCCCATGACAAATTCTTACGATACCTGAGAATTAGTACTACCTAGCAGGGCTAATTTTAATTAAGAATTTCATAAGTTAGGGCAAAAGTCAACATTGAGGTAAGTTGATTGATATTTCCCACACTTCATGTTGCTGTATTTATCTTTGTAGAGTCTGTAAGTTTGTTTTTTTTTTTTTTAAGAAAGTTGAAGTGTTATTTAGTGCATATATAATATAACTATTATATGTTAATGATAGATTTTAGCATAAAAAAAGTGTTCTTTACTTGACCTTTAATACTTACCAGCTTAATTCTTTGATAGTAGGATTTCAACCCCTTTGTTATGTTTTATTTTTTCTTAATGCTCCTTTGTATATCGTTGTCTAACCTTTCTGAATTACAATTTTCAGTGCACCTTTACTACTACACACAACTAGGATTGCTTTAGAGTTTTTTTAAGAACCAAGTTAACACCAATAATAACATCTATTGATCCAATATGATCCATTTTAACTTTATCATGTTATTTTATTATAATTATGAGTACTATATTACATTTGGTATTTCTTCTCTACATTTTGTATTTTCTTTGTCTTATGTTATTTAGTGCCCTTAAAAAATGTTTTATACTTTTGCTCCTATTTCCTATCTTTGCTTTATGTCCTTATCTGTCTGTTTTGTACTTATTCTTTTATTCTTTGATATGCCAACGGTATCCTTTATCTCTCACCTACTACCTGAATAACAACTTACTACTATTTTCTCTTTTTATTTCTCACATCATCTTATCCTACTGATCAGTTCCAGTACATGGAAATAAACAATGTCCTGAATGCTTTGCTAGGAGGGCCCTACATGTTCCAAAATGGTGACTTGCTTGGGAGAATTTAACCTCTTAAAAAGCCCAGTCCTGACAGCCCTTCTCTGCACAAGGCTTTAGTCTATTCTAAATATTACAGAATCTGAAGGGCTAGGAAAACAAGGCATAGGAAGAGGAAACCTGAGGTGAAAGAATACAGTACTCAGGTTCACTGAAAATGCATAACTAGCATAGCAAAATATTGTAACCAAAGTATGTATTTGGTACAACTTGAAGTAGAGAGAGTTTGAAGTAGACAAACTCAAATTAAAGAGATGTTTAATTCACCAATCTAGATTAATTTAAATTCTCATTCCAGTGTGCCAACCAACTCGATGGTAAACAAACACAGAAAACTGGGTCACACCTTTCACATTTTAGTTTCATAAATAATTAGAATTTTAGAGATGATAGTTCACATGCTACATTCAGATTAACCTTTGCAAACATTGCTACAGTAAAGGAAGCCAGGACTGATAATGTTCAAACGAACTTAAATGAATTTCAACAACTTTTTTTGAGGAGACAGTTGGTGAGTACAGCAAAGCTCCAACATAGACAATAATACTTAATGATGCAAGACTCAAAACATTATTACTTTCAGCTACAGTGTAATGACGGGTGTTCACTTACACAAATAAAAGAAATTAAAGTAGCACAAAATGAAATCTCATCTATTTAGAATAGGCACCTACTTTACACCCTAGACTCCCTTATTTTATTGAGGTTTAGGAATGTGTGTGCATGTCTGTGTAGTTTGGGGTAGAGACGTCTGCTACCATGACAGTAGCTGTGGCAACTAACTTTGTTGCAAAAGACCATGTGCATGCAATAGTTGTTTAATGACTAGATATGTTTGGTTGTCTTCTACTCCTTTCATAAGAATCAATATCCTGAAAGGTTTGTGAATATTATTAGGAAATAAAGAAACATGGTAAACTAGATTCAAGAAATATTTTTTATGAATATAAGATGACCATTTTTTTCTAGACTTAGACTAATTTTGCATATTTTGTATTGTTACATATTAACTTCAAGAATAAATTATAAGCCTCCTAAGAACAGGTTGGATCTTCTGTCTTCCATTCAGGACTGTGTACAGGGCTGAATGCATCCTTTTTGATGAACTAACTTCAGTATGCAGTACCTACCTATTTAGTATATACGATTAAAGTTTTCTGACTTGAAGGGTAATATAGTAGGTATATATTTCTGTGAAATAGGAAAATTGTATTTTTAAGTAATTCGTATATTTCCTTTTTCAACATATTAGCCAGACACCTTGGTTGACATTGATAGGTGGTCCCAGTCATCACATTGCTCAGCTTAATTATTACACTCACCTCCTCACTAGTTTCATTGCATCTACTTTCCCACTTTTGGTGCAATAGCAACATGGCATCTAGAATGATACTCTCAGCACAAAAATTAAATATCACTCTTCTATACAAAATTCTGCAGTAGCCCCTCTTTCATCCCTTCCTGACTTTGCTGTAGCCAAAACAACATTCCTCATCATTCCTAGTGGATTCAGTTATGACACTGCTGTAAAGTTTGTGTTGCTGTTCTAAAACACTATCTCCCAAATAAATGCTTTGGTGACTTTCTTCCCCTCTCAAATCCTTGTTAAATAAGCCTATTCTGAATTCATTTATATTGGAACATATGATGCCTCCTTACCCTTCTAAAGGCTACCAATGTTATCCTACTCTCTTTTTTCCAAGGTATTTATTACCTTCTCACAGAGTACATACCTTATTTGTTATTTTCTAGCTCCCCCTACTAGGGGAGATATGAGCTTCGGTATGGCAGGGATGTCTTCTTTGTTCACTAACATATCACAATACCAATAACTATCCCTGGCATAAGACAACCATACAGTAGTTTCCCTGACCTCAAGTTATAGGTGGACTCTTAAAAAAGGGAACCAATTATAAGTAAACACTCTTTATCTCTGCCTATGTCTATTTTGTGCTTTCTCTGAATAGCTTAATTTGATATTAAATTCTGTTCTGACAAGAATTTATTATATATACTTTAATAATGATATTCTGTTTCTTCTGTCATTTAATTTTGCTGTTGAGAAGTCTGCTTTAACACAAATTGCTGATCCACTCACTGGAGGTCATTTTTCCCTTTAGTCACACTTTTGATCTTTGATGTTCTTCAGTTCCACTAAGATGTATCTAGTTGGGCAATATGTATAATGTAAGTCCCATGTAATTAGGACTAACATTTGAATAATTACAAATGACTAATCTTTTCACCTGGAAACTTAAAAAGAGATAAGTGTTCTTTTTTGTTTCCCTATCCCAGCAACCAAACACAATTTTATTGAATCTTTTTACCAAGCCTATAGGTACTCCAAAATCTGGTTGACCAAAGATCTCATTTTCACCTCACAAAAAAACAAAGACTTATTTTCCCTCTCTAGGCACTAAAATCTAAGAGGTTTCAATGTTGTAGAAAATTCCCATGCCAATTCATCTTCTATCTAGTGCAAGTGCAAAATCAGTTTAACATTCTTTTCTTGTGTAATTCTATTCTCACTTTGGAGCATAAAGACACCCTTCCCTCTCCTGGGTAGTCATGTATTTCTTTAAAATGGCACACTTCCAATATTTGTTTATTTTGCAGTTGTATAACTTCTTTCCCTACTTCATGAGCTTCAACATTGTCTGAAATGGAACTGAAAGTTTGTTTCAGCAAGGAAGAGTTTTTATAAACCCTTTTGAAAAATAAATCAATCATCTAGGCGAGTCCCTTGATGGGAAGGTGAAACAGCTAAAGAAATAATTGTATTTAATGTGGCAAATGTGATGAGGGTGCTCTGAGAGCTCAGAGGAGCACTGTGAAATGCAAGGAGGTCAAACAGCTATCAGAGAAGGCTTTATAGGGGAGTTAAGCCTGCTGTCAAAAAAGAAAGAAAATGAACACTTCAGGCCCAGATGAATGAAAATATTCAAAGAAATACAAGTAATCATGTGTGGATGATATGCAGTACAATCTGGAAGAGTAATTGAAGATAAAACTGAAGAGGGTCGTTCGTTGACGCTGAGATCATAAAGAGACCTTTGCTTTGACAATGAGTTTAATTTGCAGGATTGCAATGACTGGTAGATGAACACTGTATAAACCACACATGACAACAATCAGTGTAAAAGGTCGACTGAGTGGGTAAGGATTAAGATCATTGCAGTAAAACGGACCATAAAATGATGGAGGCCTAAGTAAAGCAATGGAAATGGACATCTTAAGCTAAATTAATTAGGGGGAGATGTATACAATTTCAGGAATGCAATTGGATAAAGAAAGAAATACACTCAGTTTTCTACAATAGTTTGAGCACTTGAGTTTATATTTTGATCACTAAATGAAAAACTTCAATGAACATGTATTTGCTAGAAAGACTAGTTACCCATCTTCAGAACAATTAGGTACGAAATCCATGAGGTATTAAATATACCCTTCCCCAAAACACACACGTGCATACACACACACACTCACAGCTTCAAGTTTTCCATTTAAGTGATAAGATGAATACTTCCATTTTACATTTTACCCTGGTAGAATTAGGCACACAGGATTAGTTTCCTGGACTCATTTCATATGATAATTGGAAGATAGCTAGGTAAAAGTTAAGACACACAGCCACCACCCATAGCACTAGAGATTCTGATTTCACCGGGTTTTAATGTATTCTAAGAATTTGTACTTTCAGCAATTCCCTTAATGGATTATGAGGTAGTTATTCCACTAAACATGCATTAAAAACACAGGTCAGGACCTCTCTATTCTTTAAACAAGTCCTATAACCCCAATTCCTTGCATACTACCTTATTTTAATGTTAATCAATGGGGCAGTAGCAGCAGAAAGTCTGCACTTGCTCTGTTATTGAAGCCACCATTATGTTAACTTTTGACAGGTATTACACATAGAAAATTATATTACGGAATTTGACTAAAGAGTAAGTAAGTAGCCAGAGCCAGGGGAAGTGTCAGACATGAAGTTTTACAAACCTATAAAAGTGTTAAAATTAACTAGTTACTGGTGTCACATATCCACCTGTCACATCGCCAATAAAGCATCAACCAGTGGTCATTTTCTTGGTTACTGTCTGGGTGTGGGATAGTGGAAACTGTCAAATGAGCAGTGGTGATAGAAAATACAATTTTTTTTTTCAGAATGAAATGATGGGTATTAAAAGCTATGCTTATCTTTTCAACAACTAGTGTCAGAACAACCAGTCATCCAGATTAATATATATATATATATATATATATATATATACACATAGAGATGGACCTTATACATTTCACAAACATTAATTTAATTCAAGAGGACCATAGTCCTAAATATAAAATGCAAAACTGCCAAACTTCAGGACAAAGTTTAGATGACCTTAAGTTTTACGATTACTTTCTAGGTATGGCACCAAAAAGAAGATAACCATGATAGAAAAAAAAAATGGACTTAACTACAATTTTGTTCTGTTCTGTGGAAAAAAGTCTGATAAGAGAATAAGAAAAAAAGTCACTGAGAAAATATTTGCAAACATCTATTGCATAAATACTGGTACCCATTATATGTGTGTGTGTAATATATATAACATACATATATATATATATATATATATATTTAAATCTTTAACATTCAACAATAAAATAAACTATAAATAAATGGCCAAAATATCTGACTATAGCCTCACCAGTGAAGATATATATGGCAAATAAACTTATGAAAAGAGGTCCAACATCATTTACATTAAGGAAATGTAAATTAAAACAATGAGCTATCACTATACGTCTGTTAGACTGGCTAAGACCCACAACGTATGGAGGATATGGAGCAGTAGGTACTCCCAGTCATTGCTGGTGAGCATCCAAATGGTGCAGACACTTACAACAAAGAAAAGGAAAGTTTCAAAACATCTTTATTTCAGATGAAATCTAAGGCTCAGTTACTGAGGCAGCAGCACTGAACCTATCAGGTCTCTTTCCCTACAATGGAGGAAGCTGCTCATTGGAGGCTATGCCCATTGCAGACCAACGTGTTCTGTGCGTAGCCCATTCCTAATTACAAGAGAAGCTGAACAAAATGAGCATGTGTGGATATTCCTGAATTTCCCAATTATATAAATGCTTCCAGTGCTTCTTGACCAGCCCAAGAAAAGGAGCCGAGAGGAGCTAGGGTGGTTAAATTCAATAAGAACCCTTCACCTGGGAGGGTTCATTAGGAATAAGAAAGATACATTCACTTCCTCTCAACAATTATACTGTGAAATAAGTTGTATTATGTCCATAATATAAATTCTAAAAATGTGCTTTTGCCTTCACACTAATACCACCGGTGGTTTGAAATATTCCATGAATATATGCATGCATTTATAATACTTAGCATAGGATTATACATAAATATATATAGTTTGTTTACCATGACCAGGACACCAGGGTTAAGGTACTTAGAAATTAAACCTTAATATATTTTGCCTAGGCCAGAGAATAGCAAACTTCAGTTTCCACTTTCTAAATTTGATAATTCTATTTCTGAAGTTTAACAATGACCTCTGCGAACATCATTCAAGCACCAGTATCTCATACCAAACATTCTACATGAAGCATTTTATTCTGTCTCCCCAAACCCATAAGAAATAGGCACTATTCTTGTCACATTAAACAAAAGAAAATTCAGGTCAAGGGAGATTAAAGGATTAAAAGAGATTAAGATCAGACATTTGAAAAGAGAACTGGGACTAGAACCATTTTCACCTTACCTCAAAGCCCATGTTACTGAACATGTCCTGTGCGCCTTTCCTTTAGATTACTTCAAACTTTCTTTTTCTTTCATTTTTTTTTCCAGACAGGAAGTAGTGATATCACAAAGGTAAATTCAGAGAGTGTGCAAAAGTGAGTAATTATGAAACTTAATTACATATTTGAATCACCTTGAAAGTATTTTAAAACTTCTATTTGAGCCTTACCCCTAGACTAATTATGCTAAGGTTCTGAGAGTAGAATTTAGGCACTGGGATTTTTTAAATTCCACACAGGTGATTGTCACATGTGGTCAGAGTCAAGATCTACTGCCTTGAATACTTTTTATGTATGCTTCTGTTAAGTCTAATCTTCCTTACCGTATGGCTAAGTAGTTGAAGATTCTAATGCAAAACCTAACATGTATTTCAATAAAATTTTCTGTTACTGGGTTTGGTCCATTATTCTAGCCTGTCAAGACCTTTCTAGAACTGATTCTGTCACCCAGCAGATTTTTCACACCCCCTAGCTTTATATAATCTAAAATGTCATAGAGATTTCTTTCATACTTTTATCCAAGTCTTTAAGAAAAATCAGTGAGCAGGAAACAGCCTTCAAGTACTTTTGCTTGATATCCTTAGACACAAGCATACAAATACAAATTTACATAATTATGCCTGCCTTTGGTTCATTTCCCAATTTTATTCTTAGGAATGTCATTAACGACCTTTAAAAAGACTTGGCAAAATACAAATATATTATTGGTGACACATTTCTTTATTCTGCTAATAGCCTTTCAATAACAAGAATTATTGGGTCCCAATTGTGGAACACCCTTACTTATGGCTTATTAGCTACTTTTAGTTATGGTTTATTCTTAGTCTTACTCTCCAAAAATCCTCCTCCATAAAAATTCCCAACTTAGAATCTTCCTCCCAGAGAACTCAACCTAGGATTCAGTGTGAGTCTGAAACTCATAGGCCTGGATAATGGGAATGTGTGAGATCCATGAAGGAAGTGAACAATAAGATGGCAGTGGACAAACATTGTGGAATAACTATATTTTAGGGACTTAGTAGAAGTTTTGTGTTAGTGGGAACAAGAAACATTAAAAGTGGAGTATCACAGAGGTCAAAAAGGAAGAAATTTTTTGAAACAATTTCAATTAATGATGTAAGAAGGATGATGATGATGACAGTTAAGAAAAGACACCCATATTTTCATGTCTATACTCAGTGGGTCTTTGGGGAGGTCTGTAGAAAACTAAAAAAAAAAAAAACTATAGAAAACTACAGAAAGAAGTAAAAATGGCACAGAGAGAAACTGTAATAGTATGATATAGTCTCAAAGAAAATCTTGACCTTGCAAGGAATTATGAAGATAGGATGATGAGAATATATAGCCTTTAATGTTCCAGTGTTTTCAATCACTAAACCAGGTATCCAGGAAGGTAGTAATTGTCTATCAATAGTTCTCAATGGAATATCCGTTAAGTGATCGTTCATAAAGTTTATATCATCTCTCTTTAAAAGTTGTACAGACTTCTAAAACATACTGCTTAGATTGACTGAACCAAGTATCTCACTAACTTTACTGCTCCTCCCGTTCTTCTGCTTATTTCCTCTGTTCTCACTTTCAGACTACTCGAATAAGATGTCTGATAAATTTGTATCAAGGTCTTTTCAAATGGTGTTCCTTCTACCTTCCTTAACTAAACCTAATTTCATCCCTCAGAAAGTCCATTTCCCCCATCAAACTAAAATAGACCCACCTCTGCCACTCTCCTTTCCCTGACACTGAATTATGTAAGTAACTAATTCCCAACTTCGAATTAGTTATATAATGTGAACATCTAAAAATAACTGCTTTCTATTATACAAATTAAAAAGTTAATCTTGGCCCTCAGCTAAGCATTATCCTTAATTTGACATGAAAGAAACCACTTCCCATTGCCTGGCAAATATATTTCTAAAAGACTTAGAATAAAGTCGATGGTAGAGGAAGATTATTAGTGCTTTAGTGGTGGGTGTGGGTCAGTAATATACACCTGAAAAGTTATGAAACTATATCCCTAAATCAAGTACAGTTTTTAAAAACAATGTAACTGCATTTTTAAAAGTAAAGTAATAAGCATCGGATGAGAGATCCAAAGTAAAAGTTTATATCCTAAGATAAACCAGGAAATAAGAACCATTTGGCTTCCAAAGAAAGACAAGAAAATATTTCTTCATCAAGTATAAATAATACCTATTCAGTATTGTTTAAATCTTATTTAAAAATGAACAATATATATACAACCTTATAGTGTTAATCTAGTAGGAACCAATTCGTTCTGACTATATTGTATTGTGTTTTATAATTGCAAATAAAATTTCCATTTTGTGTTAAAACATTGTCTACCTTTTTTTTCTTTAATAAAATATACTTATCCCATCTCCTTCACTCGACTGTGAGTCCCATTTACAGGATGGACTTTGTCTTGTTTACTGATAGTCTTGTTCACTCAATACTAGGACGAGTTAAGCCATTAAATAAACATCTTTCAAATATAAGTGGGATATTCTCTAAGAACTTTTAGAAATAATTTTAGAAGAATGTTAAGAAAGAAAGCAAAAATGCAGAAGGCTAATGCATGGACAAATAATAAGGATGCATAACCAAACAACCCAGTTCAGAAGACACCTATCAAAGAGGGAGGAAAAGGTTAAAGCCTGACTATGACCAAGAAGGAAAATTTATATAATATGTGGTTAAGATGGAACACTGGTAGGGAGGAAGCTGCTAAATGAAAGGGAGACAATGAAAAAATCAAATAAGGGAGGGAATATACTGTTTAAGACTTTTGCCTTCAGAAACTCATACTGTATTAGATTAGATTAGATTAGACAAAAACAAATGAATTGACTCAAATAATTAAATTGAAAGACAAAGTATGATGCTATCCTTAGTTGACCTCAAACAACAGTTATCAGTTTGTACAACAAATTGGATTTACTCAGAAACTGCAAAAACAAGAGCAGAGAGAGTAGATTGGAGAGTATGTTCAAAGGGAGACCCACAAGCACTTCCTCGAATCCAAGTCTGATGAGTCCTAACTAACCTCAGGAGACTTTTCATCCATCCCCCCCTTTTTAGAGATGAAACTGGATCTTTTCTCAAGGGACATCGAACACATGCTGGTCCTATTGTTTTCTGACATGCATATATGGGCACTCTCTTTATATTCTCCAGCTCTCGTTTAAATAGGGTTTTAAAATATTAATGTTTCACCTTCAAAAGCTAAAGCTAGTAACATTTATATTGCTAATATATTCTTCTTTTTTTAATCTAAATCAATTTCTGTTTTTTATGACAGTTTTAGTTTCATCTACTGCAGACTGGCTTCTTCACGTTCTCATAACTATTAGTGGTTCCTAAACTGATACCTAAACTTTTAAAAATGGGAAAAGAACATGTTCGTCAGAACCTGATGGGAAAAAAAAAAATTAGGAACTCTGATTGGCCCATACTGGGTAAGAGGCTCACCTATAAGTCAATCACTGTGATGAAGAAGGAGGGGACTTATAAGAGTGTTCCCATTTGAAACATCAAAGGAAAGTGAAAAGAACAGGCAAGCAGCAGCATGGTGAAGATGACTGGTCTGCTTCCGTCAACTAGCCACAAACAAATTACAACAAAACATAGAGCAGGAACAGTAGTCCAGTGAAGAGGAATAGGAGACACTGTAATTAGACTGTGCTTAGTGTAATAACAATGCAGTGCACTCCACTGAAGGAAGGCTGTACGGAGTCTCTCTGCTGTTGTTGACTCAAGGGAGCATGCCTACAAAGAGGACATTAAAAATGGGGTACTAACCTGAAGAAGAGGGTGCACAAAGGTGGTATGAGGACTAGGGCCCTGTACCTTGTTGGTAGAAATAAAACTATTACAGCCAATTTGGAAGAAATATGAAAAACTAAAAATGAAAACACCATATGACCTGGCAATCTGACTCTGGGCCTCTTTCCAAAGAACGTGAAACCAGCATCTTCAAGAAATTGTATGTTCTGCAATACTTATTGCAGCAAACATTATTTACAATGTTTATTGCAATTATTATTATAGCTAGGACATAGAAACTAGCTAAGAGCACAATGAGGATTATGTCATAAGGACATGGTATGTCATGGAAAACCCTTCTGCTATAAGGAAAGACGAAATGCTAACATTTACATCAAGGTGTAACTGTTAGAGGGCAGGGAGAGGGTCACCCCAAAGCCCCCAAATCTGCCTATTGTGTTATTTTGGGGACCACCCTACTGCAAAAGGCATTCAAGGGAATTATGTATAGTAAAGCAAGTCAGAACGATAAAAACTAAAGTTGGTTGTTTACACAGTGAACTGTGTAAAATACTTAGTAAAAACTACTGGGCCCTCCCTGGTGGCGCAGCGGGTTAAAGCAGAGCACTGAGAAGCTAAAGCCACTTCCGCATGAGTTCGATTCCTGCCTGCCCTGGAGGTGACCACATGGCGTGGCAGACCTCTCCTGACCCGCCTGCTGCTCCCCTCAGCAGTGTACTTCCTTGATCTGCCTGTTCTGTTCCCCACTGTCTCTGGTGAAGCCTCTCGCCACCCCTGAGCCTCTGGCCTGTACCTCAGTTCTGTATGCACAAATAAATAAATCTTTAAAAAAAAAAAAAACTACTGCACACAAAGTGAAGTTTCTGAGGTTAAGCTAAAAAAGGGAGGGAGAAAGGGTCAACCGAGTATAAGGTATTGGGGGAAAGGAGAGGTACACCTAAGAGTCATTATTGGGTCATGTGATAGTTGATATCAAGTTTAAAATATATTTTGATAATTCAAGAAATAAATTCAGGTAGGACCAAAAAGTGATTTTTTTATGTAAATCTTTCAGGATTCATTATAAATGCTTTTATAAATATTATATTTCTCAGTTTCTTGTATAGTAAATTATTTTGTTTTATCTTAAAAACACAAAACATCTAGCTTGCTTCTTAAAATCAACTATAAGCTTCTAGTTACAGATTAAATAAATACCTTTACAAAGATATAGATATCACTGTTTTCACACAAAACAAAATAAAAAGCAGTTTGTCTAACCATGCTAAAAAATTCAAGTGACACTTTTCATTCACAATTTTAAATGTACAGAAAAGAGATCCAATGAATTTAGAAGATGACAATTACTCAACTTGCTAGGGAGCGTAATCTGGTTGCATAGAGCTATGAAATCTTCTAATGAAATAACAATTTCTAGCATACAATAGGCTTATCCAAATTCCAGGAAACAGAATATCAAAAGACATATGTAGACAGAAATATTGATTTTTCTGAGTAAAAAATGATTCAGAACTATCACACACATATGAATTAGCAAACCATATATTATTTCCTTGAGTGCCTTTATTATCCAGAGTTCTGATCCCTAGTCATGCAAATTACCAGTTTTTGTCTCATTTTATCTTGTCACATTCAACTTTAAGGACAATTTTAAATTTCAAAAGAAATGGAAATTTTTATTTCTCCTCAGGCCTGGCTCATTTTTCCTATTAAATCTTTATGCTTCCAGTTCTTAAATGTCTCCATTTGCATAAAATTGTCTGCAAACAATTAAAGTTAATTAAGATAATTTATCTCTTGGAAGTAAAGCCATCTTATCAGCAGGTATCAGCTTGTTAAGCAAACAAAACACAAGTTTCAAGGAAAATAGTAAGCCCTTGTTACCAAGTAAGGCACAAATAGAATAAAAAGGACTCCTCTCTAATTCTTCTGTTTGAGGAAGGTGTTATGTTTTCAGAATCATTAGATGCAATTAGCTAATCATGCTTCTCTAGCAGTTTATTTTCAACACAACTATAGATTCAATAATTTACACTTTGGCAATCATCTTGCATATGAATTATGAGAAATTCTCATAAAACAAGTCTTTAACTGCTAAAAGAGCTCTCTAGCTAGAGTCCTTTGAAAATTAAAACTTTTTAGTGTATGAGACAAGCAATATTCATTGTCAGCAGTTACACTGATTTTAGATAGGCATTTGTGTAGCTCTCATATATAAATAAGCAATTAAAAAGAATTGAAAGTGCTGAGGCTTTTTCTAAGCATAAAACAGGGTAACAAAATTATACATGGACATTTTAAAATCCATGAGAGTGGCCAGAGAAACCTTCTGAAGATGATAGAAAATTTACTAGAATACGAAGTGCACAGTGAAATTCAATAAATGTATTATGATTAGTAATGTTAGGAGGTGAAAGAACATCTTTATTTTGGGAAAAAAATATTTTCTGGGTAACAAAACAGATGGCTCCAAAACCATAAATTTAAATTTTCATATCAAACCTGCCCTTTGTGGACCGAAAAACAACTTTTACTCTTCCTTTATTATTTCTCAGGTGAAATTGCCTAATAAAAAAAAAACCAGATTAACAAAAAAGAAAAGAAAAAGAAACTTATTAACTTGTATACCTCATATGAATAGGCAAGATATTCCTGGAAAAATTAGTACCTCACTGAATTGATTTAGAATTCAAACTTAAATATCATCTTAACAGGGAAAGTGGAAGAAGGATGTAGGTAACCTATGGGACAAATTTTAAGTAAATTTGAATGACCCATTAAGAAGAGTAGATGAGAAGAACCAGAGTTTATAACAACCTGTCTCAGGGTGGAGCTCACTTTAAGCCTCCTCTCCTATGATGAGTCACATCTTTCCTGATTAATGAGACATCGTAGGAAGGAATTTAATCTTCCTTTTGGAAGATTAGTTTTTAGACAAACAGATAAGAAGAGTTGCGAGAAAGCTTTTGCTATTCTCTGAATATGTTTTTTCAAGTACAGATAGCTTAAAAATAATCAATCTATTGGTGCGCTCCCTGGTGGAGAAGCGGGTTAAAGCACAGCATGAAGAAGCTGAAGTCACTTCAGCGTGAGTTTGACTCCCACCCACCCTGGCGCTCTGGAGGAGATCCACATGGTGCGCAGACCTCTCATGATCCGCCGGTTGCTTCCCTCAGCAGTGTACTTCGTCAGTCAGCCTGTTCTGTACCCCACTGTCTCTGGCCTGTACCCCAGTTCTGTATGCATAAATAAATCTTAAAAAAAAAAAATCAATCTACCGAAGTGTCATATTTTGGGGTGGCATATTCTGAATTTCTATCGCCATATTTTGGGTTGCTATGTTCTACCCTTTATGAGTGTTTTATATTTTAAGGTAATAAACGGACTATGTAGAAGATAACAAAAGAAGGTGCATACTGTAATATGTAAGATAACCACTAAAAGTAGAAAACATGTTATGACAACAAATATTAGTGGGTAAACGGACTAACAAACAGAAAAAGTGAGGCAAAATCTTTAAAGAAACAATGAAAAAGTGCGTCGAGTATAGACAATTAGAAAATATAAGTGAAATTTATATGCCACTAATTGCATCATTGTAGGTGAAAATTAATCCCCTAATTAGAAAACAATAACATTAAAATAAGTCCTTATGAGACTTAGGAGAAAAAAAAATAAGGGTAAAAGTCTGTATTTTAATTTAGTAAGGCAAAATAACTCATATCAAAAATTTTGTGAACTTAGAAATATAGCCTTAAATGATTGTATTAGTAAAATAATATTTAAAAGTCAATGATCTAGTCTTCAATCAGGAAGTTAATGATGTAACATTAAACGACAAATATAAAAAAACTAAATATATATAAAAGGAATATAAATAAGTAAATCAGGAAACAAATCTAACATTTTAAAAATGAGTAAGACAAAAAGTCAGGTAATTTTTATTAACATTTTATAAAACCCTACCAAAATTGATCACAGAAAATAAAATTACCAAAATGAAAATACAGATATCAATGCAGATCAATAAAAACTTAATTCGACATTAGTTTATGCCAAAAAATCAAAATATAATTAAAGTAGATAAATTCACTTTCATTAAAAATAGAAAATTAGAATAATGCTATAGCTAAAATAATTGAATATATTTAAATCCTTCCTACCAAGAAATTCTGCTAGCTGTTTTAACTGGTGACTTACTCTAAATATTAAGAAGGAAATTACATTAACTTTAACAAACTCTTCCAGAAAATAGAAAATAAACATACATTTGCCATGTCATAACTATGACTCAAATTGTAATGTAGTATCAAGAAATCAAGTCTCTCTCGTTCTCTCTGCTTCCACCCGTCCCCTCATCCCATCAGGATAATAATTAATGACCAACTAGAAATTACTCCAAAATTGCCAGATCTGCTTAACATGGCAAATGAATTTGTTTTTATGTTTAATAAATACTAATAAAAGTCTGAACAATAAAGTAAAATAAGAAAGCTATTTGATAAAAATTGATATCTACCAAGATAAAAAAGCTGAGTAAACTAAAGAACCAGATAAATAACATGTAAAAGAAATTTGTAGCAGTTTGTGCTCTAAGTAAACTAAAAAGCAGAACTACTTTGAAGTGAAGAATGCTATAAAGAGGCCCACTGTTACACATCTTAATTATAAAAAGTAATTTTTCCATTATTTTATGTTTGATTATAAAAAATCTTTTAAAATTGCCAAGAAAAAGTTCTTTGTAAAAGGGCAATGTGATTAAACATTAAGATTCACTACAAAACCTCAAAGTTTAATAATAATAAAGTCAAGTGAACAAGGGACTTAGTATTTGATAAAGTTATCATCTTAAATCAATTGGAAGGTGATAGACTATAAAGAAATTTTTTTCAGAGACTTGATCAGCATTTGGAAAAACAAGGTTTGAGCCAGCCTCAAAGTATATACAAAGACAAAATTCTAAATCACTTTATGATTCAAATATAAAACACAAAGTACAACACTAAATGATTTGGTAATCTAGCTGTGAAAAAGGCTTTCTAACAATGATACAAAATTCTAAAGCAATGAAGAAATAAAACTGGCAACTTCAATAATATAAATAAAGAAGAAAAACTGTTCAACAAAAAGATTCATCCAAAATGGGCATACTTAATTTTGTGGATGCTATTATGACCACATGGAAACCTGCAGCTGTAATAAAGACAGGTTAATAGAATATAAGCAAACTTTAGGAGAACACTAATCTGGAGTCAAGTACCAAAAAGCTCTGCCATTCACTTCCTACTTTATTTTCAACAGATTAACTACCTTTCCTTTGTCAAGAACTATGATGGGTAAGGTTTTACCATACGTTTAAGCCAACAAGTTTGTCAACTTTTTTTTTTTGGTTAAAGATTTATTTATTTATAAATATAAGAACTGGGGTACTGGCCAGAGGTGCAGGGTTGGGGGTGAGGATTCACCAGAGACAGCAGCAGAAAAAGCAAATCCACTGAAATGCACGGCTAAGGGGAACAGTAGGTGGGTCAGGAGACATCTGCCCCATCATGTGCATCACCTCCCTGGCTGGGGATCAAACTTGGGTTCCAGTGACTGAGGACAGCTTAGTAGTGCTGTGCTTTAACCTGTTGAGCCACCAGGGAGTCCCCTGTCTGACTTTGTTTTATAGATTCTAGTAGATATGAGACTCCTAAGAACTTCAATCCTAGTAGCACAGAAGTCAGCTTGTGTTTCACATTTACTTCAGTTCTCTTGTCCCCCAAATCCCATGGAAGTGATACTAAGGCAAGCCCAAGTGGAATCTGGGAACACAGTGGATTTGTGTGACTTCTGAGGATCTGCAACTTTAGGAAGCACCGTTATTATAAAAGATTCTAGTGGCAAAACTGCCAATCAGAAGAAGGCATTATCTTCTTTATACTGATTAAGGGGAAAAAATCTACCCTTAATCTAGGTGGAAGATACTGTTTCTATTTTCCAACATTATATAAACATCCTTTATAATAGAACCTAAGAGTCAATGCCAGATACAAAGAAACTGTAGAGAATGGGTGTACCAACACTCTTAATCTTCATTGCTTCACTTATGTAATACAATTTTCAAGTAAGTATGATCTGCTACTGATCACTGAAAGTAGAAATCTGAACATTTTAGTCCACATCATCCTATGGAGTTGCCAGAGAAAATGTAATACAGTCAACCAGTAAATGAAACACCACTTTCTTCATATAGAGACAGAATGACAAAATATGCTTCAGTAGGTGTCCTCTGTTCCCCAACTTCTGGCAATCTTTGTAAGGCAGTGGGCCTGCACACAGCACCCTCATGCCATCACAAAACATGCCCTCTCAGCAGGCAGAGATAGAGTGGGCTTGTCCAGGTGGCATGGGCTACATACATGTCAAACAAAAGCACGGACACTGAGTCCAAAAAAGGGAAAGATGGGCTCTCCCTGGTGGCACAACAAGTTAGAGCATTACCAAGCCAGCCACTTCAGCACCAGCTCCATCCCCGGCCAGGGAGGTGACCCACAAGGCACAATAGACCTCTCCTGTCTCACCTGCTGCTCCCATCAGCAGTGTACTTGGTCAATCTGCCTGTTCTGCTCCCCACTCTGTCTCTGGTGAATCCACTCACCCATCCCCTGCACCTCTGGCCTGTACCCCAGTTTTTGTATGCATAAATAAATAAATCTTTAAAAAAAAAAAAAAGAGGGGGAGAGATATTGTCACGCAGAGTGACAATATCAATACAAACTGTACAATGCTTTGCCTCTTGAAAGTAATCCACAATCAAGGCCCACTTACATATGGGTCAAAGGACTGCATGAGAGCACTGCCTTAACTGGTTAAGACAATGGACATTGCGGGCTCTCCCTGGTGGCGCAGCGGGTTAAAGCACAGCACTAAGAAGCTAAAGCCACTTCGCATGAGTTCGATTCCCGCCTGCCCCGGAGGTGACCACATGGTGTGGCAGACCTCTCCTGACCCGCCCGCTGC
>NW_004567114.1:41215266-41222882 GCF_000260355.1 Condylura cristata
CTTCGTTAATCTGCCTGTTCTGCTCCCCACTCTGTCTCTGGTGAAGCCTCTCGCTGCCCCTGAGCCTCTGGCCTGTACCCAGTTCTGTATGCAAAAATAAATAAATCTTAAAAAAAAAAAAAAAGACAATGGACATTGTATAGTGCAGTTATAGAAGTGAATAGGGAAATGCCTGAAACATACCTGGATGACACCTACTAAGTGCTTATATCATAGATACTATTAGCTTTAATTACAATTATATCAACTATTTAAAAAATAAAACTATATTTTAAAAAGCATATTAAACTATATTCAAGTATTATTTGTTATTTTGTCTGACAACTAAAGAAAGTTTTCTTTTCTATGCTAAAATATAGTAATTAGCTTTTTAGCTCCTATTTATATTTGGATTTATTTATTATTAAAGGACTTTGAAACATGCTTATATCTTCAATGATCAAAAATATTTATTTCCCACAATATCTCTAATGCCAAAATAATAATCAGTGTCCTACAGATATTATAGAAAGAATCATAAAATTATCTTTATTAAGACTGCTAGTCATTTTCTGAAGGAACTCTTTTATTGTATGCAAAGTCAATAAAGTAGAAAAAGTCAGCTAAATTGTGATCCAAATTTTATGTAGCTGACAAAATCCTCAGGGCATGTTAAAAACAAATGGTCTACATGGGAAATTAGACCTATCAAATCTTGAAAAGATCAATTTGAAAAATACTGATGGATTCAGCAAAGAAGTCACTGTCACCAGAAGCTCTTCTATTTTCAGTTTGGTATGATTATAAAATGCTAAAAGCACCATGCTTCATTTATCTTGAGAGTGCCAGGGACTAAATAAAGTAGCAAAGCAAAAATTCTTACGGAAAGTAAATAATATTTACAGTTAAAATTTGCCATAACTGATGACAATTTTAAAAGTAAACAAACTCCTCATTATTACATCCCTGAGACACACTTTAATTGTAAAAACACAACCAAAAAGTGGTATGCTGTTTAATCAGGTCTTCCTGTGAATAGTTGTATATTTGCATTTATAAAGGCATTAGTTCATCAGGGTAAACTGACTTAATGTTGTGCTAAAACTGCTAAAAGGCAATGAGGAACAGGCATTTTAAAAATTAATTTAAAACAATTTATGAATGTGCCATGGGAAAACAAAAGTCATTAAGCAGTATTATTAATATTCACAGCAGCTGTTACACAATCATGCATCAAGTCCCCATGTTCAAACTTGCTTTTTAATCTAGTGCCTTAAAATACTCTATTAGTCTGTAGTCCATCATACATCAATGGACTGCAAATAGCTTTAATTTCAATTTCTTAGCAGTTTATCATATTGTTCATAAGAGGTATGTGTGTGCAATATATGCATAGGAGTACCTCTTTTGTGTTGCCTTAGAGAAACCTACCAAAAAGCCTATTGTTACTTCCAAAGAAAATCCTGTAAACAAACTGAGATAGCCTTTTCACCTCTACCTGACTTCTTTGTTTAGGGTACCCAGTGGCCTAAAACCAGCGAATCATAATCTTCTGCTGTATCTACAGGTCATCTATGCCTCTATTTATACTGCCTGCCATCCTTAAACATTACCCAAAGTACTGGCATTTGTCTAGAGACACTGAGGTGTTTGTATTAACTCCCATAGTGGAAAATACACAGGAAAGCATATGACTGGCAGAACCATGTTTGTCTGGATGGAGGTCGGGTCAAGATCATTTCAGAATTTAAGATAATAACTCTTACTTGTGCTCAATAGAAAAGTGAGATAACCTTGTCCCAAGGAAATGTGTGTTTACAGGAATTTGGTTTAATGTGTAAAGACTAAGATTTCAAAGCCACCATCTCCCTTCTAGTAGACTTTACTATTTTATTTCTTCTAAATAGCAGCAACTTTCATTACTAACAGTTTTCTTTCAAAATTGTTTTCCTTACATTTGTTTTATAGTAGTGTCCTAAATAGTTCAAATGGTTCAGACAAGGATCTTAAAAGGTAAAACCTTTTTGTTAATGATGCCTACACAAACATATTGTGTGTTATAGCAATAGATGTGTTTGTGAATGAACAGATTTGCATATGTAAAATTGTGCAGTTATTTGGTGGTCCAAGATGTTGAAGCTTGGGTATGTTGTAGGAAAAAAGTGTTTAAATAAGTTAACTTGACAAAATCCTAAAGGCTCCTTACAATTAGTTACTCTTATAAAGTTCAGTAGTAACCAGTTAGTCTTATAAAGACATTGAAGCCTTATACTTATATAAAATGTTTGGCTGAAGATACCTTCAGCATTCAGAATTCAGAATACTTCATGCTTTGAAGGATTTTATGTATCAGTGGTTTGTACTAGATTAGTGTCCCAATCCCAACATTTTTTCCTTGTAGTAAGAACATACTTCTATTTTTTCATTTTAGTTTCTTAAATTCGAAGTTGGCAGGACTTAGAGCTTACCAAATAAACTGTTTTTGTTCAATTGTTCACATTAAAATGTATGACATATACATATTTCAAATGAACATCCAGTTATATATGCATGTCATTAAAAGCAAAGTAGTGAGATAATTTTTTGTTTTTAATGGATATTGAGATACTAGTTACACTCATTTATATGTATAATATGTATATATTAGAATAAAGAGTGAGATAAAGAAACAGAATCTTCTTTCTAAAGACAGATTGTCTTCAACAGAACAAGAATTAGAGTGCTAACTTCTCAACAAAAGACAGTCCATATGGAATCTTCCTTCTGAAGTATAAACAGAATATTAAACTAAGATTATTAACATATTTCTACAGGGTTATGCTACAAGGTAGACAGGTAGACAGACAGACACAGATATATAGATATTTAAATTGTTTTTTATATATTAAGATGTTCAAATTTAGAGATGTTAAGGAAGTAACCAAGGTTAGTCAAAACATAGGTATAATAATATTTTCTGCTAACACTCAGTTTTCTGTTGAACATAATATATTTAAAATTTATTCATATACTCATATACTCTACCTTAGGTATTTGGCAGGTAAGTAATTGTAAAGAATCATGTTACCAAGAACACTATGTATGTGTCACATATGTATTACCTAAATTTGTGTAACAATGCATTATCTAAAAGCATCAGAGGAAGAACATGGGAATTAATCATTGTTTAAAAAAATCTTAAGGAAGGAAATTAATAGACGGAACCTTGACATTTAAGAATACTATTCTCTAGTCAGGTCTTCAAGTTCCAGAAAAGGTAGCAAAGTTACTAAAATGTTATAACTTTTTATACTCTTGGGGTTAGGATAAACAATGAAACAATGAAAAAGAAATTCTTGAAAGCCTCTACAAGTAAAAGATTGTCTTCAACAATAATTAGAATTGCTCCACAAAAGCAGTCCATAATAGAATCTTCTTTTCAGGTGCAAGACATTATAGCTGAGTAACTAAAATAAAGTGTTCATAGAAAATGATTCAATATATCTTAACTGAAAGAAATACTAAGACAGCAGAAAGAAAATCAACCTACATATAAGATATTAAAGGTAAATATTATTTTCTAATGATAAATGTAATTGATTTCCAAAACAATAGTAACTACATCATATATACAGTATAGAAGAGAATTAAAAATTTTAAACCATCAGTGATTTATGGGTGTGGAAGAAATAAATGGAGTAAAGAATACAAAAGCCTATATTTCCTGGTATGAGATTAAGGTAATAATTAACATTAGACTGTATTTAAAAATTCGTATTATAGTGTATACAATAACTATAACTAGCAATAGAATAAAATATATAACTTTAAAATTGTAATAATAAAATCCAAAATGAGTTAATATATAAAAAATAGAAAAGAGTTTAAAAATATAAAACAATAATAAAATAATAATGTTTTAAAATTAAAATATTCCTTTTGCTTTACCAAATAAACATTAATGGAGTTAATATAAGTGGAACATATACATGACTTAACAAAAATAGATGCGGCAGAACATTTGCGTGGAAAGGATAAACAAAGATACATTCTAAAAACACTAATAAAAGAAAATTGGTATAGTAGCAGATAAACTAGATGGGAATTCAGGAAGCATTAGTAGAGGCAAACAGTGCATTTTATAATGATAAATAGGCCATTCTATTGGAAAGATACAACAATTTTAAATTTGTTGCCTCTACAAGTAAAGTCTCACATAATATAAAATAAAAACATAAATCTGCAAAGATTGGAAATCTCACAAAATGGAAGAGTTTAATATGCCCTCAGTAAATATTACACTAAGCATGTCAAAACTATGTATAGTTTTAGATAATCTGATTTGCATACTAATAAAACCTGATTTATTTGTTCATATATATATAGAATATTTCATCTAAGAATATGACATTCTTTTCCAGTGGCCTATAAACATTTATGTTATCAACCATGTCTATAGTTATATAGCAATTGTCAACAAATTTCAGTGTATTTAAGGTTTACAGAGCAGGTATTCTGACCACAGAGAAACTGGGACCACAACAATTAAAAAGATAGTTGGAAAACCATCCACATTTATGAATTAAACAATACATGAATCCATCAAAGAAAGAAGTACAATGAAAAGTAGGAAGTACTTTAAAATATCAAAGTTTGTATGATATACCTAAATTAATACTTGTGATGAGTTTATAACTTTAGATGTATGAAATAGAGAAAAGACAAAATCCAATGTCTTACCATCATGTCCCAAAAGCTGGAAGATTAACAACAAATTTAAAAATGTAAAGTAGAATGAAGATGGTGTCATCAAAATAGGACTTCAGAGATTAGGGATAGGAATTGGAAAGTAGTTCTTTTTTGACTGATTTAATCCCCAAAAGGCAGTTAAAGTACTTGACTTTACTTTAACGATGACTCAGCTTCCTTTCCAACCACCTCTAGCCAACCTGAGCAGCATGAAAACTCAGAAAAGATCCAGAGCAAGTGTAGTTTCTATCACAAGTGATCTGAATTATCTAAAAGCTTTACTAAGGTTCTAAAATCCACATCCAGGGAGGAGCTAAATCACCATTTCCTGATCATACCACCTACAGTGAAGCCGTCTCAGTGACTGTACAGTGTGTCCTTGTACTCCAGCACCCACTCATACAGGACTTTCCTTTTACTTCTGCTCTTCTCCTTTTCAAATTAAACACTCAGGAAGGCAGTTTTTGGAAGCTTATCTTCCTGCCTTCTTATTTGTCGCTGTAATGTAATTGCTCTTTCTTCAACAAACTTGGATCTGGCTTATTGACTGACACCCCCAAGTAGCAAGCCTCTTAAGTTTGTAACAATAATGGTAGATATTAAATATATTAGTTAAAAAAATCAATAAATTAGAGATAAACATAAAAGAGACATAAAAGATAGCAAGAGTTCTTTTAAAAGACGGAAAAATAATTGGTTCAGCCCCTATGGAAAACTGTGTGGAGTTTTCTCAAATCATTAAAAATGTATTTGCCATATGACCCAGTAATTCCACTCCTAACTATGAACCCAAATTGCGCAAAAACACCTGCACTCCAATCTTATTGCAGCATTATGTACAATAGCCAAGATGTGAAAATAGCCTAAATGCCCCCGAAAGCACATGAATGGATCAAGACTGTATGTTATATGTATACAACGAAATAGTATCCAGAGATCAAAAAAGATAAATTCATTTGTGGCAATGTGCTTGGAGCTGGAGTGGACTATACTAAGTGAAACAAGTCAGAAGGTAAAAGGTAAATGTTGGATGTAGAAAAACAAATATTTACCTATGGAATATTCAGAAACCAGGCAAAAGGTCAGATAAAGACACACTCAGAAAGTTGAACATGGATCTGAAATATTCAGGACAGGAGAGGGAAAGAGGAAGGATCAGAGCACATTGGACATAATTAAGGCTACAAAAAGGGACATTCTGGGGTGGGAGCAAAGGGAAAGGGGTGTCTAGAGAGGATTCTGGGGCTCTGATGGTGGGTGTGATGAAACAACATACAATTACACAGATGTCAATCTGTACCCCTAAGATGCATACTGAGATGTAAATCAACATTTCCACAATAAATATAACTTTAAAAAAGACTAAAAAATGATAAGCTCTAATAAGAATGACTAAAAATATACAACCAATGACTAATAGTAGGATTTTTAAAGGATTAAAAAGCTAATAATATAACATTATGACTTTTAGATATACAGTTTTCAAAAAATGAGGTGAAATGTAAAATGATAGTAAATGAAGCCAAGAAGAAATAAAAAATTAAAAGAAGTATAATGATTAAAGATATTGAACTCAGGAAAACAATTCTTTCTAAAAATAAAATGCATGAGTTCAACAATGAGTTCTTTTAAACATTTAAAGAAGTACTAATGTCCATGTTACACAAAATTGTCCAGATAAAATAAAGCAAAGAACACTTCCCAACACATTTATGTAGTCAACAGGATTCATATATGAAACCCTACCAAAGTTGTTACACAATCATAAATTTAAAAAAAGATGAAAATTAGAATTTGCTGCAAGAAATCTATGCATGTCATTCAAAGATAACTTTAAAAAATACTTGCAATAACTGTATACTCATCAAGATGGAATTACAAAGTGAGCAAGCTGGAAAAGCAGACCTCATCTATAAATGACGGTGTGTACTAATGTCTACAATTTTCAAACACCTTCTACATCCATACTTCCTTCAATTCCCTCACAAAACCATTGTGGTGGACATTATTTTAATCCCTTTGTGCTATCCTGATTCCACTTAAGTCAGCACTCTAACATGGGTTTATATTATAAATGCCTAACCTATGCTTTTCTGACATAGAGTAAAGGTAGTTTCTAAGTAGAGATGAAATTGAAATTTGCAAACCACAAAGGGCAAAGATGGAAATTTGTTAGAGAAAAGAATGAAGGGGTAAGAGGAAAAGAATGATCCTTGAAATTTCCCTGTCTAAGGATGCTGTTCTAGTACCCAGGCTCTGGAAATTATGAAACCCTTACAATGCCTAAATTTGCTACAACTTCCATATGAAAGGTAAGGCAAGTGTGAGCACTGCACTTACTACACTACACTGGGTGTAGTATTAGAATATAATACTGAATGCTCTTTCTTTTAAGATGTGTCATCAATCTGTCATTAAATTATCACACTGCAGAGTTCTTTGTCCTGATTCTTGATGTGTAAATCCAGTTGCACATTAAATAGATATGACACATGAATGGGTTAGAATACATCTTCCACCACCTATGAAAATGAAGATGTTTATGCAGTTTTGCAGATTACTTGCAGCAATTTTCAAAGGCACTGTGGCAAATACAAATTATTAATGTTGTTACTTTGAATTTATATAGTGCCCTTACTCCAAATTGCTAGAAGCACTTATGTCTTTAGTGTTTCTTGTGGAACAATCCTCAGATATTCCAAAAGTAAAATCTCCCTTCAAATCATTGACTTATATAGCACTTCTTAGAGATTAGGAAGCTACACGAGATCGCAATCAGCCACAAAGTTTGGTAAGCATCCCAAAGCACCTTCTCCAAATCCAAAAAATTTTCATCTGCTTTTTGTTTGTTTCTTCTTGGATTTTGGTTTTGTTTTGTTCTATAACATATTGTCTTTTTTTTTTTTTTT
>NW_004567114.1:41223757-41285069 GCF_000260355.1 Condylura cristata
GTACAATGAGGTCTGCTCCTTGACAATTCACAAATAGTTTCACTGAGTTTTCCTTCATGATAAATTATGTATCATCTTTGGCATTCTGCACAGGCAGATGGCAATTCAAAGGGATAGTCCTTGAAATACTGACCTGCATAAAAGTCTTGACTTTCAAAATGGGCTAATTTCATTGTTTTCTTATTGTTTTCTTATTGTTTTCTTTAAATACATCCCCACTTTACAACTTAACAAAAAATGACTGGAGATCACTGATATTTTTGAAGAATACCTATGACATTTAATGGGTGTAAAAATTTGCATATATCAAAATGTAAAAAAAGAGTTTACAAATTAATAAATACAAACAAAGTGAAATGGGGCACCACTTATTTCTACCAATCAGTAAGATTCAAGTCACAATTAAGTGTATATATTTGAAGAAAGATATGATTTAATTGGAATATTCGACTGTTTTAGCTACACATGATTTAACTGAATGCCTACTGCATTCATACTATACATATGTATTCAAATGTTTCTTAAAATTCATGAGCTCATGAATTTTTATGTTTTTTCATAGTGAATTACAGATTCACCTTGGTCATTTTCTTGTAGCTCCTAACATTCACCCAAAAAATGAGATGCAAAAATATCAAGTTATTGTCACATGTGTTCAGAATAGTAAGAAGAACACTAAAAAGTAATTTAAATTTATTCATACCAAGTTACCATGATTCAACTGATATAAGGTTATGTTTTGCTTTACTCTTAACTGCTTTTTTATTCTATCTACTATCTATTCTAAATTTTCTTTATAGATAATGTTCTTTATCTAAATATTCCCTAGAGAAATAATAGGCTTTATGTTCACAATAGAATAAAGCTTTTATTTCATCTATAGTATATTACCCAATATTTTCCCATACTTATTTAGTGAGTACCTGCTGCATGCCAGGTAAATGACAGGTGGGTATGGGATGCAGCCTCAGGAGCAAAATCAGAGGATATGACAATAAGATTTTGGGTTTAAAATAATGAGAGTATAGAATGAGAAGTAGTGCTAATGACCTGAGCCACTTGCAAAAACCAGAACAGAGGATAATTTTTAAGAAGTTTGAACTTTGTCCTGTGTGTAATGGAAAGTCGTTGGAGTAGTATCTACAGATAAATGTCATGACTAAATCTGAATTTTAGAAAGATTATTGAAGTGTAGATATTAGAGAAAATGAAGTTAAAAAAGAACACTACCAAAAAGGTTATATAATCAAAACAAAATTTATGATGTGATACTAAAATTGTGCTAATAGGAGAGAGAGACATTAAAAAATGACTGCTGTATATTGAGGTTGACGCTATAATTGGGTGCTTACTTGGATGATTGGATAACATGGAGAAAGAAATCAAAGACAACACCAGGTTTGAGATTCATCTGCTGGAGTATATGGTGTGTGATGCACTGGCACACAGAGTGTGGATGAGGATGACTATAGTAGAACATATATTAGTTTATATAGTTTAGAAATATCCACTAAGTAAATGGAGTGTATTCCTTAACAGAACTGAGCCAAAATACACACGTGCACATTATAAACATATCTGTAATATTGGAAGTCCTAAGAATAGGCAAGACAATCCAGAAAGGAAGTTCAAGAGAAGAGAATCCTATGATAGAATCCCAGAAGTAGTCAGCACTTTTTTTTTTTTTAAGATTTATTTATTATGCATACAGAGCTAGGATACAGGCCAGGGGCAGTGAGAGCATTCACCAGAGACAGAGTGGGGAGCAGAAGAGCCCGAATGAACAAGTACACTGCTGAGGGAGGCAGCAGGCAGGTCAGGAGAGGTCTGCCACGCCATGTGGATCACCTGCAGGGTGGGGATCAAACTCATGCTGCAGCAGCTTTAGCGTCTTAGTGCTGTGCTTGAACCCAGGGCGCCACCAGGGAGAGCCCGGTCAACACTTTTGAAAGGAAAAGAAGTCAAAGATACAACATGAGCACCTATAGATGGGGACAGAGAATAGCAGGCAGAATACCAGGATATGTTGTGCCCCTCCAAGTTCCACAGTCATGCACTCTAGGGAAGCAAGGAAAGTATAGGAAAGGAGAGAGAAAGTCAATAGTAAATTTTCAACACAAATAATATTGCTCTATTTTGTTTGATTACTTTTATCTCAATCATCTGCAATAAAATGTTTCAGAGCTTATACAAATTGCTCATGGAAAGGAATCACAAATCTCTCAGGAATAGTGAAAACAGAAAATCCTGAAATGTGACAACACAGTTGTCAGCTCCAATAGTCCTGTGTCTGTAACATCTGAAAATATTATAAAATCAAAAATTTTAATTTTGAAGGACTTAAGTTTTAATAGTTAGTGGAGTTAATACTTAAATAAAGCAGACTGTTAAAACAAAACCAAAATTAGCCTTGTTTGTGTTACTATAAATTTCACTTACTTCAACTCTGACACCTGATTATACATGTCTTTGGAATATGCTTATTTTTAAAGAGGTGTTTTACCTGATGTCTTCTATGACAAATCAGAGTATTTTCTAATTATTTAAAAAGTTTCTTTAGAAGAAACCCATTCCTCTTATGTATATCTTTATATTTATTTTTTATTATTTGCAAAATGGAATCTCATTTATTAATTCATGTGCTAAGCCTATTTACTCACTCTATCTTAAGAACTACTATGTATTACATTCTGTAATAAGGCTGGCTATTTGGTGGATAATTTAGAAGAAATAGCTTTTCCCTTAAGAAGTTTATGGTCTAGAAATGATAGCTAATATGGAAAAATAAATTCAAATGTGAGACATCTGGTTTTATCAACCCTGTATAATAGGGTTATTTAGTCTATTTTGAGGATTTATAGAAATGTATGGATGGCCAGAGGACATAACTCCATAAAGTTGTTGGAATATTAACTATTATTGTTGTTAATATTGCTATTATAAAACACCTTAACTTTGGCCCTCCCTGGTAGCGTAGTGGGTTAGGACGCAGCACTGCAAGACAGCCACAGTGGCCTTAATGCAAGTTTGATCCCCAGTCCCGGAGGTGACCCACATGGTGCAGCAGACCTCTCCTGCCTCACCCACTGCTCCTCTCAGTGGTGTGCTTTGTCAATTTCCCTGTTCTGCTCCCCACTCTGTCCCTGGTGAATCCTCTCACCCTCCACATCTCTGGCCTGTACCCCAGTTCCATATGAATAAATAAATAAATCTTAAAAAAAAAAAAACTTAAAGAAAAACACTTTAATGTCACATGACTATATGTAAGCATGAATCAGAGTTATACAACCCTTACAAGATAAATTTTAATTAAATAAATGATTATAGTTTTACATAATTATCCAAAAGGCAGTAATACAATTCATGCAATATTAAATGTTTAAAAAATGGGAATGCTACAGAAATAAGATATGGCAAATTATTAGACAGAGTTTGAGTATTTACAACAATGTCATATTTGAATTTTTTTGTACAATCATGCATTTAGTTAATTATAAAACTATGAGATTCTCTACTATTTTATTCTAACAATCTTCCAAAGAGCTAAAAGAAAAATCTATGTAAGTACCTTAAATGTAGGAGTGCATACTTTAAGTCTCCCTTTCCATTCATTCAATGACTTCTTTTTCAAGTAGAATCATTTCCTTCTCTTCTTTGTCTCAATGACAGTGACAAACACAGGGGACATTTTACAATGGAAACCTAACCCTTATAAATCATCCCACAGGACACATATTTTAGCCTGTCACTTCACAAGAAGATATTATTAAAAGTGAGTTTGGTACAACATTCAGTTCAAAATAAATTTGTTGCTGATGCCTTCAACATGCCTTACATTTTCTTCAGTTGCTGATAGAGGTACAAGTGGAAAATAGCACCAGGTGATTCATCTGACTAAATGATAATTGCTTTCTTTCAGTTAGGAGCATGTCAGGTGCTTTGCTTCAAATGCTTATGTAATATAAGCATTTCTAAGTGCTCTTCACAATTAGTGGGTACAGGAATGATAGGTTCATTGTTTAGACACATTGGTGGAAATAGTATAGTTAATGTGTTAACTTGTGTTTCTAGAGATCCCCTCACCAATAAATCTTTTTTTTTTTAAAGATTTATTTATTTATGCGCAGAAAACTGGGATACAGACCCGAGGTGCAGGGGTTGAGAGATTTCACCAGAGACAAAGTGGGGAGCAGAACAGAGAGAATGATGAAGTACACTGCTGAGGGGAGCAGTGGGCGGGACAGGAGAGATCTGCTGTGCCATTTGGAGCACCTCCCTGGCTGGGGATCAAACTCGTGTTGCAGTGGCTGCGATAGCTTCATAATGTTGTAGCTTAACCTCTTGCTCCACCAGGGAGGCCTCTCACCAAATTTAAATGATGTTAACATTTCTGAAACAAGAAGTGACACATCTTCCTTTCTTCCTTCCATTTCCTTTCCTATTTTTCTTATGAAATTGCACAGATTCCCTACAATTAGGTATCAGTACATTTATTTAATTTCCCAAAGTGTTTTAAGTGAATTCAACAAACATACATGTAAAATAATTTAGTAAAATAAAACCAGAATATCATGAAGGAACATACTTGAGATAAATGAGAATGAATAATATTTGCATTTTGCCCCATTCTTTCTGGTAGCTTGAGCAAAAAAGGAAAAAATAAATACTATATTTGTTATCAAAAAGGATTAACACCATCATTTCAAGAAAGAGAAAATTCTTCCTAAAACAAATTACAAAAGAAAAGTCTCTCACAGAAACTGAAATACAATTGATACAATTCATATAAACTAATGAAATAGTGAAAGATTCAGTGCAGTAAGGGGGACGCAAAGCGGTAGGAGGTCAGAAAAAAAAATGGGTTTATTTCTGTGCTCCCAGGAGAGGTTCACTGACCGCAGGGAGAGCTGAGGTCTGAGAAGTCACGCTAAGGGAAGGGTAAGAGGGATGTTATAGGGCCAGCTGTGGGGAGAGATGGCCAGGTGGAAAATTTTGACAAGGAACTGGAACTCAGTTTTCTGCCCTGGCTTGCATTAACCCTGTGCTGACAAACAAGTCATGAGGTCATCACTCCCGCATTTCTGCTTCTGCATGGGGCAACTGCTCCTTTCATGTGCCTGTTTGGCTGGTGCCTGAACTTTACAGTTATGAGTGCCTGAACTTATACAGGCAACTATATAAGTAAAACAGAAGATGATTTCACCATTGTGTTTCTTTAAAATAAAGGAAATTTATCATTTACTCAAATCTGTGTGGGTTTTATTGCATTATGTAAAGAGTTAATATATTTGCTTGGGTATAAACACCCAAAATTTGGTTCCATGGATATATGCATTCAGCAAAAGGCCTATTGTTCTTTGCATGAGCTTCATTTCCCAACATAGGTCTATGATTTACATTTAAAAAGCAAGCTTAGTGAATTTCCTTAAGAAAAAATAAACTGTAGCTATATTTCAAGCACAATTACATATCAGGTTCTGCCTCAGGACATTTGAAATCATACATAATCCTGTGCTTT
This sequence comes from Condylura cristata, assembly GCF_000260355.1. Taxonomy (NCBI): domain Eukaryota; kingdom Metazoa; phylum Chordata; class Mammalia; order Eulipotyphla; family Talpidae; genus Condylura; species Condylura cristata. The sequence continues at coordinate 41,229,276 of NW_004567114.1, forward strand.
AGAGAAGACCCTGTGCTAAAATAGAAAAAGTTAAAACACGTGAGGAAATGGCTCGTAATTTTCACACTGACAGTGGATGGCAATTTTTAAAAGCAATTATTTTCCGCAATATATGGGAGGGGGCATACTTATAATATATTATTTATAAATTTACTTCCCCTCTCCTAAACATACATGTTAGACTCAGTGTAAGATTTAGATGGAGGAGAGTGAACATAAAGCAACCACTGAATTTTGACTTTCAGGAATAAGCTATTTCAGAATATCAATTATGTGTTTAGCACCCTATGATAGTAAAATTTAACATGATATAGAAACCTCATCTTAAAGAGCATATATAAGTGAAAATTCTAATAGTACCTTTACAACATAGAATGATAATGACATTAAGGTTTTCCTTTTTTTTTTTTTTCCTAAGATTTATTTATGCATACAGAATTGGGATACAGGCCAAAGGTGCAAGGGCGGTGAGAGGCTTCACCAGAGACAAAGTGGGAGCAGAACAGGCAGTTAGACAAAAGTACACTGCTGAGGGGAGCAGCTGGGAAGACAGGAGAGGTCTGCCAGGCCATGTGGATCACCTCCCCCACTGGGATCGAGCTCACACTGAAGAGGCTGCAGCTAGCTTGCAGTGCTGAGTCTTAACCTCTGCACCACCAGGGAGGGCCCAGTTTTTCCTTTCTTAATAAAATTTTGTATATATTTTTTCAAAGATATATGAATGGCCAATAGTTACAGGAAAAGTTGATCAACATCATTAGTCATTTGGGAAATGCAAATCAAAAGCACAATATTACCTCACAGCTATTAGAATGACCAACATCAAAAGCTCTTACACATATGAGTGGGGATGTCAGTGTTAGTGGGAATGAAGTTTTTTTTATTTTTCTTTTTTGTATCCAGATGAGATGATTAATGTTAACTAAATTTATTAAGGGAAGCATTAATAAATTTATTAGCTAAATTTATTAAGGGAAACATTAATTAAGGCAGACATTAACCAATACTATATTATATTATATCCAATGAAATTGGAAATAATGAGGAATCATAGCTGAGTAGGTATGAGACTACCAATAAAATATCCAATGGTTATTTGGATATCCAAAGAATGTATCCAATAAAATATTTTCTTTGTGAAGTATGTTGTAAAATAACTTGTTGACCACAAAATATTTTGAAGCTGTATGTTCATTGTATACTATGTAAATCTTAAACCTAAAAGACACAGAATAAAATAACTTGAAAGGTAAAAGAAAGAAAGAAATATATAATAAAATGGTGTTTTAACAGCTTGGGTTCTGGTCCCAGACTTCCTGATTTATTTGGGACGCTGCCACTTACTAATTGATTACATTGGACCAGTCATTGGATTACTCTAATTTCTTTACCTAAAAAAAAAAAAAAAAAAACTTAAAAAATAAAGAGGATGTGACTTTGGCATTGTTAGGAGAAGTAAAGAATTTATTGCAAGTAAACCATTCAGAATAATCACTGGCAATAGTAAGTATAAAAGAAGTTACATATTTTATGATAAGACATAATATTTTATGTGGGAGATTGTGCTAGTCCTCTAATGTAAAGGCAATGAGAAAAATAATAACAAAATTTCAGATCAATAGTTGTTTCCTGTCGTGGTTGTCTTGGTGATATTTGGAAATGAGCATGCAGAGGGGAGGCAAGTGAATGAAGTGTTGCCTTATTGACTGGGAAGGAGGGTGATGGGGGTTTGCTATTGTTATTTAGAGAGAACAGAAAAAAAGAGATTAAAGGTCCAGTAATGTGTAGGAAAACACCACAGTGTGATAAATCACCCTGCCCCAAATGCCAATAGGGCATAGTTGAGACAAACTGCTAAACGATTTAAGTTTTAAAAACAAGTTTCTGTGGCTGCAAAACATTTAATAGAGCAAATGTATTGACATCTTACCGACGTTTTGTTTGATATGAGCATATCTCAATTATTACCTAGTTTTATTTATGAAACTTCAATGCAAGAAAATAAGTAAAAGTATTTTAGTGCAGTGACTACTTAGTATTCAGAAGGAATTATACAATTAAGGCTAATTTAAACTTGGCAAATTCAATTGGAAATTCAGTGTTTAAGCTAGTTTGTAATGTCCTTGTCATAGTAAAATTTTATTTTTAAAAATAATTATTTGAGGTTCTGGAAAACACGTCTTGAGACATAAATTAAAAAGAGGACACTAAAATGCTAAAACAATTTAAGTAGAATAGAAGAGAAAAAGAATATAAGCAGGGGTTTCTAGATGATCCATTTTGGTTAGTTATTCAAAGGGGTTTTCTTATACAAACTCACTGAGTCATGAAAACAAATTGTTGCAGCTTACAGTGGCAATCACATGTTTTCACCATGATTTATTATGTCAAAATATGACTGCAGAATTGAGGCTGGTAGAGAGGGAGAATGGGAAACAAAAGGTGGACAGGAATCAGAGGACTACAGTAGAGGACTATGGGTACTTCAGTGGTAACATGTATGTGAGTGAGTATAAATGTATTTCCCTAAATCATAGATGATATTATAAACTAATATGATAATCAAGGACTAATAAACTAATATGACAAAAAAGGACTAATAAAACTGGCCATCTTTGGGGAAAAGGTATGATACATATTTGAAAAAGATATTTTGAGAATTAACATTTTAAATTTCTTATACATTGGAAGGTTGAAACCATTTGTTTCCCCCCTGGTGGCACAATGGGTTAAAACACCACATTATGAAGCTCTCCAAAGCCACTGCAGCAGTTCAATCCCCTGCCAGGGAGCTGATCCACATGGCATGGCAGACCTCACCGGACCCGACTGCTGCTTCCCTCAGCACTATACTTTGTCAATCTGCCTTTTCTGCTCCCCACATTGTCTCTGGTGAAAATCTTCTCACCCACCACTCCTCTGGCCTGTATCCCAGTTCTGTACATTTAAATAAATAAATATTTAAAAAAAATAGTGTTTCAGAATTGTTTGTAATAACATTGTGTTGTTCTTCTCTATTATACAGATTTAGAAAAAAATTCTTATAGATTCTTACCAAAAATAGAAAAACTTATTATTTTTTCTGTTATTGAGATTTATTTTTCCTGTTATGGAAATCAGCTGTTGATTGTCCCAGACTTAAAAATTGAGAAATAAACATTTCTTAGTTATAGAGAAGGCTAACAATGAATTGATTTGGAGAAAATAATTACCTCTGTGAAGTGCAAGTTTTCAGTACATCTAAGCTATTCTTCAAGGAAAAGAGATTTTATTACATAAGGTCAGTTCTAAGGGGAAAAATACACATAGCCATATTATCCAATAGAAATAAAGTGTGAGCCACAAATTCAAACCATGCAAGTAATTTTATGTTAAATTTGTCAATTTTTTAGTAGCTATATTAGAATAAGGTGAAAATAATAATCAGGTGAAATTAAGTAAACAATTATAAAATTAACTAGTTCATTCATTACAATCTATTTTGTATATTCAAAGCAGATTTCAAAAAGTATTCAATATAAAATTAATATATTTACATTCCTATATTTATACCTAAGAGTATATGTTATAGGTAAAGCACATCTCAATTTGGAGTAGTCACAGTTCATGTGTTCAATAGTCACATGAAATAGTGGCTACAATATTGAATTACATGTAGTGCCTTTTTCTTCCCCACTCTTTCTACCTGAATCCTTTACCTTTTTCTAAGTATTTAAGTGCCTCTAATATACATTGTTTAGTGAAAAAGGAAGTTAATGAAGAACCAAATATTTATCAAGCACCTCACAGTTATACACACATTATTCTTCTCTTTGACTTCAAGGATCTTATATTATTATTTAAAAAAACAAAACACGGGTGGCACAAGGGGTAAAGTTTCAGCACCATAAAGATACCAGCAGCCACTGCAGTACCAGTTCTACCCCCTGGCCCGGAGCAAACCCACATGGCACAACACACATCTCCTGTCTCACGCACTGCTCTCCTCAACAGTATATTTCAGTGCATCTTCCTGTTCTGCTCCCCACTCTGTCTCTGGTGAATCCCCTCAAATCCTTCCCCCCACAACTTCAACTTCCCTCCCTTGTGCTACACTTCTGGACTACACCACAGCTCATGTACGCATAAATAAATAAAATAAATCTTTAAAAGAAAAAAATTTTAAAAATGTAAAAGTAACCATAAGATGTAGAAAAGATGAGAAAGTGAAATTGTTAGATGATGTGATAGGTTTTATGCCTTTTAAAGAGTTAATATATCTGCCATGTCTTTATTTTGCACATCTTCTGCTCATATTAGCAGAAAAATCATTTCTCTGTACTGCATACATTAGTGATGACAGGAAGTTAATATATCTTAGTCCCAAACAGTTAGGAATGTGGAATATATTCTTCATTTTAACAATCATACAAACAAGAATTGTAAAGTGCATTTAATTGTAAAGTACATTTTATGTGATAAAGATATATATCTAAAAATAAAAATCAACACTAACAATTATCCAAATATACTTCTAAAGGAAAATATAGAGAAAAATCTTATTAGGCATAATTTATTGCCAAGAAATTATGGCATTATTATCCCTTACTTCCTATTTTCTAATTAGTTGATTGAAAGTAATAATCCTTTGTTAATAATATCAGTTTCAATAGGAATATTCAAAGTAAGTAGTACTTCCTGCCAAGTCTTTATACTCCTTTGTTGCTATTGCACATAGGAATTTTCTTCTGCCCTGTTTTTGTACATAAATGCTCCTTGCAACAAGAAAAAACAAAAAAACAAAAACAGTGGATTTGCATGGAGTGGTCTCAGAGATTTAATCTTATCCATGGGAGGTATATGTGAATGTCTATGTTTTATTCAGTTGAGGATTACAAAAAAAAAAAAAATGACTAGATATATTTGCATCTCTTGTAGGGAGACCACTTAAGGGCACAACTTGGAGTGGAATGTCAAACTCTGTACTGTACTGTGCTGTTTTGTTGTACTTGAAGTGCAAAAGGCCAGTTAGACATGACCTTCTGTTACTGAATAAATGATGCCTGGAGTATATATTGAGTCGCCCAGATTACCTAATCAGTAAGAATGAAATGGGGACAGACCCTATGACCTCTGGGTGAGGTTTCTCTGGATATGAGATAAATAAGTCTTCCAAAGTAGGAGTAATAGAGATTCAGACTGTGGAGTTTTAAGGAAAGTCCTCCTCAAGGAGGAAGAAGGCCTCCATGCAGAGCATTATGGTTAAGAACTTGGTGAGTCCAAAAAGAATCCCTGTGGTTTGCCATTGAAATAATGTAATAATCATATTTAGCAACTAGATTAAATGTAGAAATCATTATATATTTACTTTAGTTTTCTCCAACTCTTTGGTAAAATGTGATACATATGGCCAATCTTCAATGACAGACGTGGGAAAGTAAAAGAAAGGGATATAAAAGAGAAATGCAGCCTGTCTAATATCCATTTTCTCACCCAAGACCCATGCAGAGTCTGAGAAGACTGGCAGGCAGTCAGAATTAGGGTGGCTAGTGCAATGGACAAACTGTCCCTAGTTGAAATTAGGTACAGCGTGGAGGGGCATGAGCTGTTGGAATAGAACTTCCAAGTACTGAGTAAGATGGATTATAAGAAAACCAACTTTGTCTCATATGTCCAGGGAAAGTAATTTTATTAGGCAGTGTGATGTAGCATGTACAGGGGAGGCTGGAGGAAGATGCACCTAATTTTTATTCTTGTTGCTATTCCTGATTAGGACAAGGTAGTTTTCAAGAAGTGGGGTCTTGGGTATCTTGCTATCCCATATTTACCACTAAATAACTATATGAACTGAAACAAATAGCCTTCTTAGTTTTCATCAATATAAATGATATTAACATTTCCTTTGTAGTGTTGTGAAACATAAATAATATAATACATATTGTATTTTTAGTGAAATATCTATTATAGAGTCAAATGTTTAATATTATATAATATTATTTGACTTTTTATGATAGCCTTCATATTTTCATTTTTACAAACTGAATTTTATTACTTTAACAATCACAGATTAATTTAGTTTTTCATTCTCAGTAAAGATACATCCATGCTTTGGGAGAAAAATATTGGTCATTAGATGGATGTTATGAAATTTCAACTGAAGTTTTGGTGTTCAAGAATTCTCCAATCAAACTGAAATTCACTTTCAAAATAGATTTCAATTTTTAATTATTCAGTAATCACTTACCTTGAGAAAAATTGAGAGCTATACTAAGAGGTCATCTTTAAAGAGGTTACAATTAAAACATACAAATTAAGCAAACAGTATAGATAAATCTAGGAAACATGAGTACTGTCAAATTGGATAAAAAAGAGGCAGGCTATAAACATCAGAAAAGTTGGAGAATAAAAGGATGCACAATATGTTGGAAACTAAGGGGAGAGAATTTCAAGAGAGAAAAGATAATCAGTGCCAACTGCTACAGAGAGAACATGGAGAACTGACAGGATTATTCAATTAAATTTGGCAGAATGTCAAATTGTAGGAATTTTTTTTGAAGACCAAGTTGCATAAAAGTAACTTTTAGCTGTTTTCCCAAGAATTTTGAAAAAAGGGACTAGATAGTGGAGGAGTACCTCAAGCAGGATGGGTAATATGAAGAACATTTTTGGTGTACAAAAAAGCTGATCCATTTGAAGGCAGAGAGAAATTTGCTAGTATATTTATTGGTAAAGTTTAAGGACTTTGTGTTTATAATTTCTGGATGTACAATCGTTGAACTCTACAAAGTTGTCCCAACATCCCAAAGTGATAAATCTTGTAAACAATCTAATAGGAAAATGACTGAACATATGTTTGTTACCCTCTGTTCAGTGTGGGTCTATCTAAAGAGGCTGTGCAGGGCAGCTATGGATTCACTAAGCAAAGCCATCAGTATCATTTATCTAGATTTAGTGTCTCTGACAAGGACATGCAGCCTTACTGGTCCCTTCAGCATCCTTCCCAACACCACCACTGTAGAAAGGACAGAGCATAGTCTCTTGACAAGCATAGAGCTTTCTTTCATCTAATTAGAAGCAGAGGGAAAGTAGCAGCACAAGTAATATTTCCTCTGAGCCACTTCTTTTACCTTTGAATCTTGTAAAATTCCTAAGTAAGCAGTTTTAAAGAATTGAGAGAGCCCAAGGGACTATGGCGATGGTGCACAGGTGAGTTGGTGGTGGGGATTCTATGGGGACTATACCTGAAAGGAGAAAGAAAATATTGTACAATAATGATGTAAAATATAAACAAACTATATATATATATATATATAAATAATTGAGAAAATCTTTTATTTTACCTCTACCCTCCAACACCAGATTTACTACCAGGTTTAACTTAGTATTTTAGAAAAATGTCATTACATTCACCATCATCATCATCATATATGTGTTTGCATGACTTTAATACCTTTGTTTTATAAGATGGGACCTCAAAAAGACTGAGTGATTTGCCCAAGGACATATGCCAATAAATAGCAAAGCCCCTCATTGTACCTGCATGTCCTAATTATTGGCCAAGAGCTTTTATAAATTAACCAAATAGCATCATATTTTTCATACTATTCTTAGTATAAAATAACACATTGTGGGATGTTTTGCCAATGAATCAAATTTCTAAGTAGATGCATAGTAGTCACTCTATTTTCAATTACAAGTAAGAAAGCTTTCATTTTACTTCACAGACTAACCTATTCCCTTTCTTTCTTCCAAGACACTTTCACTGTCTTCTCCATAAACCATGCTCCAACTACAGTAGGATTCTTGCCAGTCTTTCCTATGCTCACAACTTAACATAAATGGTTTCCTCTTTCAAGAAAAATCTCTCTCTCTCTCCCAAAAACTCATTGTATGGCTAATTCATGTTTATATATCATATTCAGATTGAAAGTGACTTTTTAAGGTAGTATACATTCATGTACAGAGTACATACTCTATTTGTATATTATGTAATTTTCTCATTTTATTTAATACAGCTGTCATTAAGAAATCATTTGTCTATTTTTTAAAGTCAATCTTCTAGCCTCATCTCCAGATATTTCCATTCATTTTATATTCTTCAAAGATGACACACTCACTCCTGCCTCACTGTGATTGATCTCCCATCAAACCCTGTACTTGATACTTTCTTCTTTCAAATGTTTACCTTCTTCTTCTGTTCTTTGCTCTGACGTCACATCAGCAGAAACCTTCCCAGGCCATGATATATAAATAATCCCATCCTTAATCATTCATTATCATTTCTTCCATTCTGCTTCAATCTTTTTCATTGTGTTTGTTACCATTTAAAATATTAAAGATGTCTATATTTCTAATATGTGGATATCTATCTATCTATCTCTATCTGTCTTTCTTCACAACTGGAAAAGAAATTTCATAAGCATGAAGACCATTTTTTCATTGCTCTATCTATAATAATGTTTGGTACATAGTATATGTTCAATAAAAACTTAATTGTTGAATGTGTGACTAGATTAATTGTACTTTCTATTTCACATTTTTGTCTTTATTGCTTGTACAAATCAGCACAATTAAAGATTAACCAAATAGAAATTTGATTTTATATTTACTTTCAAATTGAATTCTATTCACCAACATATTCAAAATATTTTTTTAATTTATAGTACATAGTTTATTTCCAGATGAATTCTAATGAAATGACTTGTGTTAACCAAGGTAAATGTTACTAAGGTAAATTACCAAAAAGTGTAAATAGCCAATCTGTAAACTGTAAGATATAGAATCACTTAGAATAGTATATTTTTATGAAGCCATAACCTCACAGTACAGATCTATGATAGGCAAGTAGTTTCAACTTTTCTTCTAAAGTTACCAAAATATTTGACCCATTTGCTAGATAACAAGATTAGATTTTCTATTAAAATATTGTTCTTCCATTAAAAAAGTTCATATCATAATCCATCTCATCATCATCTCAAGTTTTGCATTTTTTGGAAAATTATGCATTATAGACATTAGTACTTCTCTGTCTCTTATTTTCTCAAGATGTTGATTGTATTTGCAATCAGTCACCTCAAGTTGGCAGCTAATGTTGAGCTACTGCAAAACATCCTTCTAGGTTGGTGTACAATGCCCTTTGTTTGGACTTCCTGAATACCATTTGATAATAAAATTAGGTTAAAGCAAGGAAATATAAGTTGCTAAGCTTCAAAATAGAGACCTATTTAGTATTTCTTCTGTCATAGACTATTTCATGAAATTTATATAAATCAACTATATAAAATAGTTTCTATACAATACAAAGTCAGAATTTCTAAACACATATACATTCAGTTACCCCTACATACTTGCATCCATTCAAAGTATAAGTGAATGACTACTATGTAACAAGTACTAAGAATCCAATGTAACATTATCATCCTTGTGTACAAATAACTCACCAAGGGATACCTCTTTATAAATATTTATTTTTTTCTGATGAAGACACATGATTGTTAACACATATGTCTTGACTTCACATATCTGGTAGCCTTGGGCTACCAGATATAATTCTTACCCCATTTACAACTGAATAACTTACAAGGGGTTACAAGTGATTGAAAATGTTATTATAGAAATAATATTTAATCCAACCCAATATAAATATCAGTACCATAATTATTAACAATAGCATTCTTCAATAGATAGACCTCACAAATGATTATAAAGTATTACAATAGCTTATTCTTAAGTATCAAAATATCTCTCTGATTTTACAAAAGACCTGTTTTTCTTTTATAAAGTCACTAATTATAATTGTAATTTACCAATTAGAAATGAATTATTCCAACAAAAAATTTACAATTATTATTTATAAATAAACCTACTATAATGCAGAGCCTATTTGAAAAAGATAGCAGGATAAACTTAACATTCTTTCTAATAAGTGTTTCAAATGTGATCCAAATGGCACATGTTGGAAAGGTTGCAGCCCACAAGTACGCTCATAAAGGAGAATAATACTGTTAATGGTTTGATGGATGTGTAGAGTGTCTACTTGAATATTTAAATGGCAGTTTTTTGGAAATGGAATACATTAGTGCTTACACACTAATATCATCTGAACAAATCCAAACTTGTAACAGCAATCAAGCCTGAGGTACTGTATTTACAGATGTATAGTTTAGGTGATTCTGTATAGACAAGATAACATGTTACACCTTTCTTCCTCAAGCATGCTGTTGTATAATTGAAGCAAGTAGCATGATAGAATCATCTATCTTTGCTAAACTGAAGCACATGTAATAGCTATGTACCTTCTAACAGAAATAAAAGCTACCAAAGGAAGTTTGAATTTGGTGCTTTTAAGTTTTGCTGGAATACATCAGACAAATTATTCCCTCTCTAATCCACTTGTATTGGAACTAGGGGTACTTAGTACTTTGTTGTCAATGAAATAAATAAAAAAATATTTTCTAAAACATGGAATTCATGTCAACAAATGATCAGTTCATTCTTTTATTAACAATTCAAAAAAATTTTACATGGTTTTAATTCCAAGATGACAAAACAGTCAAGATTTAATTTTCTGTCCCATGAAAATAATTACTACCCTGGAAAATATAGATGTGGTTACTGTTTTCAGGCACTGAATAACAAACAGCATAGAACTGTCATATTAAAAAGAAAGAAAACACAATGAAAATAATACCCATGATCGTCCTATGACATTTTCCCTAGTGGCTATTTCCTAAGGAGCAAAGAAATAGAAATTGAGATAATCAGAAGTCTTCAATAAAATGAGGAGTCCAAGATAGGAATTCAAGGTTTGCTGTGTGACTGGATTTGATGAGACATCAAATGATTTAAACTCACCAATTCAAAACTAAGTCAAATAAGTCTTCAAGTCCACCCTCAGCCTCAACACCTCAGGTCCCCATAATCTCTTGCTATTTAGAACCTCACTGTAGCCTAGATATGCTATTTAATTTCCAGGTCTTATTGTCAATAAGCCTCTAATTTTTCATTGTCTTGATGATTATCAGTAAAGGGCATCTTGAAATAATAAGACCCCCAAGGGTTACTCCAGTCATAATATTGATTTAAAAAGAGAAATGTCTCTGGGAAACTCACAGGAGCACAATCAATGCTTTCAGGCATTTCCAGTGGAAGCATTATTATCAACAGGCTGAACCAACCTCCCAAAATAATAACCTATCATCCATCTATCTGTTAACTATCCACAGAGAGAAGGAAATTAAATGTTAGTGCATATATACACCTATACCCACACATAGTTTTGTTCATTGAATAGCTCTTAACGCAATGATCTTAGAAACAAAAATTATGTATAATTTGGATATCTTGATTTATTTCACCAGTAAGGCTAGAAGCAATGATACAACAGTGGCAGTTAATATATTAATTCCAAACTTGGATTTAAAATACCATTATCCTCTAAATGAAAGTAGATCATTTTTATCAAAATAGAAGACTTAAATACTAGAGAAGGGAAAACAGAATGAACTCTGAGACGAAGCTTGAGCCTAAAAGTGGGAAAGAGCTACCAAAAAGACAAAAAACGGGCTCTCCCTGGTGGCGCAGCGGGTTAAAGCGCAGCACTAAGACGCTAATGCCACTTCCGCATGAGTTCAATCTCCTCCTGCACGGGAGGAGATCCACATGGAGCAGCAGACCTCTCCTGACCCTCCCACTGCTCCCCTCAGCAGTGTACTTCCTCGATCTGCCTGTTCTGAGCCCCACTCTGTCTCTGGTGAATCCTCTCACCCTCCGCACCTCTGGCCTGTAGGAATAAATAAAACCCCAGTTCTGTAGGAATAAATAAAATCTTTTTTTTTTTTTAAAGACATAAAAAGCAGCTTGAAGGGCCCTATTGCCCAAATCTGATACAATTTAAGTAATCAAAGAAAATAACTACAACAAAGATTTCTATCGAAAAGATTCCACGAAATTATGCAATTTTTATCTTACATATAAATATACACATAGATGCATACATGTATGAATAACTGAAGGTCAGAGAAAAAAATTTCTCCCTTAGAACAGAATGTTAACTAACATTTAGTGAAGGAAATATGGAATTAGAAAAAAAAAGCCTTTTTAGACAAAAGTTTGAGCAAAGGGATATTTATAGAATCAAATATGTATTCACAAATTAAAATAAAAAGACTTTAACATCATGACAAAGTAAACTAATATTGATACATGTACCTCATCATAACATATACTGAAAGGGTATAATGTCAGTTTTGTGAAATTCTTGTCAAAAATTCATAAATTGAATCTAATCATACAGGAACTTAGACAAATCTAAATTGAGTGAAATTCTGGCCAATATTTATTAGTATTTTTTCAAAATGTAAGTAAAAAAAGAATGAGGACAGCCAATTAAAGGATATTTAAGAGATGACATTAAATTAAATGTTTGATACCAGAAAAGAGTATTAAGTAAATTGACATGAAATTGTTCATATATAATGTGGTTTAGATAATACTATATCAATATAAAAGTTCTTAATTAAAATTTAAGCTGTGGGTCTGCTAGTACTAAGCAGTCTGTTCAACCGCCATTTTTGTTACCTATTCTGCATTCCTATAGAAGGTCAGAAATGCCCAATCAGTTATAGCAGTCCAACACTGCAAATCGATTAAGAGGAAAAAGCTTGATCACCCTGGGGAGGGAGTGCATCAGCTTCATCAGGAACGCCCAGGGGCCTGTTGAATGATGTATAACAAGGAGCCCAAGAAGTTGACCAGTGGAACACCTTGTTGGTAGGTCGAAAACTTGGCTTGCGATCTAGAGCTTGACTTGGTCAAGCTTGATTTGGTCAAGCTCTAAAATACCAAGTCAGGGCCCTACCTGGTGGCACAGTGGGTTAGGACACATCACTGCAAGCTGACCACAGCCGCTTGAGCGTGAGTTGGATTGTCCCCCACAGAGGTGATCCACATGGCACGGCAGACCTCTCCGGACACACCCACTGCTCCCCTCACCAGTGTACTTTGTCAATCTGCCTGTTCTGTTACCCACTCTGTCTCTGGTGAGTCCTCTTACAGCCCCTGCACCTCTGGCTTGTACCAAGTTCTGTATGAATAAATAAATAAATATTTAAAAAAAATAACACCAAGTCATCAAGCAGATGAAAAATGTCTGGAAACAGAATCACAACCTTTAAAACTATAGTTTCTAGTTTCACCCTCCCTTTTCCCTGCTTTCCTCCTTTCCCTCAACTAATGCTGAATAATTTCTTTATCAATATAAAGGTCAGGATCTTTCTCTTCAAGCAGCATCCTGAATTATACAGCTTGCTCCTGTTTGTCAGTGTGGTGTTGTCAATGCAACATTATACTGTGGGTGTTAGAGAGAATATTCTTCTAAAGATATATATGCTGAAGTATTTAGGGATAAATAAACTAGATCTCTACTTGTGAAAACTTTAGGGGAAATATATAACTTTTTTAGAGCTTCACGTGAGCATAGTGAGCATATATTAGAGAATAATGAAGTAAAAAGAGGTGAAGCAAAATATAAACAAATATTGGAGATATTTGAAATTATGTATAAAATCACAAAGGAAAAATCTTGCTTTGTGAAAGAACTGTGCCAATGGGAAAAAATTTTGGTAAGAAAAAGGCAAATAAATGAAGAAACTTCTGAACATTGACCCAGAGAAAGTAGCACATTGCTTGATCAAAATGTCCAGGAAAAATAGATTAAAATGTACACAAGGGCCATAGGAATAAATTTAAATTATAGCCTATGTGATAGAGAACTAAATAAATATAGAGGTAAAATGTTCTGCCATTTAGACTTTAATAAATTATATATATTTTAAAAGCAAAGTTTCTGATCAAGATGAATCATTCTCCTCAACTCAATTTTGCTAGCAGTGTGAGGACTTAAATTTTTATTATTTTTATTCACAATCATTATAAAAATGGATATTGATTAATGAAACATTTATTACCAAAAAAAAAGAATTAACTTTTATTTAAATGGGTAGTATATGGGTCCATCTCTAAGCAATGTACAATTAAAGTGGACAAGAAAATTATATTTTGCCTCCATTATACACAGAAGCCCAATTTTATTAGGCTTTCAATTGCCTTTACACATCATTACCCTGCTGGCTAGGTCACTGGTCCATGAATTTCAAAGCAATGCATGGGATATCACCATATAACTCCCACCGACAAAATTCTTGTTTTGTCCAATGAAGCTACAGGGTTCAGGGACTGTGGAAATGGAAATGTCTCATTAGGTCATCCTGACCATTATTTTGAGAGATTATTACTCATTAGATGGTCTCTATTCCCAACTGGTTAGCCAGTCAGATTTTTAACAGCTCTAGCATTACAACTTTCTCTGCTGACTTCTGGAGACTACTATAAAATATCCTATAATATACCTCACAGATATATTTTCCATAAAGAACTTAAAGAATGAACTAACCAAAGTCTTGTTTTACTATCTAAATTAAGTATCTTTACTAATTTCAATACATTTTCTTTCTACAGACCATCACAAAATTTTGCTTCAAATTTAGACTACAAGCAAACATTTTTTTTCATGTTTGACTCTTCAAGGGGTTTACTCTGTAGAGATAATATAAATGTAAATGTTTCAGTCAGCAAGAAGAGATCCATTAATTAAAATCCAAAATATTAATACTAAGAATATTGAATTCTAAAGTAAAATTTTACTAAAAAGCTAATTTTGATGTGTACAATTATTGGATATATAAGCACAAAAAAAAAGGTTAATTTTTCCTGACAGTATTATTTATCCAAAGTACAGAGTCAATATTTATTTCAGTTACATGTTAGCATTATTTACATACTGGTACTCTATAACTGTTTTGCATTCGTATATAGGTCTTACCTCTAGAGATTCTGAGATTCTGAGAGCATGACTATGTTTACCACCAAAGTATTCTAAAATAGCTATGAAAGAAGGGTCTCCCTGGCAGCCTAGAGGTTAAGTCTCAGTATTATCACCATAATGGCCTGAGTTCAATTCCCCACATGGTGCAACAGATCTCTCCTGTCTCACTCACTGCTCCTCTCAGAAGTATATTTCAATAGATCTGCCTGCTCTGCTCCCCACTCTGTCTCTGGTGAATGTTCTCCCTCTCTCCTCCCATACATTTGGCCTATATCCCAGTTCTTATATAAATAAATAAATCACTTTAAAAAAGAAATAAAATAAAATAGCTATAAAAGGTAAGCAATCATGTTTTTAAAACATGCAGTAATTGAGTCTTTGTATTTTATATCATTTTCATATTAATGCAATATGCAAAATAAATGGAAAATTATGATTGTTTTTGGAAAATATTAATTCCTTTTATGAGAATGTAAAATCAATCTATTTATTTGCCTGACATTTTTAATCACCGTGAAATATTATGAAATGGTTTATGTATTTATTAAATGCTTTGTATTTATACACACACACACACACACAGACATATTCTTAGTCCACTTCTATTTGGGGTCATGTAAGTTGTTTCCATAACTTGGTAATTGCAAATAGTGTTGCACATAGAAGTGTGTATGAATTAGTGTTTTTGCTGATTCAGGTAGATATCTAGGAATGGAATTGCCAGATTATGTAGTTGTTAGATTATTATTTTGAGAATGCTTCATTCTGTTTCCCATATAGGCTGAGTCAATTTATATTCTACTAATAGTGTATAAGGTTTCCTTTACCTTTGTATCCTGTCCAAAAATTATATCTGGCCTTTCTTAAATGAGTCATTCTCTCATGTTTATCTCTACCATCACTCTCATGTACTTTTATGTATATTATAGATATATATATATATATATACATATATATATATATATATGAGTGTGTACATATACGGAGCAAGTTAAGTCCCAATTCCATTACAGAGGTGATATGTGAAAATGGAATAATTTAGTAACTCAGCATGATTTTATAACAGTATTAATACACTAATAATATTAAGAGCATGAGGAAATACCACTTGCTGGATGCCTTTTCAAAAAAGACAATGAAATACCAGTTTGTGAGAAAATATTCACACAGCTTACTAAATATAGTATTAATCCCAATTACAGAAGTGAAAACATAAATTTAGCAATAATAAGTAGGTTACACAGGACTTCATAATTAAAAAGTGGTGGAATTAGAATCCAAATTAGAATGATATGCCTGATTTTTAAAGTCAGTTTTTCATTTCTTGTAGTGCAAACACAATAGTAATGTCTTACACATCACTGACATGTTTATTACCAGACCAAATTAATTATATTTTACATAACAAATAATTTCAATATTTTTCATAAAAAAGTTTACTGAGAAATTAGAAAGATATTAAAGCTGGTATCACCTTTAAATGTCAAATTATCTTCTAATTTCTATCAATCTAATAATTCTTTCATTTAAAAAAAAAAGCTGTGCATCCCTCAATTGTTATATAAACTAGACTGAAAAAGGGTATAAGTAAAAGCAGTTTATAGAATAATAACTTTTCTTGTCCTGAATCTCTATTGCTTTCATAGTGGACACTGTTCAGGTCAAAGGAGAGGTCAAATGGGAGGTGGGAATTTTGCCTGGAACCCCTAATTATTAATCGGAAAAGGGAAATGTCTTATGCATGTGGACAATGCCTTTTGAATAATTTTCTCAAAAATTTTGGAATATTTCCTGTACTACAACCCTAAAATAATTTAATTATATAATCACTTCTATAATAAAAGTTATTACTTTAAACACTCTAGAAAATGACTGTTGCAATTTATAAAAACCTTACAACTCTTATTTTACTGTAAATAAAGCCAGAGGACTAGAAATATAAAATGCATGGTTATTAAGAAAAGTCCTATAAAAAGAGTATACAGATTATGTAATATACTTATCAATTTTCAAATAATATAGTGTCATTTTGAATAATATTGCAGAAAATAAATTTTTATGCTCAAGCTCACTGTATTATCTTTTTTTTTTAAAGATTTATTTATTTATTCGTACAGAACTGGGGTACTGGGGTACAGGCCAGAGATGTGGAGGGTGAGAGGATTCACCAGAGACAGAGGGGGGAGCAGAACAAGCAGATAGACCAAGTACACTGATGAGGGGAGCAGCAGGCGGGTCAGGGGAGGTCTGCCTCGCCATGTGGTTGCCTTCGGGGCAGGAGGGGATCGAGCTCATGCGGAAGTGGCTTTAGTTTCTTAGTGCAGTGCTTTAACCCACTGCGCCACCAGGGAGGGCCCCTGTATTATCTTTTCTGTATGCATTACTACATCACACAATTCTTTATATATTCCATGAGTTCTTTATGTATCCCATTAACAAACAATTATTTCAAGAGTTGACTGTCAAACTATCAAATCATTGATGTACTGGTCCCTTGTGACTATTCAAAATCACTTCTTTCACTCTGGTATAAGTTATTAAGTAAAGTCTTACTGAATTCTTCTATTACTAAATGCACTAACAAATAAATGCAGTCTGGTAATTTTGTAGATATTTGATGTGAGACTTTACCAAACATTCCCTATAGAAATCTGTCTTTTAGATGTGATAGGGGCATTGGGAAAATCATTTTAAAATCAAAATCAGTTCCTTATTTTCTAAAGTGAATGGCTTTTTAATTCCCTAATGCAAAATAGCTTTTGTGGGTTTTGAATAAAATGACTTTCTATGGCAGTGGCTGTAATTAAGTTCAAGCATCAACAGAAGAAAAATAAAATAAAATCAGACAATGAGAATAGAATGTCAGAACATTAAGCTGTCAACATATTTATGTTCCCAGGATTATTCACATTAGGACATTACATTTAAAGACAAAGGTAAAGTTCAGTGAAAGCTGTAAGTTTCTGCTTTACATTTCTTCTAAAACCTTTAGGAAATGAAATAGAAATCTATTATTCTGGCTTAGAACACTTAGTAAAATGAAAACTTTCATTACTTTCAAGCTCTATACTTTCACAAAACAAACCATTCCCCTGAAATTCTGTCATATATTTTATTTCTGACCCTACTATTACATACTTCTCCAAATTACTGCAATTCTAATTCAGAAAATTGATTCAGGAGAGATCTGGAGAATAGAATTTCTCACTCAACAGAAGTTTAGCAGATGAGGAAAGGGATTATTTTATAATTTATTAATTTTTAATCATCATTTAGTAATGACACTGAACTAGAGACAGCTTTCTACTTCTGAGATAAAATACTACCCAGCATGCAATAAAAGATATATATAAGGGCTGTCCAATTCACCAATACTGAAAATGATATATACTCACATATACAATTAAAAAGATACTTGAAAATGTATTTGTTATCATGAATCATATCATTTCCCTAAAATAACAATACTTAAGAAATATCATTTTAAAGGCATGAAAGAGTAAAGAATTTATGATAGAAGAATGGAGGATAACAGAGAGATTCTACTATCTTCCATCATGGTTTTGGGCAAGTTAATATCCACATACATTGCTTCACCTAATATAAAGTGTGTGAGTTTATCTAATCATAAACAGAAATGGGTTTTTTTTTATGAAACAATTCTGAATTAATGTAAGTGTCTATTGAAGTATATGTTGAAAAGTAACCAGTTTATGTGACCTTGCAATCAGAATATAAGAACATAATGAATTAGAAACATCTACTACCATAATCATGGGATGAATCAATGGTAATGATTATACCTGAAATTGATCATTTCTAGATTACTTAACAGTCAAATCTCTCCTACACATATCTATAAATGTAGTAGCCCTGCAGATGTGCTTCAAGGAGTACAAAAGCTAAAGAAATAGGTCAAAATATTAGGCCTTGAATCACACAAAGAGATAGTGAGGGAGAAGGGAATAGGAGTGGAAAGAAGTAGAATTCAGACAGTAAAAGTTTAAAAAAAATTTTTTTTAAAGATTTATTTATGCATACAGAACTGGGGTACAGGCCAAAGATGGGGGCGGTGAGAGGTTAAAATGTTGGCACATCAGGTTAAAGCACAGCACTGAGAAGTTAAAGCCACTTCAGCATGAGTTTAATCCCCTACCCAGAGACAGACCTCTCCTGACCTGCCCGCTGCTCCCCTCAGCAGTGTACTTCTGTCAGTCTGCCTGTTCTGTTCCCCACTCTGTCTCTGGTGAATCCCCTCACTGTCCCTGCATCTCTGGCCTGTATCCCAGTTCTGTATGCATATATAAATAAATCTTTAAAAAAATATATGTATACACACACACACACACACACACACATATAATGCTTCTACATGAAGTTCTCAGTTCAAAGATGTTCTGTTGCATACAGTATGCCAACAGTTGAAGTGATTGTAGCAAGATAAACAATGAATTCATTTCAATGAAAAAAAAAAACCAGCTTCTCCTATGAACATTTGTAAGAACTGGAAAATTATATGAATAGAAAGAATTAAGCTCCCTCAGCTCCTGAAAAGGGAAAGAAGTCAACAGATCTCTCATCCTGTGAGTGGGCTGTCAAGTTTAACCACTCCCCTTCCCACAATCCTCTTAAAATGAGAGAGATTATCTTCCCACTGACAATATTGGAAATCATCATTTAATTGAGTTATATGTTTTTAGCAGAATGCTGGATTTGTGGCTCCAGGAGTAGAATTAATGAATGACCCTCTTGAAAAAGCTGAATCTTTAAGATAAGAGTTAAGAATGCAAGGATGAGCCATTTACTGCAAAGGAATACACACCAAATCTTAAAATATGACATTTAACAGAATCATAAGTTTCCTTTATATCAATATGCCAATAAATAGAGAGATGAGATGCAATAAGTTCCATCTCATTCTGCCATAAGAAACTAGAATTCTGGTAGCAAACATGAAGAAGTATATACAGAAGATATAGTTTAAAAGACTACACCTGAAAAATCATAAAATGTTATAAAACAAATATTGCTTCAATTAAAAAATAAATCCTGAAAAGAAATTAAGTTATGCGGTAAATATTATAAAAAAAAATAACTATGAAGACATAAAACAAGAGATCCAAATCACCTTGTATGGGGAATTAAGAAATTCTCCTTGAGAAAAAAAGGAATTTATGTACGAATAGTGCACTAGTAAAAAGATAGGGAAGAATACACTCAGATGAGAAAGCTGTATGCTGGAATTGGTGGAAATAAGAAAGAACTTCTGGCCCTCCCTGGTGGCGCAGCAGGTGAAAGCACTGCACTAAGAAACTAAAGCCACTTCTGCATGAGTTAGATCCCCACCTGCTCCGGAGGTGACCACATGGCGTGGCAGACCTCTCCTGACCCGCCAGCTGTTCCCCTCAGCAGTGTCCTTCGTCAATCTGCCTGTTCTGCCTCCCACTCTGTCTCTGGTGAGGCCTCTTGCCACCCCTGAGCCTCTGGCCTGTACCCCAGTTCTGTAAGCACAAATAAATTAATCTTTAAAAAAAAGAAAAGAAAGAACTTCTACATAAGATGAAACGGAAAAAAAGCCCAGCAATGCCAATAGCAAATGGAGACAGAACAAGATTTTATGGGAATCCAACTATAGCAATAGATGAGCCTTAAGCAGTAAATAACTTGATCAGATTTGTATGTTATAAATTATTATCTAGTCACAAATAGATATATACAATGAAAACCTTTGAAGACTGGGCCTACCTGGTGTCATAGGAGTTAAGTGTCACCAGCCACTGCGTGAGTTCAACCCCAGGCCATGGAGATAACACACATGCACAGCAGAACTCCCCTGTCAATTTCTGCTCCCCTCAGCAGTGTATTTCAGTAAATCTACCTGTTCTGCTCCCACTCTGGTGAATCACCTCACTCATAGCACCTCTGGTCTATACTCCAATTCTGTTTGCATAAATAAATAAAAATCTCAGAAGAAAAAATTTTAGAAGACTATGCCAGTATTCCAGCAGGAAATGATAATTCTCTATGGTGGTAGTACAGGGTTAAATAATACATGAAATTTCAATTTACTTTGAAAGTTGAAATTAAAATGACCTACAAAGAAGCAAATGCTTTCTTACATTTTCTTTTTAATCGCTATGTCTACTACTTACTTAATATTAAACAGAGGTTGGATGAATTTTACTGAATTGAACAAACCACTTATTTTTTCTGTTTCTATAAATGCACAAAATGAGTTAAAAATATAATTTTAATAAGAAGTAATTGAATAGTTTTACACCCTGAAGAGCCAAAAGGAAGGGAGTTGAAAAAAATTATAGCCACTCATAAAGTTGGCATTCTTTTATTTAGCTTTGAATTTTTTTTTCAGAAAAGGAATTATATGTTATGATGAGAAAGTAAAATTACATTGACACTGCCTAAAATAATTGCTGTATTGTAATGAAAATGAAACCAGTGAGTGTACATGCTTATCATAATATCACACATAATTATGGATTAATTAAAATTCTTGTAATTATATTGCATAAATGCCTGATTGAAAATTCTTTCAAAAATAATTCACATGGGAGGAATATTTAAAAGTAGCATATCTGGATTACTAACACCAACTGAAAGAACACAATATTGGACTATAAGCATAGTCTGTATGTGCAATATGAAATCAATGTGACAAAGATGGGAAAAAAGATTTGAATCTCCTTTAAAATCAGACTGACTTTAAAGTCATTATCACATAAATAGGCCATTTTTCACTGCACTTCTCAACCTTGATACCATGTATGGCAACTTTTTTGTCCATTGTAGCAGGCATTTTATTTCCTGAGTGTATCAGATAGGACAACTTTCACCTTTTGTTATTATGTTTTATTGACTTGTCACTATATTATATAACTGGTAATTTGAGTACTATTTAGCCCTTCCATATGCGAATATGCCACACACGCTCCACCAAAGCTTCAGTACCACACCTTGTCAATTTCCTCCATGGCACCATTTTCTTTCCTTTTTAAAAAAAAAAAAAAAAAAGATTTGATTTTATATTACTTAAGCATACAAGAACTGGAGTATAGGCCAGAGGTGTGGGGGGTGAGAGGACTCACCAACGACAGAGTAGGGAGCAGAACAGGTGGATGTAATACACTACTGAAGGGAGCAGTGGGAGAGATAGGAGAGATCTGATGTGCCAAGTAGGTTAGTTTCTGGGTTGGGAATCAAAGTCATGCTGCAGTGGCTGGTGATAGCTTGATAGCACTGAGACTTTAACCCTAGTATACCAGAGAGTCCCCTGGCAACCATTTTCAAGAGGTGTTGTGATATAACAGAGTTAAAGAGAAAGATCCAAGCACTCATCCATGAAGTCATCGATATTCAGATCCCTTCCTGTGATAAGAGACCTTGGGATACTTATATCTATAGTGGTGAATCCTGCATATGTTCTCTTGTTAAAAATCAAATAGGAAAACACCTTGTTATATGATAATGACTCCTGTTCTATACTAGACAGTCTAAAAGTAGTTTCTTCAGATGTGGTGTACAACTCTCTGTTTCAAGCTATACAGTTGATATATAGTTGTATTATGACACAATAAACCTGGCATCCCAATATTACAGATTTTTATTGTTTTTTTCATCTAAACAATAGTTGCCTAAATATTGTCATAATATGTGTCCATGATACTAGGGGTGGCTGAGTATGAAAAGGAACCACAGTATCACTCAACAATTTCTTTTCCAAACCAGCTTTTCACAAGAAAACTTGATTATTGTCATTAGGATCACTAGTCTAGATTCTCCCCCTACTCATGAAGAGACTTCTGTGGTTGTGGAAGTTTCCAGTATCTCCTGCTAGTTTTCCCCAGCCTGAGTCTCCTCAGTTCTTAGACATATACTGGTGAACTGCAAAGAGGAAAATATCTTAGTGGCAGTCCTCCCAAAAGAGCCCTTAGCCTCTCTGCAAGTTTCAATATCACAATTTCAAAACTCTCCATTTCTTGGATCTCCCCTATGTAAAAATCAATATGGCTACAGAACTAGAATGTCAGCCTGGATACCATATTCAAGAATAGATAGCCTTCATTTACTTTTTGCATGCATAATCAAAATCAAATATTCAAGTGGATAAAAAGCTACTCAAAGGAACTTGATATCTACACATTTAGAAATGAAATGGCAGCCAACTTCTCTTGTTAAAAAAAAAAAAAACAATAGCAAGAGGAATGCAGGGACTCACCATTATACTCACCTTTGATCAATTAATACCACCAATGTTAGCTAATAAAGTATCCCAGGAACAGTGTGCACATTATTATTGCTTCATTCAATTTTTAGTCAGTTAAAAAAAACAACAACAACACAATTTTATTGCTAATATGTAGTCAGTTTGAATTTTAAGGGTTTTATTATATTTATAACAGAGCTCTTTAGATGACAGCTGAGATCCTTTTAAAGGTGGCTTCTAACCAACAATGAAACATGTAGAAAAGGAGAAAATCATTTCTAGAGCTGCAAATTACTATAACATGTAGATGAGAAAGAGCTGGCACTTACCAGGAAATGTAAACCCATCTTTAAAAAAGGTCCATTTCTACAGCCATATACCAGAGACATTTTGTGGGGGTGGAGTGGGGAATGGTATCAAAAAGGGGGGGGAAAGGAGGGGGGTAAAGTGCATGGGACTATGGTGATGGCTCACGGGTGACTTGATGATGGGAAACCCGCGGGGATTACAATTGAGATGGAAAAAAAAATGTACAAAATGATGTAAAAATAAATTGTTTAAAAAAAATTTAAAAAATGTTTATTCCTTTCTTACCAGTTATTACCCTACTAACTGATTTTAAGAAAACTACTCAAAGAAAGAAAAGGGTTGTTTGCTGCTATATGTTAATAGTAAAGTAAAATGAAGAAGACAATGTGAAATGCTAGTAAGCATAGAGAGTGCTAAAAAATAAAACATTGTTCTAAAAAATAAAACCTATATTTAAAAAAATAAAAAAATCCCAAGCATTTGATGCATTACAAGTACTGTTAAAACATACATTAACCTAATGCAAAAGATGATGAGCAAATAGGAAATAATTTACAACACAGTAAAAAATAACTACACCCTAATGGTTATATACCTTATTAGAGCTATGGAAAATTTATATGAAAATAAACATAGGTAAAGGGAACTTAAACTATTAAATAATTTGTGTGAAAATATTTATGTGGGGGCCTCCATGGTGGCCTAGGTGTTGTCTCAGTGCTATCACCATATTGGCCTAAGTTGATCCTTGGCCACAGAATTAGCCCCATATGTCTCAGCAGACATCTCCTGTCTTGCTAGCTGCCCCATTCAGCAGTGTATGTTAGTAGATCCTCTGGTCCTGCTCCTCTCTAGTGAATACTGTCACTACCTCTAACCTGCTCCTCTGGCCTAAATCTCAGTTCTTCTACACACACACACACACACACACACACAATCAATAATTTTTTTTAAAAAAGTATATAGTTATATGGTTTCTTTCCATTGCTTTAAATTCTTGCAATTGTTTTTCTATGCTGCAAAGAATAAATATTTTTTTCAATATAGCATCATGAATGGTAAGACTCATTCAGTGGAAAGTGCACAGTTAAAAATATTATCAGTGCTCACTCTGGATTGATAACCTCTTCTATATTTTGAGATCCCAAATCCTAATTCAGCAAATATTAAACAGAATATCAATTAAAAGCTGCAAACACTATTGGTCACTGGCTATAACTGAACAAAATCTGACAATTTTCTACTTGCATGGAGCTCTGCATACACAACTGAGGAAATAACATGGAGCTTTGTATACACAACTATAAATAAAACAACAGGGTATATTATGAAAATGACCTGCTGAATATATTTTACAAAAGGAATATATAAAGTTTACATTAAAAACAAATAATGAATGGCTCTGATTTATTAGGAAGTTGAGGAAAGATTCTCCAAGAAGAGCACTTGAACTATGTTCAGTAGGATGAGCCAAAATTAAGCTTTTTTTTGGGGGGGGGGAAGATGGGAGGGGCAAGAGACAGCATTCCAGAGCAAATAACTCATGCAAAAGGATTTGGGCTGAAAATATAGCAAATGCGTGATATGAGACAAATTTGATGTGACTATAAAGACAAGACTTGAGAAGTCAGTAGTGTCAAGTCAGTGCAGAGTTTCAGGTACATGTTGAGGAAAATACTCTTTAAAAGCCAAGAGAGTCTTTAAAGAGAGGTTAAGAAAGTGGGGATGACAATTTTAAGTCTAACTTACGAAAAGTCATGTTTAATGAAAGTTGAAGTTGATTGATATATGAGCTATTAGAGTTCTAGACAAGACATTGGAATGTTTTAGACTACATTGGCAGAGACAGAAGGAAGGAGGACTAAATTCATCTAGCCAATGGAAGATGGACAGATGAAAAAGAAAACAGTCAGTAGAGTCATATTCACTAGGATGTCTTGGAAAAGCTTTTCAAAGTCATTTCAATCCACCTTTTTGCAACTTTATATTCCATTCACAGTGGAACATCCACCATACCTTGAATATGTGGAATATATACCATTCCTCAAATACATGCTTTTTCCTTCTCTAAATTATTCTATAAGTTTTGCTCAAAATTTACTAATTTAAAGTCTACTTCTTTTGTAAGTTTTTTTTTTCCTCTCATTTATATTGATGTAGCTATTCTCTGAGATACCACTAGAATTCTCATATGCCTTAACTTGTTATGGACTGAATTATTTCCCTCCAGAATTTAAGTTGAGCCCTAACCCATATTTTAAAATATTACTGTATTTGAAGGCAAGAACTTTAAAAAAGGTAATTAAATGCAAATTAGGTCATCAGTGTGGGGTCCTAGCCTAATAGGATTGGGATAAAAAGAGAATGAAATTGTAAGAAAAAAGAGAATAGAATTGCACATGCATGGAAGAAAGTCCATGCAAAAATACAAAGATGATCAGTGCAACACAAGGAGAGAGATTTAACAGATAGGTTGTTGGATTCAATTGTTTCCCTCCACAATTCAGGTTGAGTGCTAACATCATATTTTATAATTTTACAGTATTTTATTGTAGGAACTTTAAAAAGGTAATTAAAGATAAATTAGGTCATCAGTGTGAGGCCCTAGCATGAGCATTTCAGGAAATACGTTGATTTGTTTTGCTATTAGCCAGAGTGACAGTTGAAAGATTATCTCTCAATTCAAATTTATTAGTGGAACATTTGTCTTGGTATCAAAGTATATGCCTGCTATGATAATTAATATCTGAAAATTCTCAGCTGTTATATAAGAAAATGCTACTCTCACTGAACATGAACATAAGTCTCAAATTTATGGAAGACAATTTCATATTGTTTTCTTCTCCTTGCCAATGTATAGACAATCCAACAACCTAAGGCATCTGTTAAGTTTCAGATTTCAATATACTTTAGCCTTGGAAACCATATTCCAGGTGGACATAATCCATACTCTAGTTGGACATAAAATAGTCACTGACAAGTTAGATCATCTAAGATTTCACTTGAATATCAGGTGATAACACTTGTCTAGGGATTTTAGATTGACGATGACAGATGAGGCAAACATTCCAGGATATTTTTAGGTATAAAGATAGTTTAGAAATAACTTTTTGCACCAACTACTTAACTCTAAAAAATAATCCACCAAATATTCGTAAGGTTACCTAAGGAATTATTCCCTTACCATCCAGAGTAGTTAGATTTTCAGTAACAGTTTCACATGTCAAATATTTTCTTTGCCAGGCCCATTAGTCTGTAAATTTGGGGAAAAAAATGTTGATTCCATTTTATCAACCACCATTTGCTTTCTTATTAATATCTACTACATGTCAGCACATACATTAGTCACCTATGCTTTAAATAGCCCTGTCAACACTCTGAAAGCAAGACTATATAAATTAACTTTAATATTATACTCCAACATGCTTTTTATGTGACTATTGATTCCATTTTTATAAACTATTCTACAGCCTGAATTACTAACCACTTTAAGTGTAAACAGCTTGAGACCAAGTTTCACAGACATTTCTTGAATAACATGACACATTTAGTAATAGCATGTTGAAAAGCAATGTTGATTTTGCAGTATGTTTCTGTAGTGTGAAAAAATGAAAAGGCTTTTTTAAAAGTCATGTAAGCACATATAGCATTCTCAACACAGAAACAAAGGTTTCATATGTGTACAAAATTTAGACAAGTATTGTAAATATCATCCATTTGTAACTCTGATTTAATGTTCTTGAAACTTCCTCAGGAAAAACATTTTTTTTTAAAAGAGATAGTCAGGGTTTTCTTTGTGTGTGTGTGTGTGTTTTAAGATGTATTTATTTATGCTTATAGAACTGGGGTACAGGTCAGAAGTGTGGTAGGTAAAAGGATTCACCAGAGACAGAGTGGGGAGCAGAACAGGAAGATTAAGGAAGTATACTGGATAGCAGCGGGCAGGTCAGAAGAGGTTCGCCATGCCATGTGGGTCAGCTCTCATGGTGCAGTGGCTTCGGAGAGCTTCATAATGTGGAGCTTTAATCCACTGTACCACCAGGGAGAGCCCTGGAAAAATTTTAAAATTTTTGCATTAATTGAAAACTCCCACTTTTTTTCCTCTCGCTGTGAGAATTTTTACCAGCAGTGAGAAAAGGTTCTAATAAGTAATATGCAGTTAAAGACATACATCCTAGTCTGTCCAAAAACAAATTGTAAACTGCATATTGTTTCAATGACTGAGGAATTTAAGTCTTCTTAAATATAAGCAATGTATTAAGTCATTAAAATAAATATATGTGGTCATGGCTATTTCCAAATGAAATTAAGTTTGATAGAAGTTCTCTTCTATGGGTTTAAAGTGTTTTTAAAATCCAACCATTATAATATATACATTTTTTACTAGTCTATTATAATCTGTCCAAAATAACTCATGTCCTTCCCAAAGACAAAATATATGCAATACTCCCAAGATTCCCAAAAGTCTGATCACAATATGTCATCAGGTCAAAGTCCAAAATTTCATCAATTCAATGTCTGAAGTGCTGATGAGTCTTCTCCATTTAATTCATTAAATTAAAAAATAAAATTAACAGGCAACTATAAATCTGAGACATTCTGTAGGGAAGGAAGAAGGATCAAAACAGAGGAGGGAAGAGCACAAGGACTATGCAGATGGTGCACAGGTGAATTGGTGGTGGGAATTTTACAGGGACTATGCCTGCAAGGAGATTGCATACATTGTACAAAAAAGAATGATATAAAATATATACATAATAACAAAAAAAAGTTGTTAAGGAACAATTCCTCTCTATTACTCATAGGGAAACTAAATTATCAGATACTTCCAACAAACAAAAAGAATAATTACAGATAGCCAGTGAAACAATGGGAAAATGAATGTTAAAAGGACATATCAGTTCTGATCCAAGTGAGCAAATGTTGAATTTTTCTGCATGAGGTTTAAACATCTGAAAAATATTTCTAGTGATTATTGACCTTCCCTTCAAGTATCTTGGTTCTACTTTTTAAGTCATCCTTCCTTTTTTATGAAAGACAGCACATACTTGTAGATGTCCAAGAATAAATTTTAAACTGCCTATTAAGTGATGAAAGATATGTGTTTCAAATAACAGATTTTTTAATATCTCCGTAATTTAATCATCTTAAATGAAGTAAATGTAAATTCAACCCACAATGAGATACATGTAGTCTTTTCTATCTGACTTTTTTTATACTTCTATATATCTGTTAGAGTGACTAAAATGGATAACACCAAATGTCGAGAAACATGTAGAGCAACTAAATTCTCTTATGGTTGAAATGTGAAAAGCTATAATCGCTTTGGAAAATAATTTTAACTTTTAATTTTTTAAAGTTTTTTAACTTAAAAAAAATTAGAGATTTCTACTTTAAACCTTTAAAGAGTTCTTTTAAAAAGTTAAAATTTACATCTATGCTATCACTCAGTGATTCTACTCCTATTACTTACTCATGACAAATGTAAACAAATGTCTCCCAGGAGACTTGTACAAGAATATCCATAGTAGCATTATTCAAAATTGCTAATAACTAAAAAGAGTCTAGCTATCCTTCTAAAGGAGAATGGATAATTCAGTTTGGCTATACTCACCTAGTATCACCTGTGATGGAAAGGATTAAACTACGGACATATGCAATAACATTGACAAATTCCAAAAACATAATACTGATTCAATTTGCAAAAAAAAAATTATTATAGAAATAAAATTAATGTTTTTTAGCATTGTGTAGGCAGGCTGTGACTAGAAAGGAGCTAAAAGAATTATCCGGGGTGATTTTGTAATGCTGCCAACGTAGATTACACACATGTAGGATTTATCAAAACTAATGGAAAACTGAACAGCAGACATAAAATATAAGTATTTTACTGTAAATATATCTCAATTAAAAGGAAGATAAATTCATCAAAAAAAATCAGTACATTTCATGTATGCCTTGAATCTTTACTAAAATGGGCACTATTATAACTGCTTGTAGGTCTGGTCAGCATTTTCATTTGCTCTTTTTTAGAATCTTAGAATTAATTTAGAATTAACTATCTAAAATTGTTTTTATTTTAAAATGTAGACAAGTTCTTGCTAGGTTAAACAGATACCACTCAACTACAGAGAAATTTTATATTTCAAAACTGTTTCAACCTTCAACTCTCAATTAAAATAAAAAGAACAAATACAACCAACAAAAGCAGAAATGTGTCCAGTTTTCAATTGCTGTTTTTAATGATCAGAAAAATTATGAAAGTAAAGTTAGAGAATTTTGCTACATTTCATATGCATATGTCTTCCAATAAGCCTATTGCTTTTTTCTTCCTCTCCCAACCTTTTTTTTAAATTCTGAGAATTACAATTCAAAGTTATTGTTCTTATGAAAACTGTCCTAGGTCAAAATATTGCCCATTTTAATCAGCCATTACTAGGCATAAACTTTAAAAAAATATTGATGGATGAATATGATTACATTAATACAAAAGCTTGTTTTCTGGTCCACTAGAAGAATATTTGGTATTTAAATATTTTTCTTCTTCAAACTGCAAACTGTGGCACCTTCTTATCAAATGAGTATGATTTCATGGTCTTTTTTTTTCTTTTAAGGCACTTTATCCCCAAAGTGGAACAGATTATTTTTACTGGCTTTTCAGTTATGTTCTTTGTGTCAAATCAAGTGTTTCTTTTACTTCATTAGAGGCTCTAATATAGACATTTATATAAGCCAATATTCCCAAATTTCCCCAACTCACATGCGATGTACTATTTAAAAGAATTGTGCAGACTTAAAGAGTCAATAAATGAGATAGTCTTTATTAATCACATCTAGAATAAACAAACCAATAAAGTGTGACTAATATCCCAGAAAGCCCCACAATGTAAAATCTTAAAACAGATCATTTAGAAACAAAAGGATTTTGGTTTTTTCAGTTTATACACTGGCATACCTCAAAGTTACTGCTAATTTAGTCTCAAACTACTGAAATAAATAAAAGCAAGTTATGTAAATTTTGGGGGCCACAATGCCCATAGAAGTTTACAGGCCCTCTTTGGTGGAGCAATGGGCTAAAGCACAGCACTATGAAGCTAACTGCAGCCACTGCAGCACTAGTTCAATTCCCAGCCAGGGAGGTGAATAACATGGTGTGGCAGACCTCTCCTGACCTGCCCGCTGCTCCCCTCAATAGTGTATTTTGGTAGATCTCCCTGTTTTGCTCCCTATTATATCATTGGTGAATCCTCTCACCACCCCCGCACCACCTCTGGCCTATACCCAGTTCTTATATGCATAAATAAATAAATCTTTTAAAAAAATAGTTATATATACACTAACTGTGGACAACTAAGTGTGTGGTGACATTTTTTAAAAATGGAACAATGTACAATTCTGTATTAAATGCTACCCTAAGACACTAAGAAAGCACATGCTATTAGAAAAATGATAACTAAAGAATTGCTTGAGACAAGCTTACTACAAACTTTTAACTTGTAAAAAATGTAATATCTTGTAGTGTAAAGCAAAAAAGAACCAAATGAGGTATGCTTGTATAAATAACAGTCAATTTTTCCCATTTTTATATATCTGAAATAGGTAATATATGTATTATTTCTTCAAGAATGGACATGAGAAAAGTATCATAAGCCAGAATTTATTTTCATTCTGAATGATCATACCTGTTCACTGACACAGGCCCAATTTATCAATATTTCAACTTCATTTCTCACTGTGAATATTTGACTATTCAATCTATTAAATGCTTACGCTATGCTAGACAATACTCAATTGTTTTATACCCAGTATTGATTTAGTTTGGATTAAATCAAATCAATATGGATGCTATCTTTCCCATTTCATCTTAGACTGAAGCTCAGAGATATTAAGTAGTTTGTCCAAGGTCAAGGTATAGAACTAGAATTTGAGTGTTGGTCTTCTAACTTCAACTTGCTAAATATTACATCATATTACCACGTGCAATTTCAGAGATGTTCAAATGTCTTGAATTTACTTTGCTTTAACTATTCCTATAAATTGATTTCAATATTTAATTCATAGAAGAAGCAAAAAGCAGGTTTTTGTTAGGCAATATTAATACCACCATTGCAACATTCACATATTATCATTCCAAATGTGTTTTTGACCTACATTATGTGAATGAAACAAAAGACAATTGATTTCTTATGCTTCATATTAAGGTGATATTTTCCAGATAATCTTACTTTTCCTTTAATAACCAGATTTTGCAACTATTATTTTATGATTAATTCAATATTTGCTAAATATACATTAGATTTATGCCCTATGCACAAAAAAATTGTGTTGCTATGAAATCTGCTACACTGTTAGCCTTGTATTTTCCTATATATTATAAGTCAGAAAGAACCACTCTAAATTCTCTTTTACCTATCGCATTCATTTCTCATGCTAGTGAACTGAAAGCTGAGTTGATGGTTCATAAAATCCCCTGAAATAAATTCATTTCAGGTTGTTCTCCCATTTCATTTTTGCACATGACATGTTTTACAGAGGCCATCAAAGTCATGTTTTCATTTGGTGTGAATTAAAAACAGATAAAATATGAAATCTAGCAGTATGAAAATCTAAACATCTTGTTGATGTGCCATTTAACAAAGCTATTTATAATCTCATATTTTACTCAGAGCAATTATATGCCACATATTGAGATTTGCTTGTTTGTGGATGAAGGAAAGTCTGAAAAGTACTCAATTAACCTTTGTGTAAGAAGCAGTGTGGCATATGATAAAAAATATGGATGGCTGAGGGTTTCAACATTATTTTGAACACTTAAACTCCCCAGATTCCAATCTTCTTAGCTGTATAAACATAAAAACTTAATTTTTGCAGGTTGTTTTGAAAACTTAATGAAATATAGGTAAAATGCTTTACAAATGGCTGGTGTGTACTGGAAACTGATGCTCTAACAGAACCTAATACTGCAATTATAAAAAAAACTTTACATTTTCAAATACATTTCATATAATTATCTCAACAGTACAATGATGACAATAGAGCCATTTCACATTTTACAAAAAGGACACTGAAAAACAGGAAGTTCACCTAAACTAAGAGCAACATACTATCTTAGAGAGAATTAATATTCATTTAAGAACATTTTCAACACCCACACAAAAGAAACTCCATACCAACTATTGGTCAACTTTCATTTCTTTACAATCCTCCCCTCATCTCTAAAAAACTATTTATGTAGTTTATATCTCAACAGAGAAGTCTGTTATTGATTAGTTGACATAAATGAATTTTTTTTGTGTGTGGCTGACTTCTTTCACTTAGCATAATGGTTGCAATACTATGTTCCCTTTCTATTCACAAATAATAATCCATTTTATAAATATACCATATTTTATCATTCATTAGTTGATGAACATTTGAGAAATTTCTATTTTTTGGTGATTATTAGTTTTTAATTAAAGAACTGCTTTCAGATGTCTGACTGCTGGCAGTTTTTAAGACTCACTCCTCCTCTTTCCCTTCTTCTCAACACCTGAGAAACTAATAAGAAATCCCATGTATTACCTTTATTAGCACCAACAGGAAGTTCAAACCATGCATGGAAATTCTCCACCCAGTTCTTAACCAACACAAAAAACCCAAACTATACCTCTTATTCTGCTCCTGTAAGCCATTTTAGACCATTCTTGGAGCCACACTGCTCTCCTTAAAAAGCTTTAAATGTTAGTAGAAAAAAAAAAAAAACACTTCTATACTCTTTCAGTATATGTGTTTGTGTGTGCCATCATCATTCTCAAATATGAACCAATTTTGGGTGGGAGTCCATCTGCTTCTGCAAGATGGTTAAAAAACATAATGTGAATATTCGTATACAAATCTTTGTGTGGGGCTTAAGAAAAGAATTGTTGGCTCATACAGAAACTCTATTTTTACCTCTATGCTTTCCATAGTGACTATCATTTTACAATTCCACAAACAATGCATGAAAGCTCCAGTTTCTCTATATCCCTGACACTTGCTGTCTGATTTTTTTTTTATTATAGCCATCCAAGTGTGTACGGCAGTATTTCATTGTGGTTCACATATGCATTTTCAATACCCAATTATTAATATTACTAAGAATTTTTTCATGGGATCACTGGGAATTTGTATACCTTCTTTGAATAAATGGCTATTCAAATCCTATGCCTATTTTTACATTAGGTTGTCTTCTGTCATGGACATTTGTTAGCTGAAATTTGTATGTTAATTCAAAGAAAAGACTTCATAGTTCATCATTCTTTGCAATTAAATGTATTTTAAGTCACATTTGATCTCAAAATGATCATAATCTTATCTATACGTAATGCTGAGATGTACGGGATATTTTTGGCTAACTTTAGTGTTTATTTACTTGAAGGATTTTAGTTTTCATAAAGAGTTCTTTATGTATTCTGTGTATAAGCCCCTTTTCAAAGATACAGCTTGCAAATATATTTTTCTCATTCTGTGTGTTACCTTTTCCCTTTTATGGTAATATCTTTTGAAGCACAAAAGTACCATTCAGCAACTTAAAACTTAAGCTCATTGATTTTAGTCAGGTATTATGGCCACTTGTTCTTTATAAGGAGGTGGGAGATGTTTTCTACCAGGGAAAAATAGTCAAAACTGTGTCATTACTAGTGTGAGGAAGGGCAGAATAAATACTGTGGTAACCACTGACAGGTTGGCATTTAGGGTAAAGAGATGAGTCAAAAAAATCATTTATCAAAGCTCCTCAGCATATATCTTCTCAAAAGTGTAGTATAACCTTTTCCTCTTTATTTGCAAAATTCTTCTAACCTGTGCAATGCCTTCCTTTCACTCTCCAATCACAAAACCAAAATTGGTTATCAGAATCAATAAACGACAACCTCTGTATTTCATTACGTTTTATTTAGCCTTTCGTCATTGCTATAAATATCTTGCTATAACTTATGGGAAGTTTTTCATGGTAATTTACAAGTTGCACATGCATATATAAGAGTTGTCCCTATAGTAATAATTTTTAGGTCAATAACTGGGATCATACAAATGTAACTGAATAAAAGAATACAAACACACTGATAAGCTTTTTTTAGAACATCGATTTTATGGTATACCTTATTTGTAAAACTATGCTTTGTACTGCATTAAATTGGATCTTGTAAGTTTCCAGCCTCACTGTTTAGTATTGATTGTTTAATGAAAAGTATAGGATGAGCCCTCCCTGGTGGCACAGTGGGTTAAAGCACAGCACTGGGAGGCTAAAGCCACTTCAGCATGAGTTTGATCCCTTCCTGCCCCAGAGGTGGCCCACATGGCACGGCAGACCTCTCCTGACCCACCCACTGCTCCCCTCAGAATGTACTTCATCCATCAGCCTGTTCTGAGCCCCACTCTGTCTCTGATGAAGTCTCTCACTGCCTCTGCACTTCTGGCCTGTACCCCAGTTCTGTATGCATAAAAAAATAAATAAATCTTAAAAAGAAAAGAAAAGTATAGGACTATTGCCAAACATAGAATGTTATTAACTTACTTTGTATTTATTCACCATATATGTGTGTGTGTATACACACATATATATTATACACATACACACACATTTCAGATAACTACTATGTACAAGACCCTTTCCTTAATGAGTTTACACTTTAGAGGAAACTGAGGTTCAAAGAGGCTTTGCCACAGGACATAGGATATATTCACTAAATATCAACCTTGTGGTTTTATTACTTCATTTTTATCCTTTTATAGTAGCTATGTTGTAGTTTTCAACAATATCAATGTTTGAGGGTACCAAACAGTTTTAGGGAAGGCAGAGAAAATGGAAAAAGAGGCCCTATGGACTAATGTGGAGGACTATGGTGACCAGTGGTTGGTATGATGTGGTAATATATACCTACAGAGGTGTGAACCTATAATTCTTAATCATATAGCGTTGTGAAACAATGTTAGCTAAAACATGATTAAATATAAAAGTGAAGAAAGTGCAGTAGACTAATAAAAATTTTAAGAATTAAGTATCAGTCTTTAGACAAATTTAATACAGAAGTATATGTGTAGATACAATTTAAAACACTCATATTTAATGAGTTTCTGTATCTTTTGTTTCAAAATTTTACTATTTGATCATTTCTTAGGTCTCTGTGTTCAAATTTTCACAGTTGATTTTTGAGATTACAGGATATGCTAAGTCTCAATTACTGATAATATGGAAGTGAAATACGTAACATGACAAAGTTGTATTCTCTCAATGTTTGGTTTAAGAAAATACAATGGGTAGGTACATTTAGGAACTATATAATAGATTAACATACAGATAGCTTTTTAAATTGAAATAAATAAAAAACTTAGAGAAAATAATCTATAAAACTGAATATTTTGTTAATAATGTATACAAAATGATATTCAATATAAATTAGATGTATTTTCCAAACTATATAATTTCTACTCATTAATTATTTCCCTGATATTATTGACAAAGTCAGAAATTTTGCCCTTTTCTGAATGCAAATATTTTGATTTCCCTACTACCTTCTTGAAAGTGATGATAAGAATGGTGCTACACACACACACACACACACACACACACACACACACACACACATATATATATATAATATGAGGGAAGGGTGCTATAACCATGAATGACTATTTGATCCTGGAGGTGTACTTTGTTCCCAGAGACAACTATGTCCATTTCTTTATGAGCATAATTGGGGTAATAGAAGTATGTCTTAGTTAAAGTTATTTTGGCTGCTAAAATGAAAGAGCAAGTATCAGTTATTACATTTGCATGTAAAGTTTATATTTGGTAAAGTTGTATTTCTAGACCCAATACAGGTATCATCATTGTATCATCATTTTTGTATCATCATGGGTATATCCTACTAACAGCCACAGATAGTACCATTTTTTAATGTTAATTATCCCCTTCATCAGATGGTCACTTCATCTTGTTTGCTACTTTATTTTCTATGCTACAGAATGTCTGACCCTCATCACTGTCAGGTCATTATTCTCTAAAGGACATTTTCCATGGTCATGCAAAAGCAATGCACCTAAGTAGTGTAACAATGTTTAAATCAGTACATGGGAAAGGTCGTATCTACACACTAATGCAAGAATAGAGGTTGTAAACATTGTATAGTCTTCATGTTTGTGTATGCATTTAATAATAGATGAAACTGCTTTATATGAGCATGTCTCAGTTTTAGAACAAGTATTTTGGCTTAATTTAATATTCCAGTCCATTACCATATTTCATATTAGCCTTCTTACACTCTACTATATTGATGGAAAACTTTTCATCCCCAGTCAGGTTCATAGATTTATGCCATGAACCCAATATATCTGAGAAATATTAACATTATACAGCATCTAGTATACACAGAATATAGAGAAAAAAGAGCTACTAAATTCAAACTGGAATTTGACAGATATCATGATTAGCTTATAACTATTATATTCAGGATAATATAATGTAATCACATAAGTGATCAGTCTATGAAAGATGCCAGTATTTAACCTATTTTAGAATATAATATAGGAATTAATAAAAGGATTTTGGTACAGGTTGCATTAATTATACACTTGATAATTTCAGTAATAAGTCTGGCATAACTTTCTTTAAATTCTGGGGTATATTTTAAAGCCTATGTAAACATATTTAATTTAAAAAATAAAACTTAGATGTGCAATATCAAAAGAATATTCTAAAAAGTGCATATAGTATCATATGATAAACAATTAATCTTACTTTTTAAGATGGTTAAGTACTTCTATAGCATTTGCCTCTTTAAATCATACTTTTGAAAAAATTTGCCTTCATTGAATTGTGATAAATTCACTATGCCTTATCTTCAATGCAGACAATACAATGAACCCTGATAAGACTAACAGATGTTCACTTTTAATGAAATGCTACTGTTGCAAATGAAATTAAATGCATTTATGTTAATACATGACTAATAATATCTATAATAAATATTGTGGAGAATAACTTTATAGAGTACAAACTTATAGCCATTATTTAAGCTAGGTCTCTCTGGTAGCCCAGAGTTTAAGTCTTAGTGTTCTCATGGCTACAGTCTGAGTTTAATTCCCAGCCAGGGAAATGAGCCACATAGTGCAGCAGATCTCTTCTGTCTCACCCACTGTTCCACTTAGCAGTGTATTCCAGTAAATCTACTTGTTCTGCTCAATTCTGTGGTGAATCCTCTCACCTTCACCCCTGCACCTATGGCCATACCCCAGTTCTTCTATGCAAATAAATAAGAAAGTAGGGCCCTTCCTGGTGGCGCAGCGGGTTAAAGCTCAGCACTAAGAAGTTTAAGCCACTCCACATGAGTTCGAGTCCCGCCTGCCTGCCCTGGAGGAGATCCAGATGGAGAGGCAGACTTCTCCTGACCCGCCAGCTGCTCCCCTCAGCATTGTACTTCCTCGATTCTGCTCCCCTGTCTCTGTTGAATCCTCTCACTC
The DNA here is from genome assembly GCF_000260355.1 of Condylura cristata. NCBI lineage: Eukaryota > Metazoa > Chordata > Mammalia > Eulipotyphla > Talpidae > Condylura > Condylura cristata. The sequence goes on from NW_004567114.1 coordinate 41,267,147, forward strand.
TCCTCACTCTGGCCTGTACCCCAGTTCTATATTAATAATAAATAAATCTTTAAATAAATAAATAAGAAAGTAAATAAGTATATAAATAAAGTCATTCTATAGTCATTAGCAGTTTACAGACATAGATACTCAATCATACAAAACATTATGAATTGTTACTTATGTTTGACACATTCAAGCACAACTTTGAGAACTTACTGCATCTGAGTATTACTGTAAAGGCAAAAGTTTGCTTAAATTAGAAAAACAAGCCCTATATTTTTTTTTAAAGATTTATTTATTTGTACATACAGAACTGGGGTACAGGCCAGAAGCTCAGGGGAGGCGAGAGGACAAGCCCTATATTTTTAATAGTTTACTTTTTTTTTAATCATATCCTAACCTAATTTTTTTTTTTTAGTTCTCAACATTAAGAGTTATATATATGTTACAAATTTTCTCAAGGTTTTCACTCTTCTAAGTTTGTTTAGGATAGCTTTTGATATATTGAAGGTTTAAATTCATGTTTCAATTTTGTTAAGGTTTCTGTTAACAAATTCTTCCCAGAGTTAAGATGATATTAACAAATAATGGGGAACCCCAAATGTCTCTGGATTTTAGATACGAACCCAGGGCCTACAGACATAAAGGGCACATCCTTTACATCTCTAAAGCCCTTCAGCTTTCCTACCATAACATTTAACAGGTTACATTAGCAATGTCTATATATTTATAAGTCTCCACCATAGACCATGAACTCCTTGATGTTACAGATAGTCTTATTTATTTCTTGGCATAAATGGTAACTTTTCCAAATTAGGTTTCTCAGTTATAGTCTTCACAGGCATTCATAATCCATATTTCAGTTTACTAGCATAATTTCACAGCCCAGGTTAACTGGTATAAGTATCCAATTATATAAGCATTTAGTGCCATATACTTCCTTTCAAAACAGATGCCGCAATTATAAGACTTATAGTAGTTATATATTTGCTAGATTTGTATTTGCTGTCTCCAGTGAAAGAAATCAAACATATTATACATTATGGGACCATTATATAATAAGTGTACAATAAATGACATAATTATGAAAGAATGAATGAAAACATAAAAAGCATACTTTATGGAACTTTAGACATAAATATCACCATTGTTCTGATGTTCTAATTTAACAGTTTATTATTCCTATTCAAATTATGGTAGGAAACACTATATGATAAAAAATGAAGAAAATTTCTAGTTTAATGTCTACTTTAATAATTGTGTCACATGGAAGTAAACCAAAGAGCCTATATTATTTAAATGTTGAAATAACCATCAATGTCATGATGTTGAACACTTCATAACAAAAGCATTTTACCTCAAGCTGCCAAGGAACTGGTCTTTTATTTTTATCATGGACTCATTTTATGTTTAAACATCAAAGAACAATGCTGGACAGGAGAATAATAAAAACAGATGGAAGGCATTTTCAGTTGGATGACCTTTTAGTTTACAGGCTTAAATAAAACTGAATCCAGTTGTGCTAAATAACTAGTGGTTCCTTGAGCACCTGTTCAGTATCCTAAATGCATTCAACCTTTACTGCTGGGTTCTTGAAAATAACAGGATCTTGTGATGAAAGGCAGATGTGACTTGATGTTGATGTGGCTGTACAAGCCAGTTTAGAGAATCCTCAAGGGTGAAAATTGCAAACCTTGAAGATGAACCATTGAGATGACAAACATTTTTTCATGGCCTTTTCTCACCATACAAAAAAATATCTTCAATTAAGATTTTATGCTGTACTTATTGTTTTCACTTTTTTAGTATAACAGCTGTCAACAAAATTGGTATATTCACAATATTTTGTAATATATAAAGATTAAAAGAATATTAAACTAAAAAATTGTTTTATTTAACCTAACATTAGCATAGCTCAGATACTGGGTCAAGATCCATGGACTAAAATCTTAGTTCTAAACTCAATATTGTGAGTATTCGCTATATGAAGTTAGATAAGTTCCTCAATGTCTAGGTTTTCTTGGTAATAAAACAAGGCTTATAATACCATTTATAAACAACTGTCCCAATAATTTAGATACTTCATCCTAATCACTACCATATATACATTAAGAATACTCAATAAGTGAGCCTTCCCTGGTGGCACAAGGATTAAATGCAGCACTATAAAGCTACCCGCAGCCATTGCAGTGATTCCCAGCCAAGGAGCTAACCCATATATGATACAGCAGACCTCTCCTGTCTCACCCACTGCTCCCCTCAGTAGTATATTTCAGTAGATCTTCCTGTTCTATTCCCCACTCTGACTCTGGTGGAGCTTTTCACCTCCCATACCTCTGGCCTGGACCCCAGTTCTTGTATGCATAATTTAATAGATCTTTGAAAAAATAATATTCAATAACTACTACTAATTATTAAATTATTACATGAATAGAAGCTAAAAATTATAACAGTTTTATAAGCATAGAACCCCATCTAACTGGCAAGATCCAAATCAAAAACCCTAGTTGTATTACATCTTTCTTGCCGGCAGATCTATGATAAATGCTGATTCACCTGAGCTGCTATTTCCTCATGATTAGTTAATAAACTGAGATTAATATCTTCAGTCACTCTTTAGATAAGTCACTTGGGATGGATTCTTCAAATGATATTCCTGGAGCAGAAACAAATATTCACAACTCAATTAATTTTGGGAGATTTTGTTTTACTGAGTGAAGTAACCACACAAATCTGCTTAGGATAATACATGCACTAGTATACTAGAGACAAAAAGTGGAGAAAAGAGATGGTCAAGAAAATTGAGAAATCAGGGAGACTATAAATATTGGAAGAAATTTATTGTTTCTGGTATGTATTATGCAAGGTGGTTTTTATTTTTTATATATTTAAAAAACATCAATTTCTTATTAAATCCTTGTAAAGTTGGTGGGATTAGAAGAAAGGATACTAAGTGCATTCTGAATGATTTAAAGGGAAAAGGAAGACAGATAGTTACCCTGTGTGCTCCTCCGGGGCAACACGGCATTATAGTTACATCCTACCAAAGACTCTAAATAGGTCCTGGGGTTATAGGGAAAGTTCCTACAAGCTATAAACTTTCCAGACTATGAAATCCTCTTCCATCAACACTGTAAGCTAAACGTGTACATGCAGTCATATTATCCCTTTAAAAGAAGGTGTTATTGGGCCCTCCCTGGTGGCACAGCTGTTTAAAGCACAATAGTGAGATGCTAAAGCCAAGAGTTCAATCCCCACCTGCCCCGGAGGTGATTCCACATGGCGAGGCAGACCTCTCCTGACCCGCCCGCTGCTCCCCTCAGCAGTGTACTTCATCATTCTGCCTGTTCTGCTCCCCACTCTGTGTCTGGTGAATCCTCTCACTGCCCTTGCACCTCTGGCTTGTACCACAGCTCTGTATGCATAAATAAATAAATTAAAAAAAAAGGTGATATTTTTACAGTAATGATGTACCTAAATCTGACAGCAAATGCATATAAACATAAGTACTCATGGTCACATTTATATATCCAAAAAAAAAAAAAAAAAAACCAGCCTATTTCAAAGTTTTCTAAATCTTAACATGGCATTCTAAAAACTTACTTTTAAACCAGGATATAGCAAAACAACATTTATGTTTTAAAATTTTACTAATTACCCAGTGATATTCAAAATTCCTCAATTAGATAAATCATATATAGAGTGAAAGCTAGGTAAATATGGTGCCTTTTTCAGAATAGAATAATAAAGCTAAAACAAACTAGTAAATTCAAAGATGGCAGAAGGGAGAAACTTATTTTGAACCATGGTATCTGAGCAGAAGAAAACAAGCAAATCTAAATGCATTGTGTATTTATATATAATTGAAATGTATTCCAGGTAGTCGCTTTCAAAATTAAGTCTAAAAGTACTCATTCATATCTTTTTATTATAAAATCCACTAGCAATTACAAGTATTAGCATATCTTACACAACAGTATATGTTAGCAGATTGATCAATATATACTCTCTTAATAATGTGGATAGATTTGTTATATTGTCTTTCTTTTGTCCTTAGTTCCTCCTGAAAACCATGATATTAGGCATGAATAATTTTAGCTGTAATAGGAAGAAAACTGAGGAATGAGACCGGTCTACTTGGGATGTCAAACCCACACAACTCTTAAATGTTTCACATATGGCTTGATCACTTTGACTGAATTTACTACTCACGAGTGTGACCAATTTCACTATTAAGACCCCATTGAACTGAAGCTGAAAATAATTGTCAGAGGCAAAAAGAATCCTGGAATCACTCCTTTTTTAAGCTTTGTAAGATATTTTAGAAATTAAGAAAGGGATCATAAGTCTTTTAATATTCCAACAGTCTCTGCTTGAATATTCTAAGTATGTCTGTGCCTACCTCCACATGTTAAGCTCTCTCTAATTTAAAGTAATTTAAAGTTTTGAGATTACATAACCAAATGAAAGTTTTCACATCTTTTAAGTTGTGAACTTTGGGAGGTTTCTTTCCACCCCCTCCCCCTTCATTTAGCTGGACCTTTTTATATTAGGATCCCATTAGCTTGTTTTGGAACGATGATAACATAGCATGGCTAGTTCAATTACCACATTTTGTCTCTTGTTTTCCTCGTATGCACTTAATGTCTGCTTTGTTCAAGATAAAAGACATTTAGTGCAAATCCCCCTTGAAAATGAACACATATAAGTTCACATAGTCATAAATAGATGACAGGCAATCTTTCATTTCTACCTACTTGTATCCTTTTGTCTGATTGCTCCATTAGTCTCTCTCTTTTGAAGTTTCAAATAAAGAAAATATAATGCCACCTTAAAGTATAATTAGAATGGAAAAATGAACAGAAAAGGAGGGAGAATTCACAGTTATTAATTGTCTTATTGGGCTCTATCTGGGAAACATGAATAGTGAACATGATAAACACAAGAAAGAATGTACACATTATGTTTGAAAGCAAGTAAAAATCAGCAAGATAATCATCATGCAAGAAGGAAATGCAGGATCCACATTGCTAAGAATCACTCAGCTAATGCTATTTCTTTATTATATTGTTATCATGGGTACAGTAGCTATCCTGGAAGAAAATTTTGTGTTTGGGTAGGTGAATTCTGGAATTCAGTCCTATGACCGGACTAATATTAAGATATGAAAGTCTTGTTTTTAGATAGTGTTTAAGTATACAAGCTATTTGATTATTTATTTTTATTTTGTAATTGAAATTCAAAAAAGATTTTATTGCTCACATGTGTTAAAAGATAAACTAATATATATTAAATTTTTAAAAAAGATTTATTTATTTATGCATACAGAACTGGGGTACAAGACAGAGGCTCAGGGGCAGCAAGAGGATTCACCAGGGTCAGAGTGGGGTGCTGAACAGGCAGACTGACAAAGTACACTGAGGAGGGTAGCAGTGGCCAGGTCAGGAGAGGTCTGCCGCTCCACGTGGGTCACCTCCAGGGCAGGTATCAAACTCATGCTGTACAGGCTTTAGCTTCTTAGTGCTGTGCTTTAACTCACTGCGCCACCAGGGAGGGCCCACATATTAAAATTTTTAGGAGTTTATTTGAGCAAAAATCTGTTTAATTAGGCAGCAAATTGGAAGTCGTTAGGAGTGTCTGCTGACAGGAAATCAGGTGAAAGACTTCTATAGACAATAAGCAGAAGCATGTCAAATTATTGCATGCCTAGTGGCTTAAAGTCTAGTTGGTGTTTGTGACTGGCTGTCCTTAAGTTTCAATTTTGTAAACTTCATGCAGCTATAGGCTTAGATTTTGGTTTGCTTAGACAACAATATAAACTAAAGCCACCTCAGTCTAACATCTAACTTAATCTAATGTGTGTGTGTGTGTGTGTGTGTGTGTGTGTGTGTGTGTGTGTAAGAGAGAGAAAGAGCAAGCAAACTTTTAGAGCAGACTTAGGCCCTAACATTGGTAAAAATTAAATAGAAGAGGTGAAAGAGCAACTGTAACTAAACAACTATAAACTTCTATCATGAAGACAGAGGGGTAAGGAAATTAAGACTTAAAGCATTATTTCTTAGATTCAGATCTCAGCACTATTACTTACTAGCTCTGTGATATTGGGCAAAATAATTTTTTCTTTGTAAAGTGGGAATGTATATGCCTAGCTAATGGGATTTGTGAAGGATAAATGAATGACTATATAGAAATTGCTTAGAATAGTATGTAGCCCATAACAAATTCCTCTAATCAAGTTAAATATAAAATATCCTGGCATAATGCTCTCAACTGTGTTCTGACTAATACTGGAAGATGATATCAAATTTTTACTTGATGTTGCAGCATTCAAACAATCTATCAAAATTCTGAAGAAATAGACTTTTGCAAAATATAAAAATTCAAACATTATTATTTATACTGAAGAACTGCTATATTGAGCTGAACACAGTGAACTTTACCAAAATCATAAAAATAAGTTTGTTATCAGGAGCTATTGCTTTCACTGCCATTTCTGAACCTTCTGGTCCCACTTCTAAATGTAACATAAATCAGAAATTCAAAGTTCATACAGACTAATAACCTAATGTCCCCTAAAATGCAAAAGTAAAACTTCTAAAGGTATCTAGTTCCTTTTTGCTATTTCTATTTATCACTTTATCAATAAAAAATGGGCAAGCCTGGGACTGAAACAGAGAAGTAGCTTGATATGGGGAATCCTTTTGGAACAGTTCCTAACGCAACTGTATCACCAAAATAGTTTCTGCCCTTGACCCCACCCACCACTACTGCTCAAGTCAGCAAGGTAGAGGAAATGGAGAAATAGGAAAATGTGACTTAGTTGGAGAACTGCCAGGCATGAAGACAAAGGGGAAAGCATTGCATCTCCTGAAAGTTCTGCTCTATGACTTTTGGAAAGAATAAGTATAATGAAGAGAAGAGAGGAACAGTATGATGCTGTCCATATTTCTTATCCCTAGCTCAAACCTGATATGTGTGGTGAGAGTAAGTCAAACTATAGAAGTATCCAGATAGGAATAAAAAATAGGGAGTTAGGACATGCTGCCTGCACATGACCTTGAATAGCCTACCAGCTCTAGGATGCACTCTCCAGATGCTCAGTACCACATCTATTATGACATGGAGTGACAGCGATTCTTACACATGCCATTGAAAGCCTGCAGAGGTGCAACAGTGGCAGATTGCACAGAAGCCTGCATAAGGAAGAGGCAGAGACCAAAGGTAGAGAACTGACACCTGAAGGCAAGGGTCAAATTAGCCATCATGAGCCATAATGATCCAGAAGGTAAAGTAACCAGTTCACAGCAGCAAAGTTCAGAGGCAAAGCATACTGGACCACCTTCCAAGGAGTACAAGAGCAGACAACAGGCAGGAGGTCCACTTTTTTGTGTGCACAAATCAAATTGCTCCCTCACTCCAGCATATCAAGGTATGACAGTGGGAGAAGGACAGAAAGAAAACCCACAAGACAGATCATTTAACCAATCAAGACTTGAATAACTACATTAAGAGTGCTTAAAACCCAGTCTAAAAGAGGTCTAAAAATTTCTGTTGAAACTTTCCACTTCCACCCTATGATATCCCAATCCAGCTGAGTGATTCTATAAATAATTAATTATAGTTAAAATAGAAAAGCATATTTCTCAATATTGTATTCATAAAAAGGTGATCCCTTCTTCTTTTCTATGAAAAGCAATTGTACTGAAGTTCATGCAAAGTTTCTCTACCCACACTATCAAGAGGTCAGATGTGTTCTCATGTAAAACTCTAAGTAAATAAATGAGTCTTCTAGTACAAATAAATTTTATAAAGGTTGACATCTTTTAATGAATAGAAATTTGGAGTTCATATTTTGTTGGCTTAGGGTTGGGGTGTTTTGCTTTGAGATGTTGTCATGGTTTTTGGTTTTTAGGAACATGAATTGTCCAAGGGATAAGAATACACTTACAAGTGAAGCAGTGAGGACACTGGCAGTCCAGAAGAAATTAGTATGGTTTCCTATGGCTAGAATTTGCGAGCAGTTTTAAACACTTCAGCCCTGTAGGCCAAGAGTGAACCTTTGGCTTGCACTACTTATCTTCTTAGTTCTTAGTTTTCCCTGAAAGTAGCCTACAATATACACACACAAACATTTCTTTAACCTCTTTTATTGGATGTAATTAAATAAATCCTTTCCCAGTAAAAATTAAAAACATCTCCATATTTAAACTAATCATATTATCTGATACTAATCCAATTTAATGATGATCCATGGGAAAAAAGGAAAAGGTATTGTTTTCCAATATATATCTATAATAAAAAAAAGTTAGCCAGATTTTCTTGAAAATATTCCTAATTTTTTTACAATTTTTTTACAAACTTAACAATTTAGAGTAGGTAATTATTTCCCTTATAAAACATACAATACTACATACATATGTACACATATACTTAAATAATCTGGGCATAACTATTATTTAGACCTCAGAATTATACTATGGGATGGAGAAAGATTTAACTGAAAAATGTCAGTGCAAGTTTAACAATGGATAAAATTGTAATATATTCAAAATTCACAGTCAAGGCATTAGTAGTCATTGATGTATTTTAACAAAATATGAGTTTTTCAGTTTTAAGTTAGGAAATAAAAATAACATCAGATATATATGAAAATCTGATCTCTAGGTATGCCTTAGAAAGAGTATATTAGGATTCAGATTTAATGCATTTTTTTCATGCTTCCTTTAAAGAAAAGAACAAGTCTAGTGGACCAGAGAGACATTTAAGAAAAGGTGATCCTACTACCCATGGAAGCCATGTTTCTCTGAGAAATTGGGCAATGAACTATCTCTTGACTCCCTATCTCAATCTATATGCTCACTATTTTATCACGTTCTAGTGTACGTGAAGAAGGTGTGATTTGGAATAAAATTAAATTGATGACAAATGAGAAGACATAATTCATACTCATGTTTCACCTCTTCTTTGGGTATCTATTTATACAGAAATTTTAAGGAATGCCACTATAAAAGGAGAAGGGCCAATGCATAATTAGCAACATGAGTCATAGAATGATAAATGATTTTCATGGGCACAGAAAGGCAGGCATTATTACTGTGTGTGACCTTGTCATAAGTCTATTTTTAAATCCTCTATTTTTGCCCTTTTTGTAACTTTGTCTTTTTATCCCCTCTGACTCATTGTATTGTTTTATTGGCTCTGAGCTCATGAATCATAAAGGAACCTACATCAGCTGTTTGTGAATGGTACTATAGGTAGAAAGGTCAATGTATTTTGCTCCTGAAAGCTAGGCAGAAGCAACAAGTCATTTCAGAGCTCCTCATCAAAGGCAAAGCTCTAAGAAACTAATTCTTCCCACTAACTATATTCTTCTGCATAGAATCTCTTCTTTCCATGACTATTCAAACATCTGTTTCTTTCCTCTCCAGGAAAATTATAAGAATTGTTGAAGCCTCTGTCTTAGTCTCTCAGTAAAAGTTTCTTAAAGGTTTGTGTGACTCCACAAAATAGTCAAACAGGTAGAAATCCAACATTAATGTAAACTTACTCTCTATTCTATTTAATGCGGAGGAAAGAAACTCAGAGTTTATAGCACCCAAGATTTTAAAACAGGAAAATGATAACATCTGTTCAAGTAAAGAGATGAAACTAGAACAATAGACTGGAACAACATCATGAAAGGTCTTATTTGGCAAATTGAAGATTATCTTTATCCTGAAATAATTTGTCCAGTTGAACTAGATGAAAAGTGATCTAGGATTTCAATCCCAGGCCAGGGTGCTGATTCACATGGCACAACCGGCCTCTCCTATGTCATATGCTGCTCCCCTCAGCAGTGTATTTCAGTGGATCTGCCTGTTTTACTCCCCACTCTGTCTCTGGTGAATCCTCACATTCCCTGCACCTCTGACCTACATCCCAGTTCTTGTATGCGTAAATAAATAAATCTTAAAAAATAAATTAATAGATTTAAGTATATTAATAAAATGCCTATACAAAATTAGATTTAAGTCAATCCTGTTGTATTTAGGATAAAGAAAGTGTTCAAACAGATCCTAGAAAGATGATGGTAGAGAGAGCCCAGTGGTCTATGGTGAAGAATATGGGTGCCCTTGCTTTGGCTGTGGAAAGGTAACATATACCTGAAGAGGTATGAACCTACAGCTCTGAATCATATTGTGGTTGTATATCAAGGTTACCACAATAAAAAATAACCGGGGCCCTCCCTAGTGGCACAGCAGGTTAAAGCACAGCACTAAGAAGCTAAAGCCACTTCAGCATGAGTTCAATCCCCACCCCGAGGGTGACCCACACGGAACAGCAGACCTCTCCTGACCTGCCCACTCTTCCCTCAGCAGTGTACTTCATCAGTCAGTCTATTATGTTTTTCTCTCACTGCCTCTCTTTATCTCTCTCTGCCCCTGCACCTCTGGCCTATACAGCAGTTCTGTATGCATAAATAAAAAATAAATATTTTTTAAAAAATTGAAATTTTTTTAAACAAAGAAAACAGCACCAGATAAACCATCTCCCGTAATCTTTGATTGTTTGGAGTGTATACTCTGATCTCTAAGTTAATCACACCAAGCCTTCACTGGTCTATATAATGGGAATAAGAATGCTTAATCCCATAGATATGTGAAAATTAAATGAAGAAATGCATTTTATAATATCTATCCCAGTGCCTAATACACAGTAAGCGTTCTCATACTAAGGTTAAAATCAAAGTTCAGCAAATATGGCTCTTTACACAAGTAGAGTGGATCATTTAATGCTATTCTCCTAAACAATCCCATTAAGAAGTGTGCAGAAACACTATTTCTTTAGGAAGATAAATTAAAAGGTGATTTTACATAGTACACAGATGCCACTGATTTGGAAATGCATGTTGTATCAGCTTCTCATGATACAACCCTTAGGAACCACTTTGAGGAATGAGTAATGTTAAAGCATAGGTGCATAAAAATAACAGTTGTCCATATTCTCAAAGCTCTTTTCCCTACTGCTCTTTTCTAGGGCTTTAAGAATTTTTTCTTTATTTGTAACTTAAATAATTAAATCACTGCTGTTTTTTTCTGTTCACATCATTTCCAAGGTTAATATTTATTTTGTTGTTTGTAAGTTGAGAAAAATGTTTAAAAGAGCAAGAACAAACATGAAACAGATTTATAAACCAACAAAACACTACCACCTCTCATGGAGGAGAAAGCATATACTTGAAATATAAATATATATATATATATATTTATAAATATAAATATAAATCTGTCCAAGTAACATAAATATGTGAATCATAAATAAAGATTTATTAGCTAATCAGTACCATGGATATTGATTCAACTGATCTTTACCTTTATTTCAGAGATAAATATTTTAAGTCAAAATAGGATGCCATTAGAAAATAATGGGGACTTCATAGATACCACACTGAGACAACCTTACAGGTATATCTATTTTCCTTAATCATAACCCGTTTGTAATTTTCAAAGACAATATGATTTTCAGAGCTTTTCAAAGTCTGAAAAACATATTGAAATGTCATTATGCAAAATAAAACCACAGGTCACTGTTTCCCTAAATCGTCCCACAAATTAAGGTCATGAGAAATGACTACTCAAATTACAAGTACAGAGAATAGCAAACTCGACACTGACACATATATGATAATCTGGCAAATTTTTAGAGTTAATTTCTTTAATTAAGTGTCTTCAAAAGTAGATCCATCCTCCATGTTCAATGCATTCTTTTTTGCATTATGAAAAAGCTAAAAAATAAAGAAAAGGGCCCTCCCTGGTGGCGCAGCGGGTTAAAGCACTGCACTAAGAAGCTTAAGCCACTTTCGCATGAGTTGGATCCCCGCCTGCCCCGGAGGTGACCACATGGCGTGGCAGACCTCTCCTGACCCGCCCGCTGCTCCCCTCAGCAGTGTACTTCGTTGATCTGCCTGTTCTGCTCCCCACTCTGTATCTGGTGAATCCTCTCACCCTCCACATCTCTGGCCTGTACCCCAGTTCTGTATGAATAAATAAATAAATCTTTAAAAAAAATAATAAAAATAAAGAAAAAATCTGACTAAACAATACGCCAACTATGTATAGATCTTGAAATCCCACAGATTTTTGATAATATATTTATTTTTTAAATCATCAGCTATAGTTTATACTTTTAGCTCTAAATAGGTCTGTTTAAAGTTTAATAGACAATGTGTAAAAAAAAAAAAGCAGAAATTTCCAATACAATACTAATGTTTCCCTTCTGCACTATGTTAAGACTTATATTAACAACAAGAATTCAGAATAATAGCATAATTACTTTATATATTGCTAATCTAAAAGAAGTTATATGTATACACAAGCATTATTAAATAGCTGCTACTAAAAAATGTTATCCACATATTAAGATATTGCTGATAGATTCCTCTTTAGAAAATATTCATTTAAAATTTCTTTCCACTATAATTTAGAAATGTGGTTTTTCTCCTTTGGAGAATTAATTTTTATCCATAAATATCTTTTAAAAAATGTATAAGTACTTTTATTATGTGAGATATATATAAGAATATATAAAACATATTTCCAATCTAAAAATAACTATGACTGTTATAAACCAGGGGAGGCTTATAATCATTTTGAGGTTATGAAATTGATCTTTTGTTACACTACTGAAGCTCATCCTTTGTCCTTCCCAGTCACAACTCCCTACTTCATCCTAAGGTTAATTACTGTCCTTACTTCTATGGGTAATATTTCATTGAAAGTTTGATTTTTTTCAATATAGTGATAAAAAGATTTTCTCCACCCATAGAAACTAAATGTTAGAAATTGTGAAGGTCTGTTTTGAAAAAAAAAAATGTTGATATTCTGATCTTTATTATGAAATGACAATGCAGTACCAAAGTCTTCACTTAAAGTTGTCATTTGGTTCTTGGAAACTGTAACTTTAAGCAAAATGATTAAGAAAACCAATTTTACCATGTGCTGATTGATATAAGAAATAAGTTTCTCAGCATATTTCTAGTCACAAAAATATAACCAAGATTATGCATAAAGACCCCAAACTCTTCTAATACTAAACAGTAATTTGCATGCATTCATTCATGCATACATGCAATTTTCTAATGCACTTTTTCCAAGTCAGGACCAAGAAGGTTAGAACCTACCTAGGTAGCTCAGGGCACGCCACAGTAACTAACTCTGGAAGACCCCTACTATGGCAGACTTCCCTTACACACACACTCATTCAGACTCAAACAGGTTAGACACACCAATGGACCTAATTGCATGTATTTGAGATTTGGCAGGAAACTAGAGTAGCTGAAGAAAACCCATGCAGATGTGGGCAGAATAGCAAACGCCACACTTACAGTACCCCTAAGTAGGAATCGCTTTTTCTGTAATCAACATTGTAAGGAAATAAAGTTGAATGGAATAATGTTATTCTAGATCCTACTGTCCCCCATCAATATTATGTGATGACACATGTAACAACTATACCATGACACTGAGTACTCAAGAGTCCATCTTCCCAACTGCTTGTGTAGAATTTTAATTCAGCTCAAAGGAGAAATTCCCCAATTCCAGGAAATGTGTCTAGTGCACTATGACAGATAGAAATGCCTGTTAAATAGGGATAGAGCAAAAGTCAATGACCAACATAATTGAGATATTTTAAGATTGTGAAGGTCTTTTTCAAGAAAATTTGTAGCTAATTAGAAATCAACTATTAAACAAGATAATGAATCTACTTAACATCTTGCATTTTAGGTTCTAAACTTTGTGCTGATTTAATTTGTTTAAACAAATTTATTCTCAATTAAATAAATTTTTAGAGTTACTAGAAACCGGTTGTTGAAACAGATTCTCTTTCTTTCTTACTTACACCATTTGACTCTCTTATATTTTTAATAATAAGACACAATATTATTGGATAGTTTCAAAGACTTCATTGTCTACTTGTCCAAAGATATATGTGTATATATATAGATATAGATATATATATATTCTAGTCCCCTCAAAAAATAAAGGGTATTATAAATCACACATGAGTCTAATATCAATACAAACTAGTCTGCCTAATAATCAAGTACTCAGCAAAAAGATTAAGTAAACAAATGAATAGAAAAAAATGAAAATTTTACATAATCCCTTTTTATTGTTATGGCACTAATATTCATTCATGTCAAAGCCAAGGTCAATGCATATCATGTTTGGTTTTATTCCATCTTTTAAGAAATGAATCACTTTAATGTGTCTACCATTGTCATACTAAAGGTTATATAGTGCTTCAAAATTGTTATTGGTTTCTCCAGAGAATATAATTCCAATATTAATTGGCTAGATGTATTTTGGTGATCAAAGTGTAACTACCTTATAAGCTTTCATAATATAGAAAATACTTTATGACATAAAAACCACATTCTCTTTATTCTTTTATTTTCCATCTTTTCAAACCTTAATTTAGTACCACATTATGTAAAAGTATTTCTAAAACGATTCTTTAACTTAAATAAAAGCATCAGAATTTGTCTACCAAAAAATCATTTAAAAATTTAAAGAAAAGGTTTTATAAGACACAGTATCTCTCAGCAATTCTCTATATTTCTCTATTAGTAATTCTGGGATGTAAAGCTTCATATCAACTTAAAAAATCAGAAAATACAGAAGAAATTTTGAGTTGGCCTTTCTATTCTCTCATATTTCCTAGTCCTATAAATATGATTAAATAATTGTCAATGGTGCTTTGCCCAATAGGACTATCCAGCTTTTTTCAGGTTTAAAAATCCCAGTGTAAACAGACAAGCAGGTTTCTGCCCATTATAAAGACTTAGTTCTGTTTAAACATTAAATCCCTACTCAAAGAGAGGACTGAAGTTGTATAACTACCAACCACTGGGCAGCCCCACTCTAGCGTTTATAGATTGAAGAATATAAATTATTATCTGGTTAAGTCTCTTAAGGAATGCATGATAGATTTGTAAACATAAAAGCAATTCACACTCACTATGATACTTGTCAGAGAAGTAAAGTTATCAGCTACTTCTACATGATTTTATGTGCTTGGAAATTCATATTCATAGTCATTACGTTCAATGTTTAGTTATTTGAAGAATAGTCATGTGATTCTTCTTCCTTTCTTTCTTCTCTTCCCATGTAATTAATTTGTAAGTAAGGCACCTAACTCTTCCTTCACCTCTCATTAAATTTGCTTCTATATTTATTGCTCTGGTGCATCACTGCACCTCTACTAATGGTAAAGACTCTTCATGTACCAAATTTTCAAACAGTTCATCACATATAGACATTTAAATATATTAAATCGATTTAATCTGAGTCTTAAATCACATTTTTTAAAACAATTTAAACTTTCAGTTAGTAACACTGATTGTTGTTACTGGAAATTCAACATAATCTATCTACTAGTCCTAAATTGATAACTTTTCTCTTTATTGATGGTCCCAACAGTGTAGCAGATAAATGAAATGTGAGAAAATTTTGTTTTTAATTACTGCTCTAAGATTTACCTGTGTGACCATTACAGCGTTGTTTTACTTTACTAAGATACTGTTTTCTCATATATAAATTCTTCACATTTGAATGGTTTCACTATTCACTAGATAAAAGTTCTAGTACCATATTATTATATTAGTGACGAGATGAAACATAGTTACTGCATCCCTAATGTCGGAAGAAAGTAAGTGTTCATTATTACTATGACTATAATATTTCATTAATGTTTCATGTTTTCAGTAATTCTGAATCTTATTTATGCTGGTGGTATTCTTGGAGAATAGTATACTTGCAAAATAAAATTTATTGTTATATACCAAAGGATGCCAATCTTCCTTTTTGAAGAATGTATCTATTGTTTTTCGCCTATAAAAAAAAAAAGTAATACGTTTATATGTTCTGTGAATTTGATTTAAAAAAAAAAGCTGTGATTATTCTGGTGATATTAGACATTACCAGTCATTTTCTCTATGACTAATCTTGTTATTTCTTCAATGCCATAATTCTGTTCTTCAGCTTTCTTTATTTAAACAGATATCGGAGGTGGGGTTTTCAGTTGTTGATGAATAAAAGCAACAATATTGATTTCTTTACATACCATCTAAAAATTTTATCATTTCATAAGTAGAGGACACAAAACTAATCATACCTCTAATAAAAACAAAGTGTAAAGCCATACTAGAAAACTTAATTTATATGTATATAGAGAAATAAACATCCTATACCAACAGAGTCAGCTTCACAGTCAGGCTAGACTGGACAGTCAGGCAAATACTAAGCATAAATATTTGGGGAGAAAATCTTAGACCACTTGATTAAGAAAAATGAAGTGCTTATTAACAGCAGTCTTTGTCAGAAATGTCTTTCTAAAAAAAAAAAGAAGGGAAAAGAACATACAAAAAAGCATAATTAGGTATTTAATGTTAAAGAAAAATAAAAAGTAGGCAGTGTAATTTAAAGAGCCTAAAAAAATAAAAAAGGCAAACACAAATCAGAAGAAACCAAAAACAGCACCATATTTTAAGTACCCTGAATATCATACTAACCAAAGTCAACAGTTCCAAACAAGGAGACACAGAAAGATCCACTAACTTCTCTCTCCAGTTTCAAGAAAAAAAAAAAAAAACCTAAAAAATAAACATTGCAACATTGCAAACCTAACTTCCTACTGACAGCTTATTGTATAAAGAAGTATACACAAGCAATAGAATACTAGTATGCTTTTAAAAATATGGAATCTTATCGTTTGCAACAACACTGATGGACCTTGAGACTACTAGACTCAGTAAGTTATACTGAGGAAAACAATAAAATGAAAATATTGTATACTACAAGGGAGGTGGGAAAAATGTATATCTGGAAAAGGGGGTAATTATATAGTGACAGATAGAAGTAAACTTTTAGTGGTAAATTTAGTGTAGTAAACACAAACTTTGATCTCTACTGACATACACCTAGAATTTATAAATACACTGCTGAGTTATTTCTATAACTTTTTTAATGACACTGTTAAATAAAAGAAAATGGCAGGTAATAACCACACAATCTAGTAAAAGAAAACTAAAATGAAATAAAAAATATTTTCATGGATAAAATTGTCCCCTCAAAACAAAAGGAACAATAGAACACAATAGACAAAGAACACAATAGACACTGTAGCCTAAATTAAGTATCATTAACAAACATTAATACATATAAAAAAACTTTAAATAGAAATAGATAAAATGAGATGGGAAGTTATTCCCAAGATTGGAATTCAAGAAGAAAACATCTTCAATATATAAAGAGCTTTCTAAACTAAACAATAATAATTTGACAAAGGAGCAAAAAAATATTCAATTGAACAATATTGTTCAATTGATGATGCTGAATAAATTGGACTGCTTTACTACTTGTAAAAGAATGAAGCTAGACTACTGACACCATGCACAAAAACAAACTCAAATGCAAAGACCTGAAACCATAAAGTATATAGAAGAAAATATAGGCAAAACACTACATAACATACATGGCAGTAACATCTTTAAAGACACATTCTCCAAAGCAAAGAAAGTGAAGGAAAAAATAAACAACTGGGATGACATCAAGTTAAAAAGCTTCTGTACAACAAAAGAGACACAAACCAAAACAAAAAGGCACCCACTGGTTGGGAGAAAAAATTTGCACACAATATAAAAGATATGGCACTTAGGCACTTAACACAAAAATTCACAAAGAGCTCACATACTCAACAAAAACAGTAAATCCAGTTAAAAAAAAAAAAAAAAGACAGCTAAAAAGACACTTCACCAAAGAGGAAATGCAAATGGCCAAAAGGAATATGAAAAATGTTCAACATCACTTATCATCAGGGAAATGTAAATAAAAATCACAAGAGATACCACCTTACACCAGTGAGAATGGCACACATTAAAAAAAGCAAACAAGGGCCCTCC
>NW_004567114.1:41285539-41302178 GCF_000260355.1 Condylura cristata
GCCTGTTCTGCTCCCCACTCTGTATCTGGTGAAGCCTCTCACCGCCCCTGAGCCTCTGGCCTGTACCCCAGTTCTGTATGCACAAATAGATAAATTTAAAAAAAAAAAAAAAAAAGTTTTGCCAACAAAAGTTGGCAAGGATGTGAAAAATAATCTCTCCTACACTGTTGCTGGGAATGCAAACTTGTACTCACTACAGAAAGCGGTATGGAAATTCCTTACTAAAAATGGAGCTACCACATTGACCCAGCAATTCCACTTGTAGGAATTTGTACAAAGGACATAAAAACATTAATTCAAAAAGATACCTGCACCTCTATGTTTGTTGCAGCACTATATAAGACAGGTAAGATATGTAAACAAGGCAAATGTCCAAAAACAGACAAATGGATCCAGAAAATGTGGTATATACACAATAGAATACTACTCAAATAAATTTAAAAAATATTTTAGAAGGACCTACTACATTCCAGGTTTTTCTTTTTAGCAACTTTGCTTGTTATTGAAATCATTTTTTTAAAAGATTTATCCATTTATTCATACAGAACTGGGGTACAGGCCAGAGATGCGGAGGGTGTGAGGACTCACCAGAGAAAGAGCGGGGAGCAGAACAGGCAGATCATTGAAGTACACTGCTGAGGGGAGCAGTGGGTGGGTCAGGAGAGTTCTGCAGTGCCATGTGGTCACCTCCAGGGCAGATGGGGATCAAACTCATTCAGAAGTGACTTAAGCTTCCTTCCTAGTGCTGCGCTTTAACCTGCTGCGCCACCAGGGAGGGCCTATTGAAATCATTTTTAAGTATTTACTCGGTCTAAGTAATACAGGTATTTTTTATATGTACTTCATTTCATCCTTACAGTTCTGTGAAGTGGCATTATCCACACCTATAGATAAGTAATATAAAACCCAGAAGAATTTATCCAAGATCTGCAATTGATAAATAAGAGAACAAAAGTTTCAGAGGAGTCATCTGACTCCCTAATCTCTTCATTCAGCTTACTTGTAGATGACATAATTAGGCACTGCCTAAGAGCATACTTGTATTATTTACAAGATAATCTTTGACCCATCTTGTCTTAGGAATGTAGTTTTCTGTTACCTATCACAATTCTGAGTCTAAATTTCTTATCTCTTTACGCATGAGTATATAGAACTCCAGCATTTAAGAGAAAAGGAGGAATTTCTAAAGGCACCTAAACAAGTACATGAAAATAAAATGCTTCATGACCAACATAAATTAAACATCACTTGATGACAAGAATACGGTGATAGCAAAATTTTATTTTCATGCCATTCATTTGATTTTATGTGAACTTCTAATTTGAAATATCCACAGAAACCATATAAATTAAGTTTTAAATATTAAATTGACCCTTCATGCTGACATGCATATGATGTTTCTGAATTCTCCTAAATGTGTAGAGATTCACACCTGGTTGTTTTGTAAAATATGAGTCAGGTGTCCTTCTATTCCTAAAGTATTGTTGGTCCAGCCTGAACATAATGAACCATAAGTCGGCTGTGTATTAAGTGTGCATCACTGTAATGCTATAGGTACATGACTATTCTACATGAAATATGTTATTAGAGATAAATACTAGAATTTAAAGTATTTGGTTTAAAGCATTTCAATGTCATCTGCAAAACTTTTATACTGAAATATGTTAAAGTTCAAGGTAGGAAGAGTAGGAGATACTGTCCAAATTGATTTAGTCATTTCTTTCACACTTTCATAAACATGTCATTTGTCTTAGTTTATTTGGATTACCATAGCAAAATACCACAGACTGAGTATTTTGTAACAGCAGCAATTTATTTGTCACAATTCTGGAGTCTGGGTAGTCTAAGAACATGGTACCAGATTGGAACTTGTTGGAAGTCCTCCTTAGGTTGCAGACTATCAATTTCTCACTATGTCCTCACATGACAGAAGTAGGGAAGGATCTCTATACATTCTCTTTCTTAAGGTCACAAATTCCATTCCATTATATGCACCTCCAAAAGACCCACCCTCTTAATATCATCGTATTTTACAACAGAATTCCAACATGTAAATTGTGAGGAGGAAACAAACATTCAGAACATTAACATCAGCCTAGTGTATTTCCCTTACATACCTATGATCAGACAACTGTTCCAATCATACAAAATTTAACAGCCCTGGCCCTCACTGGTGGCGCAGCGGGTTAAAGCACTGCTCTGAGAAGCTAAAGCCATTTCCTCATGAGTTCGATTCCCGCCTGCCCCGGAGGAAACCACATAGCTTGGCAGACCTCTCCTGACCTGCCCACTGCTCCCCTCAGCAGTGTACTTCGTTGATCTGCCTGTTCTGCTCCCCGCTCTGTCTCTGGTGAATCCTCTCACCCTCCGCATCTCTGGCCTGTACCCCAGTTCTGTATGAATAAATAAATAATTCTTTAAAAAAAAAAGTTTAACAGCCCTATTAAATTATTTGATTTAATGGTCCTGGCAGTGAAATCTTCTGAGAGCTTGTCTCTCGATAAGATACAGGAATAGCTATTTAAGCAAAGAAGTTCAAGAAAAATTCCCAATATATATAAATATACAGTTAATATATTTATGACCTAGACACCTCAAGATATTATCACAGTATTTAGTGGAAAAACTAGTGGCACAGGCATCTAGAAGCTGGTGAAACATCTACTCTGCTGAAACTCACTATATAACCATGGATGAGGCTTTTACCTAGTGAAATTATACAGCATGTGAATTTTCAATGGAGGAAAAAAGCATATGCCACCCTCAAGTTTTAACTGAGGCCTAAAATTCTGTAGTACATTATAAAATTCTTGAAAAAATGGCAAATGAGCTTGGCTGAATTTCAAAAGGAAATATAAATTCAATGAGGGGGGTAGGGAAAGAAATACTTCTTGGACACTTTTGTGAGAAACAGAGGAAAAGCACTCAGAGAATTTGAAAAATAAATTGGAAAGAGCAATTGAAGTTATGTTCTTGGCTGTATGCTTTCATCACCTTGAGACAATCACTGAAAGGTCACCACAGGTATTATTATCACAGCCAAGAATGATGATTAAAATAAACAGGTTCTATCAAATCAAAACAAAAAGCTCTGCAATTAGATAAGGGGCAGTCTCATAGTTGTACTTGGGCAATTATTCATCCACACTTTCCTATACAAATTCTCAGAACTTGGAGATAACAAATTAAAATGATATATTTAGTAACTGTTGTTTCTTTCTAAGTGTTTAAAGATCAAACACTGAGCAGAAAAATTATCTGGCCTGGTGTAACAAATGACAACCACTAATAGTATGTTTGTGGGATGGAATCATCTATTCTAGAACACATAACCTCATTCTCCTAAAAATCAAATAAGAGTGATGCAAATTAGGGCCTGGACCTTGAATCTTTCATAGTTCATATTACCAGAAAGAATAGTTGATCTGGTCAAAGAAACATTAACTCACTGGCAAATAACTAAACAATTGAGGAGTATAATGTATAGACTAAATCAACAATTTTGAAAAGTTTTGAAATTTGAAAAATTCAGGAGGAAACACATTTTTTAGGACAGCTGGCCTAACGCCTGAAATAAGACAGAAGAATATACAAGATAAAGAAAGTTATTGATATATAGAAAGAAAAAAAGATTAAAAGCCAATAATTATTATTTATAAAACAATAGTTGGACAAAGAGAATGCTAAAATATGATATAATTTGTATGACAGGTGAGACAACTAACATGGTAGATACAAAGAAAGAAATCAGTTAGATAATCATACTCAGAAACTTTCCTGGGGAAAGCAAAGAAGGAAAATGTCAAGTTAAAGGCAAAGTCTGACAGACTTTCTTGGTAATGAAACAAGTCCTTTTAAGATTCAGATAGTTGTTATGCATTAAAATTCATAGTGAAAGAAAGAATAACAAAAGGGGCCACTCCATCATCAATATCAGAGAACAGCACTGAATGAAAAGCTTTATGATTCCACATGAATGAAGGGATACGCTGCTGCTGAGGAGGCCAAGGCTGTCCTCCATCTAGTTTTAGCTACCTTAGGATGAGAGAAGCAGATCTTTTCAGACTTTCCTGTAACCAGGAAAGTGATGAACAGCTGTCTCATAACAGCCTCCTTAGTAGGTAAAGAGAGGTAGAGAGGCAAGAAGTAAATGGCTTTTGAGCAGTATTTCCCAATCTCTCATGGTCTTATGTTAAGGTTAAGGGAGGATTATAAAGAATGCAGTCAAGACTCAGACCACTTATGGTTTAAGCATTCTAATTATTACTTATGAAATATGTTGATGATTGTTTTGGTGTCATGGTAGAGTCATTCACCTACAGAGAAATGGTATAATAAAAAAAATTAAATCATAGGTGATATAGCTAAAAATGTCAATATCTAGATAAAGGTAGTTGGAAGAAGAACAAAAATGGACAGGAAGAAATTGTAGAAGAAATGAAGATATATTTTATAAAGTTAATCAAAATAAAATACCTCAGATTTAAATGTGTAAGAATATTCCAATAAGGAAAGAAAATGAAAACAAACAAACAAACAAACAAAAACCTGTGTGAATATTAAAGCCGGAACTTAAGACTATCAAAGGCAGAGGGAACATACTGAAAATCTCTAAGGAGAAAAAGAAAAAAAAACAACAGTTAAAAATTAGGTCTACACTTGATTTCACAATAAAAATGTGACTGTAAAAAAAGTTTTTTTGATGCTGAGGGAAAATAGTTTTTAAATTAGAGTTTTATATCAAATCAATCTGACAGTCAAATATGAAGAAGTAATAATACTCTCTGACACTTTTAAACAGAGGTTTATGACTTAATTATGCTAAAATAAAGAGAAAGTGCTCTAAAATTTACAAGCTCATATTTCAAATATATCAGAGAACCATAGAAACAAGGACTAGATGCATGCAAACAGACTCCATAAAGAGTACAACTGTGTTCTGTGTGTGTGCTTGAAATTGCAATTTGTATCTGTTCCCCCAAATATTTGTTTTCTAGACAAAGTTTGAAAATTTTATTTGTTTCAGGTAAATGGCTTCTTTTATATCAAGAAAAATCAGCAAAGAATTTACTTGGAACTGAGTGAAAATTATAAATTAGCATAACATATATATAAAGATACATACATATTTGCTCATTTCTGAGTTGTATAGGAGGCTGGCAAGATATGCCAAAAGAATCTGAAATATATATTAAGTTCTCATAATGCTTAGAAGCAAAATCCATTGGTAGAAAGAAGTCTTCCCAGATACTTATCCATCCTTTCCATCATACATTTGGCAAATTATGAAGCTATGTGGACAAAGTTTAAAAAAAATAAATTGAAACCCCAGTTGGAAAGTGATCATCCAGACTTTTGGAGATCTGGAGACAAAGACTTAAAAGATTCTTAGTCAGGGCTCTCCCTGGTGCTGCAGTGGTTAAAGCACAGCCTGTAAGAATGCCACAGCTGCTTTAGTGCTAGTTGGATCCCTGGCCTGGGAGGTGACCCACATGGTGTGGCAGGCCTCTCCTGACCCTCTTGCTGCTCCCCTCATCAGAGTACTTCCTCTCTCTGCCTGTTCTTCTCCCCACTCTGTCTCTGGTGAATCCTCTCACCCCCCCCAGCCCCTGCACCTCTGTACCTCAGTTCTGTATGAATAAATAAATAAAACTTTTTAAAAAATGTGACAGTGAATATTAAAAAAGTATTCTTAGTCAATAACACGTGACTGTCACAACATGGGAATGATTACAATCCAAAGACTACAACTCAACCTATTCTGTCTCAATTCTGGACCAAAATGTTATAATCATCATCTTTATTAGTTACCATATAAAGGGAATAACTTTTTGTGTCATTAAGAGAAGAATATAACCAACAATTCTTATTCTTTGATCTAAAATAGGTAACATACAATTACTGCCTTTGAAAGGAGGTGCCGTATGTTTGGTAATCAATAGTCAAACAATGGAAGAACTAAAATATTATCTAGATATTTGAGCTAACAGACAAAAACACTTTAACACATTGATATAGTGAAGAAAATAGTAGAAAAGAGAGTTAATATAAATAAAATTTGTAACATTTCACATGAACTTTGACACAGATAAGAACTTCATACCTTAGAACTACAATTATATTTCCTGAAATTAATAACTTAATTTACCTTAACAGAAAATCCACAGGGTTGGTAAAATGAAAAATGTCAATATAATATAACCAAAATAAAGTACTAGGGGATAAAATATTTTTTAAAATGTGGGAAATTTTCAAAGGTTTAAAATAAATGTGATTAGAGTCCTAAATGGAGAGACAGAAATAAGAGAAAAGAAGTAATTGAGAATTTTTCAAAACTGATGAGGAATAATCAACACCCAGATTGAAAAGATTCATTAAACAAAATCACATTTGGTATAACTTGCTAACTCAACTGAAAGCATAAAACAACAAAAATAGTAAAAGAAGCAGGGAGAAAGTTATATATTGCCTTACTAGATGTAAGACTAACAACTATCATCTTAGTATAAGTGATAAAAATCATAAGATGAAGGGGTAGTACCTTTAAGTTAATAAAACAAAATAATTAATACTCCTTGATCTTTTAGCTAAGATCAAGTGTAAAGGAAAATAACTGCCACTCAATATTTCTATATCCACCAGTGATATGTTCTTAAAAATGAAGGTAAATGGAGGATTTAAAAAAAAAAGCAAATGGAATATAAATTCTATATCTCTATCTGATAAAAGTTATTACAGACAGAATTATAAATGTCAGAAAAAATAAAAATACTAAAAAATAGTATAAAATAAATACAAATTAACATTGACTAAAGTTTTTATCTTCATTAGTCTCAGAGTGACTGCCTGAATTACTGAGTTTCTTCATACTTCTCTAGCATCATCTTTGAATCCTTGCCAACAAGTCCAGAAGTGTAGGAAAATAACACTAAAGATCCTGGTATAATTGCCTTTAAAATAGATAACCAAACATTTAAAAATTAGACCAAAATCAATGAGTAACACAATATGTGCCCAGAAGATGAGGGATGGAATGATTCCTTTTTGCTGAAATGTTTAATGTCTAGACTTCATGGTTAGACCTTAGATAAGCTTGAAGAGTAGTTGAACTACAAATAGAAAAGAGACATAGCAATTGCATTCAGCATAGAATTTGTATATTTAAAAAAATTAGTAAGTAGAAGCAGAGAAATGGATAAATTTATTAACCAAAAATGTTAAATCTGAGTGATAAGGAAAATAAAAACACAATTTGACCAAGTCAAAGAAATCTGTGAATAAAATGACATTTAAGACATGTTTATTTTTAAATGATGGCAATGAATAAAATCAGTAGCCAGAAAAAAAAAAAAGATGTCAATGGAAGATAGGGTAAAGTATCTTCTAAAGTCAGGGCTGAAAATGATCACTTTGCACTATGAAGTCAATATTTTTAAGTGGTCAATTCAAATCACCTATCTTAGAAATTCATGTTCTTGTGGAAGCAATATTTTTATTTTAAACTTACTCAAAGCCTCAGATAAGACCTTAAGTTGTAGTTCAGTTTGTTTCTTTTTGTAATACTATTCAACAACTTCCTTTGCAGACTAAGAAAAAGGGAGCTTATTAAAACTATCTTGATACTCTGAATTTTTTTTAGAATGAATTACTAAAGTATGAGTCACTATGAGTGATTAAATATAAATTAGAATTAGTGGATATTCATTCTGCAGAGAATGAATACCATTGTGTCATTATTCAAGACACTAAAATAATAACCAAAAGGAATACTTTAATACATCTGACTACTGATGACCCCCATCACTTTAATGAAAAAGAAAAGGTATTTTGATTCCACATAATGTTTTTTCAAGTGCTTGAAGTAATGACTCTAGAGGGATTTATTTTATTTTAAATAAAGGGGTTTTTTTTCCCCCATGTGAAATGAAATCCATTGATACCTAATTTAGATAGCAATATGAAATCATCTAGGTAGCTTTATTTTTTATGTTTTATCTAATTGAAACTGAGAATAATTCTCTTTGAAATTTTTGTAAAATACATTCACCACAATAATAAAGCATGAAATAAAAGTATTACTTTGATGTTTTGAAGAAAGTTAAAGTATTGTATGTAATAAAATTGAACATTTTTTTTTTGCTAGCACTCACATGGTTTCATATAAATTTTTCACAGAAGTTCTAGTCAGTGTATAACAATTTGGGACAATCTAAAATATGTAGCATGTGGAAAAATATACACCACTTTTAAAAATGTATAGAGCTAATAAGGTGATTCTTTATTCTCATTTCCCTTCAAAGAAAATAATTTGTACATTTCTTATATCATTCCCTATATGTGAAGAGTGAAGAGCTTGAAATCACAGAAGTTTGGTCCAATAGTGAATGATAAAGGTGGTCACTCAGAAATGGGGGAAGGGAAATCATGTATCTACAGCGACATTCCTACATAATCTTTTGATTCATGATGGAAAAGGGATTGTGTCCAGCAAGATAGATTAGAAGAAGCAAAATTCCTTATTAATACTGACTTTTACTTTAGTTTCTTTCTATTCACTTAAGAAGTTCAAAATTTGGAGGCCACTATTAAAGAATGACATGGATGCACAAGGCATTTCTCTTCCTTTTACCCTTAACATTTACTCAGGGTTACTCAAAGTTGCTGTATTTTTAAATACACATTCCTTTTTCAGGCCTGAAATGGGGGGAAATACATGGCTAGTGAGCATGCCAATCTAGCCCATTCCAGAAGATCTAATAACCATGACTTTGACTTATATTCATTATTTATAATGGATCACTATAGCTACAAAAACATCTAGTTCCCAATATTCTACATCAGAAGAAAGTAAAGAGAAGGTAGCTTTTAAGCCACAAACATACAGCAGAGAGAACACTGGAAAGCTGTATAACTGCTCTTCAAATCAGCTGAATTTCATGGTATATGTGAATATATTAACTGTATATGGAAAAATGTATGCATGTGATGCCAGGAATAGAATCATCTGAAAATGAGGTAACAGTGGCCAGTGCTCATATATCTGGAGATAGTACCTGCTTCCACAAGCCAAAATGGAAAGTATCATGATTATAGAAACATTGGATAGAACACAGAAAGGTTTTGATTCAGAAGTGGGAAATTAATAACTCTAAAATGAGGACTTCTCCTGTCCCACCTAAATATACATACATACATACACACACACACACACACACACACATATATATGTATATATATATATATATATGCATACTGTATGCATGTGTGTGTTAAAAGACCCCAAAAGATCAACTGTTTCCAAATATCTTAACTATAGCTCAGAACAAAAGCAAAGAACTTCCTTATCATCATTCAAAGAATCAGGGGAACAGTACCCATAATAAGAGGAAAAGAGTCAATCCAATTAAAACTGACAAAGAATTGACAGACATTAGTATAATAAGGAATTTACAAGTTATTAAAATCATAGGCCATATGTTCACAAAGTCAATCAGCGATATGGAAGATATTAACAAAAATGACTCAAATAAAAATTCTACTGATGAATAATGTATATGTAAAATAACAAATATGTTGGATGGGATTAATGACAAATTACACTTTGCATTAAAAAATACTGAATTTGAAAACAGCAGTAGGAACTATCCAAAATTGAAATAAAGAAAATAAAAGTTAAACTATATGAAGAGAAGTAAACTGTGAGAAGCTTTATAAACACAGAGTCCTTGAAAAAGAGAAGTGTAGGTGAGGTACAGAAAAATATTTGAAGAAATAATATCTGATTAATCACAAAATCTAAGATAAGCAAACAACCTACTTAGGTTGAGCTATGCATCAATAGATGAATAAAGAAAATGCAGTATATATTTACAATGCATATTATAATGGTGTACATTACAACTTTCTAAAAGTGGCACTCATTCCACGTACTCTTTTTTTATTTCTTTTGGCATACTATATTTTTTAAAGATATGGGTTAGCATAACATAATTTAAATACCCATTGTGAAAATAGTGCTATCCTAGCTAACTAGTTTCATTTGCTTCTTTTAATCTAATTCTCACAGAGTATTTAATGCATCCATTAATAGTGTCAAGGGAAATTTATAAAAGATTATATGTATTTAATTGCATGGTACAAATCAAATGTAAGCTTTGAATTTGCAAAGTGATTCAGCCAAAATAGGAAATAAAATTAAAGTTAGGTTAGTATAGAGAAAGCAATAACATGGCAAAAATTTACAGTAGTAATTGATCGTCCAGAAATAAAAAGATAGTTATATTTTTTAAATAAGTTTGGATCAAAGGAATTGAGTCATAGGCAATGTGTTGAAAATATAAATTTGTGTTATATATGGAGTAACAGAAGAAATCGTATTTAAAAATAAATATTCTTCTTACTTATGGCAATAAAGTTACAATTTATTACTAAGGGAAATTAAATTACTGATAACTGTAAGTATGTTATCTTCCTGTTAGATACTATGGAAAATTAGATTTGAAAACAAAGCTATGGGTGTTATCACAAATATTATTATATAATTATAGGAATTTCAATTTTTTTAAAAAGATTTATTTATTTATTTATGCATACAGAAATGGGGTACAGGCCAGAGGTGCAGGAGTGGTGAGAGGATTCACCAGAGACAGATTGAGGAGCAGAACAGTCCAACTGATTAAGTACATGGCTGGGGGGAGCCAGGAGAGGTCTGCCATGCCATATGGGTCACCTCCTGGATGGGGATTGAACTCATGCTGAAGTGGCTTTAGCTTCTCAGTGCTGTGCTTTAACCCGATGCACCACCAAGGAGGGCCAAAATTTCAACTTTTGTCATTCACTTGATAATATGCACAGGCCCACATTTGACACATTGGTATTTACAATTAATTTCTGGACTAAAGATTAAAGTGATCATTTGAACAATCTAGAATCATGCAGGCTGGCAGGATTCATCAGTTATAGCCATAATCTTTGGTTTCAGTTTAATTTTGTGGCTGAATATATCAAACTAGTCTCAATTGTCTTAAAAGAGAAGGAAGAAACTCCAAAAGTTTTTGACATCTCAAAAGCACCACCAACTCATCCATATTTCACCACCACAGATTTTATGCTTCCTTCTCTTTGTTCTTACATCTCCCCCAACTTTTCCCCCATTGATGCTTCAGTAGTCAGCTATCAAGTGTTAGCTTTTAAGCTCGCCCATATCTTATTTGGTTACTTTATATTCCAAACATTAGTAATTCCATCCAGTATTTAACTTCTCTTTCTATTTTATTTCATGTAAGCTTATCCCTTCAAACTTCATCCAAGTAGCTGCAAATAACTTAGTTTATCTTTTTGATTGCTGAGTAGTATTCCATTGTGTATATACACCACTTCTTCCTGATCTACTCATTTGTTCAGGGGTACTATGGATGTGTCCATAGTAAACACCACTGCAATTACCATGGGAGTGCAAGCTTCTTTTCAGATTAGTATTTATTTTTAATTTGGGAGGTAGATACCTTGGTGTGGCATTACTGGGTTGAAGGGCAGATCCATGTTTCATGTTTTCCATAGGGTGTTCTTCATACTGCTTTCCATAGGGCTGGACCAGTTTGCACTCTCACAGCAGTGAAAGAGAGCTTCCCTTCCTCAACATCCTTGCAGCATATGTTGTTTCTGGTCTTTCTGAGATGGGCCATTCTCCAGGTGTAAGACTGCTTCTCATATGGTCTTGATTTTTATTCCTCGAATAATAAATTATTGTGAACATTTTCCCACATGTGTTGGCTGTTTGAATGTCTTCTTTGAAGAAGCTTTGGCATGGGATCTCACCAGTACAGGGAGGCACTTCCAGGGTCTCACAGAAAGTCATGAAGCTTCTACAAGTCCAGATGGGTGGTGGTGGGTTCTTGCAGATCACAAGGCCCCTGCTGGTGTGAGCAGGGGTTGGCAGCATCTTACTTCTTTTTTAATACCAAATATACAGCTTTCACTTGTCTTTTCTTCACAAGTAACTTTTGAAAGCCATGGTTAACCATTAGCTATTCAAGAATTTCAGAAAATGATTCCTCCTGATAAAGAGATTTGCAGCTACTCCTGAGTCCCACTAAGAAGAAATAGCAAACCAAGAATTCTTTTTAAACAAAACTCAAGCTTTCATAGGAGTTGTGATTAAGTTCTCTTTTCAATTTTTCTCTTGAGAAAGAACACCTGGACTAAGCCTATGTATTCAAAGATCGTACTAGAGAAGAAAATGATATAATCTATAGCTGTTCTGCATTTTTTAAGGAGCTATAGTTTATCAGTTTTCAGTATACACAAAACACCTGAAATGCAATTGTGCATTTTCTATGGCTCAATCAAGATCAAATTCAGGAGATGTACTTTGAATTCATGTCAAAGGCACTCTCTGGGTGGTTTATATAAAGACAAATGTATCATGGGACCTGCCCGTCAGGTGCTCACCATCGAGGTTTATGAAGACCACCATGTGTTAGCTAGAGAAATGCTGTTAGGGTTATATGTATTAACTGTTTTTGAAACAAACTGCACTAAGAATAAGTATTCCACCCACAATGCACTCACTGCTGCCTTTTAGTCTCTAATCTGGGATAGGCAACATTTACCAGGTGCAATGAAGAAAAAAAAACAACTTTTTTTTATACTAATTCATAGTAGGACTCTAAATTATATCTTACTAGAGCCAATGCATAGATACAGATCCTCAGAAATATTTCCCAAAAGCAGTTTTTTATTTCTTTACAGACGTAATCATTACCATCACATGAATGTTTTGAGAGTTATATTATTGATGTGTATTCATGATTTACCTTAGTGCTATGAAAATCTGGATAACTTTGTTCCCTGGATAAGCATTCTGTATAGTTGCCTAATTTCTGGTCTATGTGTACTATGTTTTTCTGCATCATGTAATGAAAAGGCATTACACAAATTCCATCTGGAAATTAAAAAGAAAAGTCATGCTTCTTCAAAACTGGCATATTTCATGGAATTGATGTCTACTAACACAATGCATTTTAAACCAATTACTCTAATGGCTTTCAAAAAATGTGTCTCAATATCATCATCTGCATTATTCTCAAGAGACAGACTTTATGTACAGTGGCTACATACACTTTTAAACAACAGATGCCTTAGGTGGAAGATGAACCTGTCATAAAGTTATCTGCCACCTGCTTTTGCCCATCATTATTCCCTTAATAGTTTACTACCTGTGGGTACATTAAGCAACTAAGAGAAGTGTCATTCCCAAAAGTACCACCACAAAAGCAATATGTACAAGGTTGGCACCAGAAAGCCAGATGAAAAGCATTTCCCAGTACACTGCTGCAATATGTCATTTTTGAAAGTGCCATGTTAGTGAATATTACTTTGGGAATTGACTTAATAACAATAATAACAATAAAAATGGTTAGCACTTAGCAAGGAAAGTGTTTTTCATCCCAAAGGGCTCACAAGTGCTTTAGACTCAAATGCAGTCAACTCTGAGAAGGGTGATGGCACTCAGCACAGTAACAAAAACTCAGAAAAATGATGGCCAAGTAGAGCATATAAGCACTCATTTAGAAAAGATAATATAAGCTTTTTATTTTCTACATAGAATGATACAACCATGGATGCTTCAGAAAGGTGCCAATGTATCAAAAATATCTTTTGTATCTCAGTCTAAGCAAAAACTTGTGAGTGGTAAGGAAAATGGCTTTCCAACTATGGAGCTTAGGTTTAGAAGGCATTAAAATGTATCTAAATCACCTTGGCATACTTTTTTACTACCAGAATTTCAGGGTTGCCTTTCTAATATAGAAAGATACTGTTTAAAACATGGGCCAAGTGAGTTTCTACCTCAAAGAAAGGGAAATAATGAAGATTGAATTATTGGGTAATTCCAAAATTCTCAAACCATGTTTACAGAAAAGTTTTCATCACACCAGCTAATGGATTTTTATCTTGCTGAATGAAACTGCCATTGCTGGGATTAGTTACTTCTTAGGCTCATTTATTATATTCTTATACAATACTGGCTACTTTCCCTGACACACAGAAAAAAATGCTATATACAAGAAATTATTGTGTACATATGACTATCAAGAGTATTCTTTTCATGAGTCACCAGTTTTCCCTTTAACATAAACGTCTTAGACACTGATTTTGAGATATGTATTGACAAATCCGATCTATTATAAAATTATTTTGATTTAATACATATTACCTAAATAATAGGTGTAGTATGATTTAATACACATTATCTAGGTAGTTTGTCTCTGATTTTGCTGATGACAGACTAACCTCATTAAATGAATTTATTTGTGAAGGATTGAATTTTGCGAATAGATTTCAAAATTATAGATAACTCCATTATTTAGGTAAAATATTTTCTTTCATGTCCATACCCATTCTCAAAAAAAAAAAAAAAACATTTAAAAGTTAATTCAATTGGGTCTATCTCTCCAAGATAAATTTTCTCCTAGAAAATGTAATTATTGACATACTGGTAATGGAATAAAGATTGCTTTCATCTCTGAGTAATGCATACATGATGTCTAATCAGTAGTTTCTTCCACTGTCCCTTGACAGGAATTTGTCTTCTGGAAATGAAAAAAAGTTAATTTGTATTCCTGAGACTAAAATTCCCATGACCCAAAAACCTATAGCATTATATGCTATTACAGTGTTCCAAAGTAGTATTAGTTAGCCCAGAGCCTTAGCTAAACCTACTGTATGAAAAGCTCTGAAGCTAGAGACCTATATCTTCAAAACTCTCCATAAGGGGTGATCTATCAGTTAAAATTTATATATAGGTGTTAGTAATAAAAACGTGAAATAACTATGCTTAAACAGAGTTGACTTTCATTTTCTTTTAGAAGTTGAAGATAGCAAGGTCAAGCTGGTTTAGAAGCACCATCAAATCAGCAGATCCCCAGGTACCCTCACCCTCTTTTTGTTCTGCTGTTTTAATCATGGCTTCCACCCTCAAAGTCACTTAGTGTTCCAAAATAACTGCTCATTATCCTGACTCCTTTATAGGCAATAGGAGAATAAGAGATGAGGGAAAACTGAGGCACTTCCAAAATAAAAGATTTCTCTATAAGTAGCCTTCCTGGTATGCCAGACT
The DNA here is from genome assembly GCF_000260355.1 of Condylura cristata. Taxonomy (NCBI): domain Eukaryota; kingdom Metazoa; phylum Chordata; class Mammalia; order Eulipotyphla; family Talpidae; genus Condylura; species Condylura cristata. The sequence continues at coordinate 41,300,658 of NW_004567114.1, forward strand.
GCTAGTACATACATCTCATAACTAAGTTCATAAGGACTCTTTATGTAGGATCCATAGTCTTATAACTGGATACCATGATAGCCCTAATACAAGTGGAACTTGTTTCCAAGTAAGACACAGACAAGAGACACAGGTTAGATAATTAATAATTACTTCCCCAAATTCTCAACATTTTTGAAAAGTGGAGGAGATTCCCAGCCAAGATGGTAACATAGAGGCCTCATGATCACACTGAATTTCCAACTACACATGGAACAATTACTGTGAAAGAAATCCAGAAACTAGTTGGGAGAATCCTACATGTAATAAGAATGAGATAATTACAGTACACTGACTGATTTAGTAGGGAATGCTGAGGCACTCTCACCATATACCCCAACCCAATATAATACTATACTTGTGAGAGGAAACTCTCTACTCCCAGTTACTTCCTGAGGTGCAAAGGATTCGGAACCAAAATCTAACACTGCAAATTCTAAGACATTCACCTGACTGGCAGGTTACCAAAATACCTAGTTCTGAAAGACAGGTTTGCATCACAAGAATATAGCATTAAAAAAAATAAAAGTTCTTAAGTGGTTCTTGATAACTTCCCTATAATTATCCCCCAAGCCTCAGAGCAGAAAGAACAGCAAATTTTCTTCCTGAGAGTCAGGATTCTAATTTAGCAGGCACATAAATATTAACAGTGATCCTCCCCAAAAACCTCTGGCACTAAAGAGGTTGTGGCTGCCACCAAAGAGATGAGCACCCAGATTCTCTGGCTCTGAGAACCGAAGGGGATTTATAATCTTGAATCCCATAAGAATGTTGAAAATGAAGTAGACTTATTGTCAGGAGTTAACTTACTAATCCTCCACAAATGAGATCAATGCAGAATAAGCAAATAGTGCATCTTCCAGGCTGCCTCCATCAGCCTGCATCTAGATGCTAACTGCAGTCCTCCCCTTTCAGATGCTGACAGTCCTGGCACAACTCTCAACTACTGGGGCCCACAATAAAGAAATGAAAAGTGTGGACCCTCACAAAGTTTTGAAACAACATGAAGAGTTTGGGTTAGGCTGATCTGTGAGGCTCACCTTCTATACAAGATCACTTAGTCAAGACTAGGAGAAGTAGTTGTGTGATCTAATGCACAGAAAACCACACAGAGAGTCAAAGAAAATTAAGAAACAGAGAAGTATAAAAAAATGATAAAACCTTAGAAACAAACCTTAATGAAATGGAGAGAGTGATTTACCTAATACGAACTTGAAATAATGGTTCACTATGGTCAGGAGAACAACACATGACAGGAAACAGAGCTGAAGAACAGATTACTGACCTGAAAAAAGTCAATAAAGAGTTCAAAACAGATTAGATCAAACAAAAAAATACAAGATCAGCAAACTTAAGTTCAGGTCAATAAAATTAATCAAGGGTGCAAAAAGGTTACAAGAATGAAAAAGTAGAGATGGCAGAGCAATACAGTTGCTCAAAGAAAGAGGCTAGAGAAAAGGAGCATGAAGCTTGTCCAAAGAA
>NW_004567114.1:41303686-41368220 GCF_000260355.1 Condylura cristata
GGTTAGTAACTTGTCCCAGACTACAAACTTAGTAATTGTTAGTGGTCAAGGCTTAGAAGAGCTATCAAATTATAGTTCCATTCATTTTATTTCCAAATTACACATTTCTTATGACAGTTACTGCCAAAGTTTTGAGTATATTTCATCTGGCTATACTTTAGGCAGAAGAAGTGTGTTGTTTTTTAGTCACCAGCTATTTGCTGCCTTAAAGCTGTCATTTTGAAATTTCCAAAAAGACAAAATTGTAATTTATCTTGATAGACAAAATTCCCATAAGAAAAACTGACAACCTTACAGAGTTATTAAGATATTTCCATGTCAAAATACTTTATCCCACAGAAACTGCCTTTTCAAACAAAATCCCTGAGGTGAGTCTGCCAAAGTTATTTAGGTTTGTAATGTATGCTTTCTTACCACTCCCACATTGGGAAAATCTTTTTTTACAGCATTTAAAGATGCACTTCAGTGTCGAAGAATTGGATGTTACTGAGAAACACAAAGGATTCATCCACTGTGGCTAGAAAATAATTTTTAAAGAAAATATATAGAAGCACAGATCTATTGTCATTCAGATGGCAACTCACCTAGCAATAGATACAAAGACTGTCTGTATGTCCATTGACAAATAGCATGAGGAAACTACAATCTTAGATATGCTTCTCTGTCACGAAAAACTTATGTGACCTCAAGTAAATCACCTAATCCCTGAGATTTGGGATTATAACAAATTAAGGTAAATGAGTCTCTACTCTTTCTCCAGGTTCTGCAAATTTGTTTTTGCAATCTGTCTTTAAATACATCTCCAGTGATCTACATATCACTTTAGAGATATGAGGACTCAGAATACATTATATTGTTGGATGAATAGATGTTTGATACAAAAATATATGAATAGAGATGAATGAGACAAAGTAGCTTTCTCACCCAGAAGAAATACACAGCCTGTATTTTTTAATCACTTAACACATAACCTCCTTAAATATAAATTATTTTAAACATTTTATGATGGGATTTATTTTAAGATTTATTTATTTATTTATTTATGCACACAGAACTGGGGTACAAGGGCAGTGAGAGCATTCACCAGAGACAGAGTGGGGAGCAGAGTGGGCAGATTGATGCAGTACACTGCTGAGGGGAGCAGCAGGCAAGACACATGCTGCGCCATGTGGATCACCTCTGGGGCCAGGAGTGGAACTCACACTGGAGCAGCAACGGCCAGCTGCTTGCAGTGCTGCGTCCTAACCCTTTGTGTCACCAGAGAAGGCCCTGATGGGAATTTTCAAAGATAAAAAAGAAGAGTAGGATAAGCTGTCCATATACTACTCATTCAATCCCAAAATACTATTATTCTCTAGTTTTACCTATCCATCAACATTTTTCTGTTGAACTAAAGCAAATCTTAGATTATATCAATTTGTTCATAAACCATATTGATTATAACTTCTACTTTCCAGTTTACTATAGTAACTAGAATTTTGTACCGCAATTTAATTGCTTATTATTTTCTGTTTATGTTGAATGTTGTCAGAATCCTAATTTAAAATCATTTATTAAACTTCTACACAACATTTTCCCTTTCAGAAGGATATAAGAGGGGTAAGAAAGTTTAGCATATATTTTTATGAGCCCTAAAATTCTGATAACAGTGTAAAATGAAGACAAGACTGCTAAAGATTCAGGAAAGGAAACTGGAATAAATTCCTGAAACAAATCTTTATAACATTTACATTTTCACTTGCTTTAAATTCCAGCTACTACGCAAAGCCATGTAAAATTAAGCTCCATATCCAACTTGTAGCACACATGTGTGAGTGTGTGCACACATACACTTTCAAAGTTAACGAAAAATACTTCAAATTTATATACTTTTTATAATTTACATTTCTGCTCCTATATATCATCAAAAGAAATACAAAAATTAACTAAATTTTCTGTGTGTACACTTTTTCTATGCTAACTCCTCCACATCCTTATCTAGCTAGTCTTAATTGGGTTGTTTTTACTTGTAGACCTCCAATTTTGGTTAAATATGACGTAGCCATTAAACACACCTTGATTACCAATAAATTCAACCAGACTCATCCATTTCTTACTTATTATAAATCACTGTTTATCTATTCATTAATGTCTCCTTGAACTATAGAAATTAACACAATATCAGTGAAATGAACTTGAATTTGCATTTCATTATAAGTCTAATTTCCTGACCCATACCATATAAAACCCCCATTACTAAAAGAAAATGATCAATGTTTCCTCAAGGATCATGTCTTACTTTTTTGTCAACATGTTTCGTAAATAAGGACTAGAAGGAGAAAATTTTAAATTTTAAATGTATCTAATCTAGACAGATCAAAGGTAGAACCAAATCAGAAAATTAACACCACAAAGTATTTAGAAAAAAAAAATAGAGCAGAATATCTTCATAACAGCAGTTTAGGGAAGAGCTTCTAGACAAAATACAAAAATTCTTATCCATAAACAAAAATGACTTATTCATCTGGCAAAATGAAAATTAGGAACATATGCTCTTTAAGTCACTTAAAAGAAAAACTAAAAACGGGTAACACAGTGGGAAAGTTGTTGCAAGACATATCAAAACCCTAGTACTCAGTAAACAAAAATATTTTCTCAACATTAAACTAGTCTTTGTGGACAAGTCTCTAAGGATCAGGGAAACAAAAAATAATAATCAAATCAGATGATAGCAAACTAAAAAGTTTCTTCGCAGTGAAAGATACCATCATCCACATGATGTGGTATATCTAAACTACAGCATGCTCAATTACAAAAAGAAAATGAAATCTTGTCATCTGCAATTACATGGGTGGTCCATGAGGATATTATGTTAAGTGAAGTCAGATGGAGAAAGACAAGTATAGTAAGATTTCCTTAGCACGTGGAAGATAAAAGTACAACTAACAACAACAACAATCCTCATAGACTGTAAGAACAAAATGGTGGTTTCAAGAAAAGAAAGAGTAAGGGGAAAGGAAATGAGTAAATTGTCCAAAAAGGGCCAATTATATGGTGGAAGACAGAAATTAGGCTCCTGCTAGTGGTAATAATACGGTATATATAAACGTTAAATTATAATGATGCATGACTGAAATATATATCATGCTATAAACCAATGTTCAATAAAAATTTTTTAAAAAGCATTTCACCTGTAATAATAGTCTAAACACTGCAAAAGAAACTAAGCAAAAGGCATACACAAGAGTATATAAAATGTAGAAACTTAAGTGCCCCACAAACAGTTGAAATTGGTTGAGCTCATTCTTATTACCAATTAGAGAAACAATATTTTGTTTTCAAAAAGATATTATTATGCACTTATTCAGTTGGTGAAAATATTTAACTAGATAATAACAAGATGTTGCTCAAAGATATTGCTGGTAGGAGCAAGCGAACACAAGCTGATACTACTAGTATGGAAGGCTGCTTAATATGATAGTGAAGAAGATAAACATTCCCTATGACTCTTCTATTTTACACTAAATATTTTTCTTAGATAAATTTATACATCTGTACACTAGGAAATATATATGCAAACACACATAGACAGATGTTTATGTACTATGCAAAATGCAAATATATTGAAAAGCATAGCCGAAAACAATCCAATCCAAATTATCAGGTATGTAAATATCTTACATAGCCTATGACAATGAAAATGAGGTAATGATGATTAAATGCAACATCATGGACAATTTTACAAACACAATACAATGCTAAAATAGCAAGATACAAAAGATACATGTAATATCATTTCACTCATAAAAAGTTTAAAAAATAGGAAAACTAAGCCCATTTTAATTTCAGTTGTGTAATAGTCTGTTTCTTAACCTGTGTGAGAATTATATATGCATTTATTTAAATACTTATTAAGTGGTATAGCTTCATTTTATACTCTTTTCAGTATCAAATTTTATACCACTCTAAATTTTCATGTTAATTTGACCTCAGATTCAATATCTTTTTTTTGTTAGTCCTTAAATATTAATATCCATATGTGGTCATAAGTCGTACCACTTTTAACATAAGGATTTAAAAGTTTTACTAAATATTTTAACATTTAGGCTAACAGAAAGAGGATAAGATTACACAACAATTAAATTTTTACCATATTTACTACAGACTCATCTATTAAACAAAGAAATAAAAATTATAAATACAGCTTTAGCTATATTTTTCCTCCCCTTCACTAAAATAACCATTTTTTATTTTCCTGAATCCAGGGCATATCATTAGCAAGGATATTTTACAATCACATATACATATATAACTGCAACTATAAATAATAGAAAACTGGATTTATAATCTATGCAAACTATATCATATCATAATTATATTTTGCAAATAATGTGACAGTGGCTATGATGTACAGTGGAAACCTCTTACAGACCAATGTTACTTCAATAAAAATTTACCGAAAAATTATACTTTTGTTAATAATATATGTTAACTGATGTTCTAATTTCTTTTGTACATTTTTAAAAGATTTATTTATTTATGCATACAGAAATGGCATATAGGCCAAAGGTGCGGGTGTGGTGAGTGGATTCACCAGAGACAGAGTGGAGAGCAGAGCAGGCAGATCTACTGAGAAATACTGACTGCTGAGGCAAGACAGGAGAGGCCTGCTATGCCATGTGGATTACCTCCTGGCCAGGGATCGAACTCTTGGGAAGCCCCTGTGGCTAGCTTCATAGTGCTGTGCTTTAACCTGTTGCACCACCAGGGAAGGCCCTCTTTTTTACATTTTAACTGATACAGAGTACTGTCCTATACCAATAAAACTACCGACTAATCCATTCCCTAATTGAGAGATAGTTTTATTCTAGTTGTTTGCTCTAGAAAAGAATGCAGCTTTTAATTATACACACATATACATATACACACATCTCCTTGCACATATTAGTTATCTCAAGAATTTTTTTTTAAATATACAGGCAACAAAGAAATCAAATAAGTCACTCAATCTCACCACTAGAGGTAATTGCTTTAAATATCTTTACATATACTATTTTTTCATAGACATAATAAAACTGGGAAATTACATAACATAGACACACATGGTGATTTTGTAGCCTGCTTTTTACTTACAGTGAATAATTTCAAATACCATAAAATAGCCTTCAGATACATGGTCACAAATGGCTACATGGTGTTCCTTTGTGTAGATGAATCATAATTCATAAAATGATTTCTTATTGTTAGACATGTAGCTATTTCCAACTATTCTTTTCTCTCCAATTTCCTGTGCTCTAGGCAATCTAACTTTCTTTCAGTTCTTCACATTTAACTGCTTCTTTCATGCATCACAGCATCTGTACAGATGGATTACCCTGCTTTCTCACACATTTCAAATGGCCAATTTCTTCTCTTTGAGAGCTCAATGTCAATATTCCCTGGCAAAAGAGACATTCTCTAAGAGCTCTGTATAAATTATTACTCTGTTTTTCAGTTGTTTTTTCCTGCCCCCAAATAATATCTCTCAGGCCATGTACCTATGGATAGATAGGTAATAGATTGGTAAATAGGCAGGTGGAACGGGAGGGAAGGAGGGGTGTTGGAGGGGTTATGGAGAGACAGTCAATTGGTTGGCTTTTATATTTGTGTTTATTTCCAAGAGGACAAAACATAGTTGTTCTTTATCACCTTCATATTTAGATAGGTTATGTACTATCTACATAGTGTAGAAGTGACATTCACATTGCAGTTATAATATATTTGTATATTTACTATAACAATATTCCAGCAGATAGTCATAAAGGAGTCCCTATTTTTAATTTAATTCAGTGCTAGCTTCAGAATATTCAGTAACTATTCATTGAATGATTGACAACTCATCGTTATCCCCTATGCCAATGTTTCATGTTTTTTTTTTTTCTTCTGTGGTTTCTCAGGGTTCCATGTTAATACTGATATTACCAAACAGGATGATTGTAATATACACAAACATAGAACCTTTGTCAATTTGGCTCAAGAACAGTAATTTGACATACAAAAATATTGAATATAATACCATGCCATTTTGATAGTTAAAAATATGCCTAAGCCACCTCATGTATTTAATTAATTTGGTAAAAATAAGTAAGTAGATGATCAGCATGTTACAAAACAGGCTTTAGAATTTTGGCTGTTTTGGCTGACAAAACTAATGAGACATTGTGCTTTTTTTATAGCATTATTTTCATATTTCATATGTAAAAATTAAATGTTGATATCTACAAAAAAAATGCTTCAAAGATAAGTCAATGTTGAGTCCTCCCTGGCAGTGCAACCAGTTAAAGTGCAGCAATCTGAAGCTAGCCACAGACTGCAGGACAAGTTTGATCCCTGGTCAGAGAGCTGACACACATGGCATGACAGACCTCTCCTATTCTGGCCACTGCTCCCCTCAGCAGTGTATTTCAGTCAATCTGTCTGTCCTGCTCCCCATTCTGTCTCTGGTGAATCCTCTCACTCCCTGAACCACTGGACTGTACCCCAGCTTTTGTATGAATTCATAAATAAATCTTTAAAAAATTAAAGATTAGTTAATGTTGAAATTATAAAACTCCAGTTCTGACAATACTGCACACTAACACTTGTAAACCACAAGAACCTACTCTACTTTCACTAATGCAAACACCATACTATGCTTGTAAATTTAAGAATAATGAAAGCATATTTGGCACAATTAGAAACAGTCTCTTCCTATGTCTGACAGTATGAAAAATAAACCTTGGCAGCTGCATTTCAGCTATGTTAGGAATTTTTCTGACAGCTTTCTTCTCTATTGCTCATAAGAAGAGGACTTAAATGAATTAATGTCAGGCAGATTAGTCAAATTCTGTTCAAACTGACAGAAGATTATGTCTGTATAGTTACTTTAATCCCTCAACCTTGGTCTAAAGAATGGGACAATGTCCTGCATTTTAAGAATAGATTTTTGGTTACCAAATGTATTTCTTTGAGAAAAGTCAACATTATCTCTAGTAATAAAGATAAAACAATAAATAATTAAAGGTAGAGCTCAGTCAAATAGTGAATTAGGGAAACCCATGAAGTCAGAGTATAGTTTGCATATATGTGCACTTGAGGTTTACTTATGGGCCCATAACTAATTTGGATCAGACATGATAAGAGAGCAATATCTTAGATAGTAATATCTAATATCAAAAGTTGCAAATCATAGTTTCTAAGATGGGTAAAAACCTTTAACATTGAGTAAAGCAATTGCTTCAATTTATAGATAAGGAACAAGGTGAGAAACAAGATAGTGAAAAGAACTGCCTGAAAACATATAAATCATTAATTTCATAGGAGACTAAAGAGTGTGTCTACCTACTAGAGAGTTGTATACTTTACAGCATCTACAATGACAGTGAACACAAAAGGACACACAGTACCATAGCTACAATTATAGTAATTTTGGTTACCATTTTTAGCAACACTAATCTATTTTTATTGATAACTTTATCAATACCCAAATAGATAGACTTCCACAATTATTGGTAAGTTCTGAACTTTTCCTCACAAATAAGCATTTCAAAATACATGAAATAATATATTTTGCATTTCAAAATTGCTCTCTTGAAATTTAAATATCTTAATGGTATTGCTGAATGACTGACATATCATTCCCCTGCCACTCCAAAATAAATAAATAAAAGTACACTCAGAGAATTCTGGCTACAATCAAATACAGAATAAAATAGTAAATAAATAAACAAACAAAATTAATTCATTATAAACCTGGACAGAAATGATTTTAATGTAAATGTAGAAACTAGTCAAAGGAATACAACAATATGAGAAGCATTTCTGTTTGGGAAAACCTGCTGAAATTCAGGTAAGAATGATGAAAATTCATGGTATTCTGTTTGGGGGATATTCTCTTTCACCCCTCCACAAGCTCAGTCTGTGTGAGCTTTGTCTGGATGAGTTTTGATTCTGTTCTACTACCCTACAGTTATGGAATTGATTGAGGAAAGCATTTTCCCTGGATAAAGCTCTGCATACATACAGCTGTGTCAGAGAGGTCTCAAGCTATCAGTACAATCTTGATCTACCCTGCAGTTACAGTGTGCACATGGAAACTCAAAATGACCAAGCAGAAAGTAAAATGTAGGACAACTTTGCAAACATTCTAAAATGTGAACATGTTCTTCCAACACACAAATCCATCATGAGATGATGGACACCAGCTGAAAGGAAATTCCACCTAGGTGTACAAGTGGTAGAAATGAAAAGCACCAGAAGTGGTAAACATGTGACTTAAGTTATAAGACTATGAATAATTTTTCATTTCATCTCTTCAAAAAAAAAAACATAAGATTATTCAAAACAAAAATAACAGCTCTTTATTGTCAGGTTCACGATAGTTATTGATGCAATATATGCACCAGTAATAGCACAATAGGATACATAAGAATGGGAGATATATTAAAGTTTCTATATTCACTGGAATTAAATTATTATTCACCTGAAGTAAATTGTGATAAGATATACATATATATAGACTTCAGGAGAGACTTGTCTTACTAAAAGGAAAATAAGGATGCCATTCTGTTCCTTATGATGGTATGTATGGCTGTGGCTGAGTTAGTTCCCTTGCTCTTGCTTAAAACTGAAACGTACTATTCCATCAGGTAGTTTGCCATTATAATTACTTATACCAGTCATATTCATGTTTAATAATTACTTGAAAATTTTCTAAATTTGCCATGGGAAAACAATTGAAAGCAATGTATAAAACCAAATCTCAAAGAATAGCATTAAATTTTTTTCTTTTATTAATTGTTCTTAGTTGCACATGGAAGAATTAATTTTAGGACAACTAATTCCACTTAGTGTATGACTCTTATTTTATCCTTTTCCTAATAATATTAAAGATAAATATATTCCCATACAGCTTCCCTAAATTTTTATTTTTAAGTACAAACATACTTAAAATACCAGTGGCATGTTTCAAACTATGTGATATTTAGTTGTAATACCTGATGGACAATTAGAATTTATGAAATTCATATAGTTCAGTTAGATTTTATTTTGATAGCTTTTGTTTGTAAGTTGTATTTTTATTTTAAAATTATGTCTTGATGTTTCAAGCTTTCAGGAAAATAAACTGAGTAATTATAATCCTACTTGCTAAAAATTTACTTCTGCACCTACCTAATATTAACCTTGGCAACTAAAAGTATAAAGGAATAGATTTCATTAATCCATTGACATTCTTCCTTTCACTTCAGGCTTTCATCATCTCCTGGCCTTCAGAAGATTTTTTCTTATAAGAAAAGTAGTCTCAGTAAAATGTTCTGACACAAAACAAGTGGCATAAATGACTGACAACTAAGCATTCACTTAAAGGAAAATCAATTATCAAATGGTTCTTCAAAAAACGCAGACTTAAATAGTGAAAGTTAAGAACAACTTACTATAAATTTGATTTTAATTTAAATTATATGTGGGCTGTTACTTTTAGATTCATTCTCAGTGTGATAGGTATTATACTTTGCTTTATTTAGCAAATAAGAGAGATGGCTTGTGGAAAAGAGTAGCAATGAGATCTGGAGTATTCTGAGTTCAAGCAGTTTGGTAAGTTAGAGAAACTACTTCAACCTTCTATGTTGTAGCTTCCTTGTCATAAACAGTTGTGGAGATAAAAAGTGTTAGTTCATGTAATACAGATTACTACCTGATCACACAAGAAGTATTTGGTAAAAGTCAGAACTATCTTATTTATTAATATATGCATATGCTGTCCACGCTCAGGTTGCTGTAACAAAATACCAGAGACTGGGAGACTAAACCAATAAACATTTATTTCTAAACAGTTCTGGGAATATCAGATCAAGTTGCTGGCAGAAACAGTGCCTAAGGAGGGTCCTCTTTCAGATACACTGCAGGCTGTTTTCCCTTTACAGAATAAGGTGACCTTTTCCTTGGTGTGTCCATGGGGGAAAAGTGAGATCTCCTGTCACTTTCTCTCTTTACAAGGACTGTAATCCCAAAATGAGGTCCTCATTATATATCTTGTTTTATCTATATCTATCTATCTATCTATCTATCTATCTATCTATCTATCTATCTATCTATCTATCTATCTATAATATATATATAGTTAGAAAATATACAAATTATAAAAATGGAGAAAATTTCTTTGGATCAGATAGTACCATTTCATTATTGTATACAAACTTAGCACAGGACCTGGCATAACTGTAGGTACTCAATAAATATGCTTGTTTATTTTCTTAGAATATCAGTTTTGCTTTTAAATTTTTCCTCAAAAGCTTTATTAAAAATGTTAGTGTAGGCCCTCCCTTGTGGCGCAGCAGGTTAAAGCATAGCACTGAGAAGCTGAAGCCACTTTCGCATGAGTTCGATTCCCGCCTGCCCCTGAGGTGACCACATGGCTTGGCAGACCTCTCTTGACCCGCCCGCTGTTCCCCTCAGCAGTGTACTTCGTTGATCTGCCTGTTCTGTTCCCTGCTCTGTCTCTGGTGAATCCTCTCACCCTCCGATTCTCTGGCCTGTACCCCAGTTCTATATGAATAAATAATTCTTCAAAAAAAAATGTGTAACTGATGTAAAAATAATTCTTTCCATTAAGTTATCTTTTGAAAGTATATGATTTTATTCACAGAATATTATATAAGTTCCATAAAAAAAATCTAAAATACACACTTGTATCATCATTTAAGTGAATTTGAACAAAGTAAATATGATATATTGTGGCTTCTCTTTTATAGGCCATTTCATTAATAATATGGTTATAAAAAAATCTAAAATCTTCAAAGCACAAAAAAAGTTATAAATATTTCATGACAGACTCAGGCTATTAAATTACACTTACAGAGAATTCTGCAATCCACTGGCTAGACAGAGGTAATGACACTTGGCATCAAAGTGTCAAAAGATTCACCTGATAAGGAAAAAATAACCCCATTTTGTTTAAGCAGGAGGTCAATGTTCAGCAAGCTTTTCCTCCCTGGAAGGGTAATGATTTCAACACAATTACCCCTCAGCTGTCAAAATCCAAAGGTCAGATTTGACCATTTGCTATTTTTAAATGCACTTACAGGGCCTATCTATCAGCTAGCCTGAAGTTTGCAGTTAACTATACAAATAATTTTGAGCACTAGTGAGAAAGAAGAGAATTTTGAAATAGAAAGTGCTAGTTAACCTGTGAAATGGATGTTCAGTAAAAAAACTAGTATGTTGAGTGATTTTGATATATTAAAGTTTGGAAACCTAACTAATACCAGTTAATGAGAAAGTAAGCAGCTTTTATTCTATCTAATCTACCAGAGAATGAAGGAAATAATTAGCTGTTTTCAATATTACTCATACTTTCAAAAAAGTCACAGCAATTTTTTGTCGTTCTCATTTTATTATCTTTCTTTCTGTATCCTTAAATTGCTTAGTCATTCTCAGTTCATTTCTCAATGTGCCCCACGAAGAAATTTCAGCTGTTTTACAAAGATTCTGTGGTATTAATTATTAAATCAGTAAGATACTTAGGCTATTAGTTTGTGCCTAGTTTTTTTTTTTTTAATCAGTAATTTGAAGGTTCTCTTGTTTCAAGAGTTAAAATACATAATTAGCTTTTCCACTGAGACACTAACATTCACACAAACATTTGATTTCCTACAGAAAGGTTTTAGCTACCCATGGGGTGTTGGTGTTCTGGAAATTCTACTCTTTACTGGGTTGGTGGGGTGGGGGTCTGCAGTTGGGAAAGCACCCCCTTGGCTCCAACCCACATTTCTAAATCAGATTGATAAATGAACTTGAGGTTGGGGCACCCTGTTCCTAACTGACTGAATATACACATTTCTCCATTTCCTCCTTCAATACTACTACATATTGAAAATGTAAAACATTTTCCCTACTTAAGCAGAAATACTCTGAGTACATGTAGAAATCAGTAAAATAATTATATATAGCTTTGGGAAGTCTGGATATATATGTAACCCTGAGTTTTGAAAACAATGCCTGGAAGAAATAAATCATGCTATAGACTCAATGGAAATTTATCATTGTCTGCAAAACCTAACTTTGTACAACTTGATATGGTGTATGCTAACTGGTTGTTTTGACCATTAGTTCTCAATTGTTAATTCTGTAAGTGCTTGCCTGGCAGTGTCTGAGAAAAACATTCTCAAACATAATATTTGAGTAAGTATGGGAAGTTACATGAGGTTCCATATTTGTGAACCTTTTCTAAATGATCAAATATGGAGCCATATTTGTATATGAGTGGCCTAGGAAATCACTGTGGTCATTTTGACTCCATTAACTTCTATCTCAATCTATAACATGAACTTTACAGAACAGATATAAATTATAAAAGAATAGATATAAATGGAATAAGAACAAATTTCTTGTTCTCATGATAAGGTCTCAAGATAAATTCAAAATGAAATATCTAAATATATTTTTGTCCAATCTCAAAAGGCACACATAGTAATTTGTAAATAATAATTTCTATGACTAAGCCTACTGACTAGCAAAATATATTGAACAGATCCAGTTTATGCTTATTTATGAAAGATAACATTCTATAGAAAGAATAAAAAGTTGTTTCTTATAGAACAATGTAACTTTCTGGTGGGAGAAGGGAAGGAATCAGTCCCATCCATTCTTTGACTTGTTTAAAATCTATCACTTTGCATATTCACCTAGTCTTAGGGAACAGAAAAACTATTTATCTTAGAAATAGAATTCAAATTACTAAATGAATATTTCCCTTTGGAACAGATCAGCTCAATACTTATGAAGTCCATTTTAATAAGTAAATTTGTTCAACATACAGATCAAATTCCAATGTTAATTAACATCTTCTAGAAAACCCTGAATAATAAAATTCAAACAGAATTTAAATTATAATTTACATGAACATTGATTTCTATTTTGATAAATTGTTTTCTCTTAGTAACTTGCATTCTAATTGAAATGTTAATGAACTCTATGTAACCAAAATTTTAGTTGTGGAGCATTTGAGCCACTAAAACTTAAAATACAAGCAAGAAGGACAAAGCTTAAATTAGAATTAACTAAAGGAGTGGATGAGGAGCTAGCAATAAAAGATTAAAGACAGAGAGCCTTGAAATGAGGGAATGAGGTAAATAATGACCAGAAAGACAAGTTGGTACTAAGGTGTTAAGATTTAGTGTTTGGTTTGTGGTTTTTGTTTGTTTGTTTATATTGTCTGTCCTTAATATGGGCACAAACAGCTGTTGATGAAGAATAGGGAAGAGAAAATATTAGAAAATGAGAAAGTTGATTAATTCTAGCTTAAATGATGGCCCAGCCTAGTGGCTGCTTGCCTAAAAACAGCATTGAAATCAATGGGCAGATTTTCAATTAGGGACATTGGTATTGGATTTGATGGTGCCTAGAGAACTCAGGAAAGTGATGCTCAATGGGGCAATGATTATAATGCATGAAACAAAACATAATCTTGGGGGGAAATAATTGATTAACAATGCTATAGTAGATCTCCCCAAATTAAAGCAGTTAGGGAATTCTTGTTAGTTGTAACTGTTCTCCACAGATTATGAATATAATCCATCACTAATGTATAGATATTTTTACTCCCCTGGCTTGTGACACGTAAAAAATTCCAGTCATGACCAGTAACATATAAAAGACATAGGTTAATAGTGGAGCCTGAAGAGACAAAGATAATGGAAGGCCACAGGCCTGTGGAAAAAATGTTTATCATCACATATCATCAAGGAAACACAAATCAAACCACAATAAAAACACATTCTCACACCTGTGAGAATGGCGCATATTAAAAAGACCAATAAAACAACTACTGGTGAGGGTGTAGCAAAAAAGGTCCTTCTTACTGTGTCGTTGAAAATGTAGCCTAGTCCAGCCTCTGTGGAACACAATGAAAATGTTTTCTCAAAAGAAATTTCCATATGACCAGTAATTCCACTCCTAGTATCTGCTCAAATGCAAAAACGTGTACACCTATGTTTATTATAGCACTGTTTACAATGGTGAAAACATGGAAACAATGTGTCTAAAAACAGATGAGTGGCTCAAGAGGATCAAGAAAATATGATACATACACAATGGAATACTACTCAGCATGAAAAAACAGTATGAATAAAATAAACTCTGACATTTGCAGGAACTTGGATGGAGCAGGAATGGGTTTTTCCTAAGTGAAACAGCCAGAAGGAGAAAGATAAATAACAGATAGTGTCATTCATATGTGGGATATGTAGAAACCAAACAAAGGTTCAGGCAAAGGCATACATTATAACCACTCCTTGAAAGCCAACCATAGAAATGAGGCATCTAGAGGGTGAGATGGAAAAGGAGGGATGAGAACAGGTTGGGAGAGAGCACATACAGTAGGGTAGAGAAATATGGGTACACTAGTTGTAGGTATGCTACAGAGACTACACCTGGAGGGGAAAACCCAATACTTTCAAAATACTACCAGTGATGTAAGTCAATAGTACTATAGTAAAAATTTTATTTTAAAAAAATGGTAGTGATATGTTTTAGAGCAGCAGTTCCCAGACTTTAGTATACATATCAAACAGCCAGGATCTTTTTAAAATGCAAATTTTTATTCAGTAGGTCTGAGGATAGTTCTGATATTCTGTCTCTAGCAAACTCCCAGAGGATCCAAGTGTTAATGGTCTCAGGGACATGCATTGAATAACAAGGAATTAGAGACTGGAAAAACTTCTAGAAATAAGGTAAAAAGTTCTACTGATATGGAATAAGTCATACATAGGAGAAGGCAATGTACAAACTATTGTGTATTAAAATGCAGGAAGAATATAGTCAAACAACAATCTGGTATATCTCAGTTCTGACCACCACAACCTTCTTAGTAACTCCTCTTATTGTGAGCAGTCCAATATACCTAGTAAATGGAAAACTAGTACACTAGTCCAGGAAAAACAGTATGTGCATTCCTCCAGATGAGATAAACCTTTATTGGATAACACATGTCCACACTAGAACTATTTTAACTAATAGTAAATCTTTATGAACTTTCACTAAATTTTACATTTTTCCAGAAATGTTATATGTAAATTCCAATCAGAAATATTATAAAACCCAGAGATTCTAGATTATGAGTTGAGGTAAATTACAACCTGAAATAAAAAGACATTTCAAAATGCCCATTAACCTTCAATGTATCTTAAATATGGCATGAAATCAATATTTAGTGACTAAAGAAGAACTTAGAATAAGAGGCATGAGATAGAATTGCCTAGATATGCACTGTGGCAAAAACACTGTTTGAAAAAGAGTGAAGACAAATGATGGTCCAGAAGTACAAAAGACAGAAATCTATGGCAGCATGTATAAAATAAGTGACAGTGACATCTATAGAGATAATGGATGACTTCATATTGCATAAATACGTTACACAAATAACAGGGAAATAAAGAATGGCCTTCACTTGACAAGTACTTTCATTGCTCTATGCAAAAGAAAATCTTTTTGTAAGGTTGGTGCTTAGTCGGCCTCTGGGAACTTGAATTTCAAGAGGATAGAGCTCCACTATGCCTAGAACAAGTAAAAGTCACACAGTGCCTACACATGGTTTGTGGTTGTTTATGGACAACGTATACTTTCTAAATGGAAAATGGCAAAGAAATATGGTAGAATATAGGCAGAAAGGACCGACATGACTGGTCACAATAAAATGTTTGGACATAAAAAATCTAGTGCGTTTTCCCTAGTAGACAGTATTTCAGGTATGTCATCTACATTCATTGCTATGAAATGATACATTCTCTGTGATTCTACTGGAGAGTGTAGCAAGAAGCTCAGACCTTGCTTCATTGGGACTTCTATCCAAGAGCCTTTTTTGTTTACTAATTTTGTTGTGAATCTTTTTACTATAGAAAGTCATGGCTTTGAGTATGATTGTCTAAATACTGAGTTGTATGGTTCTTACATAAAGTCAACAAATTTGAAAATAATAGTTGCAGAAACTCTGACCCATCATTCACAGGTGTATCACAGGCATAAAATAACCAGGGAGGAGGGTCCTCCCTGGTGGTGCAGTGGGTTAAAGCACAGCATTAAGCTTAAGTCACTTCCACATGAGTTCGATTCCTGCCTGCCCAAGAGGAGATCCACATGGTGTGGCAGACCTCTCCTGACCTGCCCGCTGCTCCCCTCAGCAGTGTGCTTCCCCACTCTGTCTCAGGTGAATCCTCTCACCCTCCGCATCTCTGGCCTGTACCCTAGTTCTATATGAATAAAAAAAAAAAAAACCAGGGAGGAGAAAACAACAACATCGAGTTTGGTTCATGCAACTACTGTCAGCTTTACAGCCAATAGCATTAGTCATCTATTTTTAGTACACTAAGAGCTTCTTGGTAGTCTTTATTTTCTTACCACAAATCTCTGCTCTATTACCATCTTCCATATTAATTAGATTTCTTATTCCCTTAGTTTCCCTAAATTTCACATAATCATTTTTACTGTATGCTACTCTATCTTCATTACTATTACAATACCCAGATTTGTTTTTTTTTTTAAAGATTTATTTATTTGTTCATACAGAACTGGGGTACAGGCTAGAGGCTCAGGGGCAGTGAGAGGCTTCACCAGAGACAGAGTGGGGAGCAGAACAGGCAGATCTACGAAGTACACTGCTGAGGGAAGCAGCGGGCGGGTCAGGAGAGGTCTGCCACGCCATGTGGTCACCTCCGGGGCAGGCGGGAATCGAACTCATGCGGAAGTGGCTTTAGATTCTCAGTGCTGTGCTTTAACCAGCTGCGCCACCAGGGAGGGCCTGTTTTTTTTTTTTCTTTTTAATAAATCTTTATTTTAAATCTATTACATACTAGTAGGGTAAAGATTAACATCTTAACATGACCTATAAAGTTCTGAATTGCCAAGTTCATGCCCACTGTTCTGATGTCACCTTCCATGTCCTCCTCTGAGTTCTATGTTGCCTTTTTTTCTATGCTTTTTTACATCTTGCCCCCTTTTTCTGTTTAAGTCTAACTTTTATATATAGATTCAATAGGGACATTCTCTTGTAATACATTCTCTTAGTACTATAAATGATCATAGATATGGAGCCCCTCACAATACATTTGCATCCATTTTTAATATTGTCAAATAAAGGTCTTTATAGGGATGAGATATTCTACCAAGATATGGATTTTTTTTTCTTCACATCCATCTCTACAATGCTTGAAAGCACCTGGTATAAGGTAGGTGCTCAATAAGTATTTGTGAATGAATGAATTTATGAAACTACTAGTCACTATCCTTAACAATGAAGCAAATAATAATGTAAATAGAGTACAAAGTTTTTCCAAAAGAGAATTCTTTCCCAGAGGTAAAATAAGGAAATATATGCCAAAAAACACAAAGCATACAGTATTTGTAAATGGAGAGAGAAGAAACTATCACTTTCTACTAAGGTGACTAAGGGAAAGAATTAGAGCAATTTAAATGGTCCCTTATTCTAGTTCTTCCCACAGCAACAATCCTATCCAAAGCTATATGCATTTCTAGCCTGAATTCAAGTATCTCTGTTCACCTTCTATATTCCAGTCTTTCCTCCCATCCCTTCAAAATTTTCCCCAAAATTTAGTAGGGAGATCTTAGTGAAATGTGATTCTAATGTATTACCTCCCAGTTTAAAACAACTAACAGCTTGTGAGCTAGGAGGTAAGTTTGTATGATTATGTTAAATAGGTAAAAATTAAAAGTAAGAAGAATTAATGACCATTTTCTAGCTTTGTTGTACCACTAGAGTTACTGTACACCAGCAACCTTTAACTAGTTCTTGATAAATGAAAATGTAACATAGGTAAGTGCCTATTCTATCCCAATGAAAAGGAGAACCTCAACCCAAATGACATTTTTATGAGGAATAATATAAAGTCTAAAGAACAATGCAGTAAACAAAAGCTGAGCTTCCATGTAGTAGTGTTAATGAAAAATAGATTAACACCTTGGTGTATCTGAACCATAATACTAGGCCATATATTACAAAGATGACAGCTGCTATTGTGTCCAATAAATTGAGTTACTTTCATATGAATAACATTTCTGTCTTTATGGCAAGCTGTCACTTCTAGAGTGACCAAGAGTGAAAAAGGGGGTTACCTAATAGTCCTAGTACATGCAGCCAGTAGGATGACAGTTTTGAGGTAACCTACAGACTTCTCTTTGCTCTTAGAATAAAATTCAATATTGTTATTAGAACGTAGGACCTGACTCTGTAATATAATTACTACATACCATTTACTGGTTACTATACCCAAGTATCCTTGCCTGCTTTCAATTCCACCAGAATTATTTTCTTTCCTTTCTCTCTCCTACCCTCCCTCCCTCCTTCCCTTCTTTGCTTTCTTCCTCCCTTCCTGGCATAAGCTATTCCTCAGGCTTAGAAAGGGATCAACTGCCTATATTTCATTAAGCAGTATTTCTAATGCTGCTGAGGTATTCAAATTCAAAATCAGTCTCATGTCCAGAATAGGACATCATGGTAAACACACTTAACACAGTGTGCTTTTCTGTCATAGCTCCTGACAGAAGTATAATTTATGTGAATTTTCTTCAATTTGATCCTTACCAACCTATAAGTTTTATAATGGTACAGGCCCTGTTTATCTTGTTCATAACCATAACCTTTAGTACTTAAAATGGTGTTTGACCCATATTAGGCACTTAATAAATACTTTTGAACACAGTAATTTTAAAGAACCAAAGCATTCAATGTAAAACAATGTAAGCAAAATCAAGGACTCCCAGATGTGGGTATGCTAGCAACTATGACTTATGGGAGAAAATAGTTGATGAAATGATAAGATTACTCAGAGGTAAGAACTGAGTTTTCTGACTAATAGTAACTAATAGTAATTAATAGTAACTAATAGTAACTAATTGAGTAACTAGTAAAGAAAATACATAAGCAAATGACATATTAAAGTGATGCATCAGCTATGGGAGAATTGTTAGAAAGGCATTACAGTCACAGAGAAAACTTCACCCAAAACTGCTGTTTGACATTTTTTTCAAGTGTGCATTCAATTGTTTCAAGAATAGATTGTATCTTGTGGCACAAGTCAAGTATCAATAATACTATAAAGATCAAAATTATATATACTGTTTTCACTGGCCATTTATAAAACTAAAAATAATTATATAAAAAAAAACAGGAAAAATTGACTAGATGGAAAGTTACTGCCTATTAACAATTTAATAAAAGAGGATATAAAAGCAGGAATTCTAATTACCTTGATATGAATGAAAATAATGATACAAAATTACCAGGAAGATACAGCAAAGGCAGTTATGGGGGGTGGAGGTGGGGGTTGATAATTGCTATATATACTCATAGTAAAAGAAAATGTCAAATAAACAAGCAATATTACATCAAAGGCAACTTAAATAAGAGTAACTAATAAGATCCAAAGTTAGTAGACAGAAGGACATACTAAAAATAAGAGTGGAAATAAATGAAATAGTGATTAACAAAAAAGAAAAGAAAAGAGAAAAATCAGTGGCACTAAGAGCTGGTTCTTTGAGAAAATAAACAGAATTATGAGACATCTATCTAGGGTAACAAAAAAGAGAAGGGTGAAAACATTAATGACAGAATCACAAATGAAATATGAGAAATCACTACATATAGCAAAGAAATACAAAAGATCATGAGATTACTATAAACTATATGCCAATGAATTCCATAACCTTGAAGAAATGGACACATTTCAAGATCAATATAATCTACCAAGAATAACCCTGGATGAACAGATGACCAATTACTAACATGGAAAAATGAAACAATAGTAAAAACTCTTCCAAAAGCAAAACCCCAAGAATTAATTCTATCAAACTTTTAAAGAAAAGTTAATACTCACCTTGCTCCATTTAAAAAAAAAAAAACACAAGAAGGAAGTCTCCCTAATATATTTTATGATGTCAACATTGTTCCCCACTGCTAAGATTCTGGTTTTTCTGATGAACAATTTTTTTAACCTCTATTGGTTCACTAGATTAGAACTGCTTTGTTAACATACCATACAATCTTTAAATATAATTAAATGACATATAATGGATAATGTAACACTGTCCATATATTTCTACATTTTTAGTAACTAACCTTTTAACTAAAAATATGACTTATTAGTGGTATATATAATCATTAAATTGTATTTTGGAATTATGGCAAAATCCCTTCTAATCTTTATGAATAAACAAGCAACTAATTTTAAACAAGGAGAGATTCACTAAGCTCTATGAAATTAAAACAAACAATATAAAAAATCCCAAACATCAGTTGCATAATACATTCATGGTTTCCTTCTCCTCGTGTCATAGTCAACAGACATACACGTTTTATGTTATGTCACATGTCATTGTCAGTGGCACATGGGGGGAAGGATGTTTTCATCACTGACTTCACATGGTCATTTAGGAACCCAGAAGATTTGCATGTATTAGTTCACCACATTCCAGTCTCTTTTTATAAAAGCAGTATATGTTCTATATTTTTTAAGTATTTCCCAACAGCCGTCAGATTCTAATCCCATTCCATATAAATTGCAGAAAAATTGCATTTTTTTTTCTGAAAAAGAATAATCACTGCATCTAAATAACTGGAAAAACTTTAATAGAAAAACTTTATAGTAAGTTCCACTCATGTGAATATGGTAAACATAGGCATAAATGTATAAAACTATAGTCTAAATTTTGATCATAACTCACCTTTAAGGGATAAAAGAGACCTATAAGCTATAGCTCAAAAACTTGTATACCTTGTAGGAAAGGAACAATACTTTATTTCACCATATTATAAAGGCTAAAAATAATTAACTGCAGAAAATATAATCATGGTTATTAATGCCTCAAATGTCCTAGCTTTGTAAATCCTCTAAAACTAGTAAAGTCTGATTCCCCAATATTAATATACAGACAGCCCAGCAATACATTAACTCACATGGCCCATTTAATGTGAGCTATGATGCTTGGGTGCAAAAGGCCAATTAAAGATGAAGAGTTAGGAAGTATTTTTCCAGCCTCATGAATTAGGAAAGATCCACTATGCTCTATTGCCATTTGTTCCTAAAGCTTATGTAAATCATACAACCTACTGGAAACCTTATAAAATAAATGTAACTCTTTTGACTCAATTCAAAGAAAATTATTCCTATAGCAGGGATCAACATATCCCACTAGATTTTTGCCTTTTTATAGTAGCTATTTCAAATAGCTTTTTCCTCACTCTAGTAAATAATCCAAAGTCTATGAGAAACTGCATTTGGCAAGCTAAGCCATGGTTTTCTAATTAACAGGAATGAGTGCTGGTCATAATGAGATGGGATGATTCCAAACACTGTAACTGAATTCTCTTTCACCTGCCTATTATTATCCACAGTTGTTTAAGGAAATATTAAGAGGAGGTACTCCAGGCAGTTGCATATGTAACAAGAAGTTAAAATACGTCTTTCTGACTCAGTTTCAGTTGAGACTAAAATAAATGATATGCATCAAACATGTAAATGAGCACAAGACAGCTGATCATATAAAAAATTGACAAAGAAAATATTAACAGCAAGAATTCTTGGACTTCTCAAGCAAACCAGGATAATAAAGTAAGTCAAGTCAGAGAAAGAATGGATTTCTGAAAAGACTTATTCATTGAAATACCCACCCTTCCCAAAAGGCATGTGATAAATGTAGTAAGTGCTAACATATCTATCTAAAACCATAGAATGGGCATTGTTAGTGCATTATTTCCAAATCCTAAAGTGTCAGCTCCCTATAGTTTGAAGGTATAGAGAATGTCTCAGGGTCTAAAAGTGGCTTGTGGAGTGGAATAAATGTGAATGCCAGGCCCAAGATTTTGAGCCATGCCAGAAAGAAAAAAAGCAAGTGTAGAGTTGTTTTAAGTAAGAGTTCCCACTTTCCCTTAGGAAACACAAACAAGCACATATATATACACACATACACACCCCTACTTATTAGGGAAAAAAATCAGCCTATAACATCTACTAGACCCATCAAGCTTGAAGTTAGCTTATGACATTAACAGGCATTTTCCAAGTCAAGTAAGACAGTTCTTTGCCCTATGTCATTTTCTCTCCACCTATTTCTATTTGTTGATGCTGAAATTAGAAGAGGAAGTGAGATACAAAGAGGTATAGAGGGAAAAAAATGTTAATCATATGTACTATCTTACCCCCTTTATTAAATCAAAACTTGCTGTCTATTACAGGCCTTGGCTAAGGGAGAGAGATATTACCAATAGCAGAACTTTCATGTAGAGGGAGAAGAATTCGTAATCTTTAAGGAAAGTGAAAATAACATTGTCTTTACATAGACTGAGTTTTTTTTTTTTAACTTAACATTATATTTGTAAGTTAGAACAACACAAACCATAAGATTGTTATCAAAGAAAAGTCTTTGCCAAGATTCCATGAAGGATCAGGGTAAGAATACTGGTTCTCTGAATAAGTGATCTTGGACATGGAATATAAACATAACATTATTTTTAATTAAAAATAAATCATGTGTACTAAACATCCAAGTGAAATAGTATTCATGATTTAAAAGAATTTTGACCACAATGACTTTGGGGCCCTTATCTATGACAAATGATTTAGACCATCTATGGAACATAGATCACCTTCTTGTTTATATTAGGAAGGTCAAAGCAGCCAAGTAATTTCCTTAAAGCCATAGTGTTCTTCCATTATCAGTATTCCAAATTGTTAATTGCACATCAAGGAGAAACCAGTTTCTCCCCCAAAACATAAAGCATTTGTCCAAAGCTTTTGAAATAAAACGTCTACAAAATTATATTACTGAAACAGTTAATTTAAAATAATACTCCAAAGAAGTAATCACAGAACAACCAAAGGACTACTAAACAAATAAAATGTAGTTTAATTCTAACATCTCAGTCAGGTCTGGTTCTGCTGTTTGCTGTTTCTTCAAGTTGTGTTTTCTGCCTTTTAATATGCTTGCAATTATCATCTTGATAGCCAGATATAAGAGACTGGGTAAAAGACACTGTACATAGGTCTTTAGTAATATAGTGAGTGAAAACAATTTTTTAATCCCTCAATAGTCCTCAATTTTTGACAAAACTTCACATCTACAGTATGAACCTAACAAGCATTTCTTTATTATTAACCTTCCCACTGAACCCCTCCCTTAGGTATGACAAGAGTTAGAGAGTGCTGGCATTGGGTATTTCCCTTTCCCCACATGACTTAATTTCTAATAATATTCTATCAAGTTAAGTTCTGCTTAACTAGTTCCTCCTGAAGGTAGTTCTTATTAAGGAGAACAAAATGGTCTGGGTATTTCAAAAATGGTTCCTATTCCCTTCTCCTTGCCAAATACTCAAGGGGATTCTTCTGCCATATTTACTGTGGAAACCTGGTGGAACTCCTGGAGGTCAACATCTCACAACACTGTGCTCCACTAAAGTTTTTAAACCCACTGAGTTGTCCTCACAGAGCCTCCAGCAATCCATCAATTATTTTTCAGGTTTCCTAACTCTAGTTCCTGTGATGTTTTCTGTTCCCAAGTCTCTATTCCTAGAAACCATGACTCCCTTTATTCACTTGAGTGTTAAGCCTTGGGGGCAGTTGGGGACAGTGTGTCTCCCTCTCCTAACCTTATATGAAATGAGAAGGCTAGAAGGAATTCTCACATGTGTGTAAATCAACAAACTATAGGATTCAACATGCCTTGCCTCACTCCCTGTTTCTCCCTCAGCTGAAACTGAGGGTTGTCCCCCATTTGTAATATGAGGGATAATTAGACTTGGATTGGGAAACTGTACATTACCATGAATTAACTCTTCATTTTTGCTTTCCTGTGCTGTTTGTTTGTTTCTATATAAGACTTATTTGTTGTCTATTTGTATAGTGAAAAGTTTGAGGTCAACAGCCCTCTAAATTTTATTCAAAGACCTATCTTTTAAACTACAGCCTACTAGAAGAGATGAGGGCTTGACTAAAAGGAAGAGGTGGACACGTTTTTACTTTACTAAACTGATTAAATAGCAACAAATTAATGTTTTATTGCTTTACCATGTTCAGGATACAAATTCGGAAAAGCTAAAAAACAAATTAAAAATGAACATAGTAATCTTCACATATGTAGTTTTCTACCAAAGGTTTTTGTCTTTATATGTGTAAATATAAATTCTTACTACAAGGGTACAAGAAGATGACAATTTTAGTGATTATTTTCTAATAATTGACCCAACATTTAAAAAGCAATCAGCTTAGGAAACTATGGTTTTGAACCTAGAGCCTCAGAACCTTGGACAGCATCCCAGTAATAAAATTCTGAAGACATTCTCTTAATCATTCTCGACAGAAAGGCATCCAATTCCAAGCAAGCAGAGGTTACATTTAACTGAAATTCGCAAGGAGAACAGCTAATTCTACAGTTGTTGTGATTGTAGATGTTAGTTAGAACTAGACACTCACTGTGATGTCACTTGAGTTTGTAGTTCCCCTGACCTCCCACCACCACCACAAACACCAAGTTGGGAGGTTAGCCTCTTGTTAGTGGATTTTAGTCTATTAGATATTTTCAGTATAGGTGCTAGATGATTACAGGTAGCCTAGTACCTGAAAAAAAGAAGAAAGAAAGAAAAGAAGAGTTGTTCCCACTGAGGGATGTTATAGCAATATAAAAATATAATTACAGTATGGTTGCTATCATTTATCATGATGAAATGTTTTCCCATTACTGCTCATAAATTTCCATTTAGGTCTCATAAATATCCTATAAGAATTTCTGGGCTACAAATATCTTCTTTACCTGCCTGCCAATTTAGAATTAGACCCTTAAGAATCCATGGTTTTTGGCTCAAGACAGTCCTATTTAACCAAGGCTAAGCTGGGGAGCTTTCAAAACTAAATATTCTCCAAGTCAAACCCTCAGAGTTTCCAATTTAATTAATTTAGGATAGAGTCCAAACAATATTTTTTTTAAGTAACAAGAAAGAATGGAGACAAGCTGATTTGGCATGTGTAGTACTTTAGTAGGAAGGTGCATTATATCAGGTGTCATGCATGTTAAAGTAGAATATGAAATACATAGGCACTTTTATAAGTACAAAGGAGAAAAGAAAAAAAAAAAGACTAGATACTTAAATTGTCCATTGCAATACTTGCTTAGAACTAATTCACTTCATCTTCATGGTTAAAAGAGCAATAAAGCTTCATTAAAAGTAGATGGACTTGGGCCCTCCCTGGTGGCGCAGCGGGTTAAAGCACAGCACAAAGAAGCTAAAGCCACTTCCGCATGAGTTCGATCCCCACCTGCCCCGGAGGTGACCACATGGCGAGGCAGACCTCCCCTGACCCGCCCACTGCTCCCCTCAGCAGTGTACTTCGTCAATCTGCCTGTTCTGCTCCCCGCTCTGTACCTGGTGAATCCTCTCACCCTCCGCATCTCTGCCTGTACCCCAGTTCTGTATAAATAAATCTTTAAAAAAAAAAAAAGTAGATGGACTTGCAAAAGTTTCACAAGGTGAATTTTGCAAAATATGTCCTGAAAGTCTATTTATCATGGTTGACTTCTTTCTGAGAAGTTGCACAAAAAATGTTTGACATGCATTGTCTTCACCACAGTCCTTAGCTCAGCATGTGTTTTCTCTATTTCAGATGCAGGAAATTTACACAGAGACAATAAGTAAACTGCCCCCCTCTTCGCTGCCTCCCCCCACCCCACACTCCAGGTCACATAACATTCTCTGTCACTCCAACTGGGAAAATAATAAGTTAAATTTAAGCAATGCCTTCTTTTCAAAGCAAGCTAACACACATTTCCATGTGGAGGAATGAGGCAAGAACCATATTCCCTACTGGTCAATGTCGCCACTGTCACCACTTCGACATACAGATAAAAAAAACCACTAAAGAGTTTATGGAAGATCCCTTTCTACACTTCAATTTCAAAAGCTGTAACCCTAGTAAATAAGATTTAAAACCTTTTCAGAATGCTATAAATGTTTGTGGATTAAAGATTTATTCTTAAAAGGATAACAAGACTCTACAACGAAAGGAAAATAATACTTTCTAAACTATTATAACCAGCTTTGTTCAAAATTCAGAACATTTCAATAGATAAGTTTAAAATAAAAGGTTTTTGTTTTAACCTGGAAGATAATCTTTAGTCTTCTGTAACTTCTTTCATTGCAATTCCAGTAAAATATGTGTTCTTTGTAACTTGCAAGCAGGGGTTCTTCACTTACTGGAGCATATCTGTGTTGACTGAGCATCTAAAGCAATCAGGTGTGTTTTCTGGAGTTATACCAATGTCAGGAGATTATAATAGCAACATGCTACAAATTAAATAGCACTGATACAAACATTTAATTTTTCTTTCTTACCAGAAATTAGGTTTGGGAGTTAAATTATTTAGTAACAAAATGGAAAATAAACAAAAATATAAAATGATGTTACCTGTAGATGATGTTGTTAGCAACCAAGACTAATGACTGGGATATACAAATTACTG
Source organism: Condylura cristata (assembly GCF_000260355.1). Taxonomy (NCBI): domain Eukaryota; kingdom Metazoa; phylum Chordata; class Mammalia; order Eulipotyphla; family Talpidae; genus Condylura; species Condylura cristata. The sequence goes on from NW_004567114.1 coordinate 41,330,198, forward strand.
CCCCAAGGTGAGCTGTGAGTCCATCTGCTTCTCCCTATTCAAATTCCTGAAGTGATTCTAACTGCTAATTAACCGTGAAAAGTTGTGCTGTGAACCTTTCACCTGACATTTTTCCGAAAGAGAAACATTTTTCAGGAGAGCTCAGAGCAATGTATATACAATCAATTGCCATTTCAGTGGTGACCTGCTGTCCTGCAGAACAGAGCCTCAAACTGTGATTGTTCAGTTTTGGGGAAAGGAACTTTCTTTTATACTTTTATTGGTAATTATGTAAAAACACATCTACTTACTGTTTTTCAGTCATTTGGTTTACTTCTCTTCCAGATCTCAGCGCTTTAGATGATCACACCCAGGAGGAGAGCAAATCTGACTCCTGCCTTATATTCAGAAAATACCACAAGTGATCAAGCTTTGTATGCAGAGCTCAGGTTTCAGGACTCCAAATTTCTTGCTGCTACTATGGCTTCACAAACTAGAGAAATGTCTCACAGTTTTAGCTACACAATTGAATCACCTGGGAAGCTTTAAAAAAAAAAAAAAAACACTGATAGCTTGGTACCATCCCCAAAGATTTTTACTTAATTGATCTGGAATGAAATTTGGGCACTGGAGAAGCTTTAAGTTTCCCCCCCACCCCCAGGTGACTCTAATATTCCGCCAAGGCTAAGAACAACTGATTTAAAATGAGGCTCTAATTAGTTCTGATTATTGCCTTTGGAAACCTATTAAGACAAGTTCTTCAGGCTCTGGTTACCTTCAGAAACCACCTTCAGAAACCAGGGGACCTAGTCACAAGACTAGGTCCCCTGAACTATGATCTCAGGGATACAGTTCCATTCAACCCCTCATTTAATATCAATACAGTTTCTGACTTTACTCTCATCTCCACATACTCTTCTACTTTACCCTCAAAGTCACAATCTGTCATCGGCAAAATAACCTGACTCCATAACTATTTATTACCAGTAACTGTATTCATTCCAGTCTGTTTCTAGTATTTCACTCTCTCCAGTTAAGATATTGTGGGATCTGTCTGTCCAAATTCCAACAATTTTTGGCCTCACTGGGACCCCTAGTCTATTGAAATATTTAAATTTTTTGTTCTTTCCCCTCCATCATAATTTGTTTTATCCTTACCCTGCTTAGATTCCATGTCTCTCAATACTCATTTCTTTATCCATCCAACAAAGTATATTAACTTGCCGTATCCAAACTCTGATTAACTTCTTGTCCTTTATCTGACTTTATCTGAGCAGATGAATATTGCTTAAAAAAAAAATACAAACCTCAGAGCCTGCAGGTTTCATGTAAGAACATAATCACAACCATACTCTTAATAATAATTTCTTACATCACTCTGGCAACATTTAAATCCCATCTTACCTCCTACCCTGATCTAGTTTCTTTGTTCTTAATTCTATAGGGAAAACAAGAATACCAGAGATAACTTCATTCTACCATCATCTACAATGACCTCCACATTACAAATTCAAATGTCATTGTTCAACTTCCTTACAATTCTACCTCATAATTCCACCCTTCTTTCTGAAATACCATTTGACCTCAAGAATCTTTCACATGCTTTATTTTGCTTTCAGTTCTTACTACCTTTCTGGCTGTAATTTGAAGAGTATCTTGTGGGATTTTTTTCTCTTCACATGATATATTTTGCTCATATATCTTATTATACTGATTTACCTAATTGTATATCTTTAACTGTGGTCTCTTCCCTGAACCATAGACTCTATTTCCAACTGCTTTTGTCATCTCCACTTAAATGCCCTAACACAAATTCCTTAGTTAACATACTGTAAACAGAAGTCTTACTCTAATAATACCCCAAACATCTTTCCTCTTAAAAAAAAAAGTCCAGATAAGATAGTGAACTCCTATTTTGCCCTATATATTCAAAATAAAGTTAAATTTCAAACATTTTTTATATTATATGACATGATTAAAAACTCCCAGAAAATCTTGTTATAGGAGAAACAGATCTCAATATAATAAAGGCTATATACAACAAACCCACAGCTAACACCATACTCAAGAGCAAAAAAGGTAAAGGTTTTCTGCTAGGGTCAGGAAAAAGACAAAGTAGTGAATTCAACGTAGTCTATACAAGTCAATTTTCAATAACACAGACCTGAACTTATCTAATGTTATAATGCAATCTTAGCTAAATAAGTAAAAATTTAATAAAAGATATTGCAGGCAACTTGAAATTAAGTAACAGCAGAGATAGCTATATTTATACAGAACAATTAGGCTTTAAATCAAACACTTTTAACAAAGACAAAGAAGGTTACTGATGGATAACATAGAGCTCAATTCACCAAGATGAAATAACAATCATAAATATATGTGCACTCAACATAAGAGCACCTACCTATGTAAGCAAATATTACAAAACTGAAAAGATAAATTTACAACACTACCATAATAATAGGGGGTTTTAATACCTTCCTTTCCATAAAGGTTAGATTATACACTCAAAAATCACTAAGAAGATTTGAACATGCGTTAGAGTATAGAACAAACAAACTTAACAGAAATATGCATATAAAGCAGTATACACATTCTCCTCAGGAGCATATAAAACATTCTCTATAACATAAGTTATGTCACATAAGTCTTAGCAAATTTAAGAAGATTGAAATCATGATAACTATCCTTTCCAGCCACAATGGTATAGAACAAGAAATTAATAACAAGAATAAAAGAGGAAGTACACAAGCATAAGGGAAAAAAACACTGTGAGCGATCAATAGGTCAACCAAGAAATCAAAATGGAAATCAAAAAAAAAAACCTTGGAAATAAACCACAAATGGAAACATAATATGCCAACTTATATGATACTAAAAAAGCAACACTAAGGAGGTTTATAACAATAAACACCAAAATTAAGAAAAACTAAAGATCTCAGCATACCTAAATTAGAACTGAAAATAGAATAACAAACAAAGCCCAAAGTTAGCAGAAGAAATAAAATAACAACAATCAGAGCAGAAATAAACTCGAGATAAGAAATCAGTAAGAAAGATCAATAAAATTAAGAACTAGTTTTTGAAATTTTTAACTAGTCTTAGAGAAAAAGAGATGACAATAAATAAAAACAGAAATGAAAGAAGAGACATTACAAATGATACCACAGAAATATACTCCAAACAACAACTATGATTTATTACCATGTACAACACAATTAGAATGGATACAACAAACTCCTAACCTTGTAAAAAATTCATTCCTCAGGGCAATTTAAGACTACACTATAATGCAAAACTAACATTGTATTAATAATGCAATTAGTACAATATCCATGGAATTTTTTATATACGTAAATATTCTAAAGCTCCAATAAAAATCATAAGCCAAGACTAAAAGTAGACAATCCCTTCCCCCATAAATATAAATGTCAATGTTAACAATCTGAAATATACATATGTGAAGAAAAAATAGAATAAATATGTATTTTATGAATTTCCAAACAGTATTGTAATAAAATTTTTGTATATGTTAATCAAATTAACTTAAGAGAATAGAAATACTGTATTTACAATTTTATTTCCATTTTCAATAAAGACTGTCATTTTCACATGTCATTTAAATATTCTTTGAAAACATCCTGTAGACATATTAAAATAAACCAATCCTCTAGGGAATATTTCGAACGTATTATAAAGCAACATTCAAATTGCTTTCTATCACACACAGATTTTAGAACATAAGGGATTCCCTGTAGGGAGTAGGGACAAAGACTTTGTCCTCTAAAATACTTCTTGATCTTTATATAATCTTGCCAACAAAAACTGCTTTTCTCAACTTTTGTCCTAGTTCAATTTTTTTTTTCTGAGTAAATGTCACTCTACCTAACAGCAGAATTCTGTTATTTAACATTTCTGTCTTCAGAGATTTCCCTCTTTGTAAGTCCAGACAAATACAAGTTCCATAAATTTCATATACAAGTCAATTGCCATAATTTTCTAATATTAACTAGAACTTTTAAATTCTGTATGAATTATGTAAATATTGGCCTAAACTTCCCATTTATTTTATAGTTATAGCCACTATTTATGTACCATTGTTTAAATACGTAATTCCACTTTAACTAAACAACATTTCTCCATTGTAATCTTGAGAGACCATCTCAAAATTATATTTTACAGCTCCGAGGTAAGTACTCAGTAATGTTCAATCATCCTGGAAAACATTTTTTTTATCCAAATTCTTATCCAAAAGTTCTAATTTTAGTAGATAGTCTTTTAAAAATATTTATTTATTTATGCATACAAGAACGAGGGTACAGGCCAGAGGTGTGGGAGTGAGAGGATTCACCAGAGCTTGAGTGGGAAGCAGAACAGGTAGATCAACTGAAATACACTGCTAAGGGGAACATCAGTCGGGACAGGAGAGGTCTGCTGTACCATGTGAGTCAGCTCCCTGGCCAGGGATGGAGCTATAGCTTCAGTTGCTGCAGATAGCTTTACAGGGCTGTAACTTAATCCCTTGCACCACCAGGTAGGCCCATATAGTCTTTTAAAAAGAAATAGATTATAAAACTTAACTAATGTTCATATCTCACTTTGGAAATTTCATAACATGTTAAACTAAGAAAAAAATCTAGTTAAAATAGTATGTAAACTCAGAATTTCTTGTCCCACTATAAATACTTTTTTGGATCATAATAAAACATGTAGATTAATTTAAAGTTATTTGCAAATGTTATGTGAACTGCTAATGTTACAAGGAAACTGGCTACAATACATTTTAGCAAATGTGAAAGACAGGTATTACAAGATGTTGTAGGCCATCTTAAATGATAAGGAGTTATTTTTATTTATTTGTCCCATTTAATTTTTAAATTTTTTTTATAACATAGTAACATTACATTGTAACACTACACAAACTTCAGGTGTGTTTCATATATACAAGTTTCATATATACAAGTTTCAAACTTCAGGTGTGTAGCATATATACAAGTTTCAAAACTCAACTTGTATATATGCTACAATAAATTCACCATTGAAAGTTCAGTTCTACTCTGCACCACACAATTGCCCCCTCTGGTCCGATTTACAACCAATCCCCTTCCTCCTTCCCTTCTGGTAACAATCATTGTTTTTTACAATCAAAAATGTATTTAGGTCCTTCACTTTGCTTTCTCTATATAATACATATGAGTAAAATCATATTATTTGTCTTTCTCCATTTTGCTTATTTCACTAAGCATAATACCCTATAGGTCCATCCCCATTGTGACAAAAGACAGAATTTCATTATGTATATACAGCACATCTGTATCTGTTTGTCACTTGATGGGCACTTAGACCTAGCTTAGGTCTACCCTATTGCAACTAAGGCTATAATAAATATGGAGAGGCATGCAGCTCTTCAAATTAGTGTTTTTTATTTCTTCAGGTAAATACCTAGTGAGGGAATGACAGAATTGCATGGAATTTTTAAGTTATGGGAGAATCTTCATAATGCCCTCCAAAGTAGCTGCACCAATTTACATTCCCAACAATGTGGTATCTGAAAGTTTCCTTTTAGCCATATCCTCTCCAAAACTTGCTACCTGTCTGTTGAATAATGGCCAGTTTCACAGGAGTGAGAATGAGAATCTCATTGCTTTTGATTTTCATTTCTTTAATAACAAAAAATGATGGTCATCTTATTGTGTGCTTACTGACCACCATGTACGCCTTCTTTGGAGAAGTGTCTCTTCAGATCCTCTGCTCACATTTTAATACAGTTATTAGTTTTTATGGAGTTTCATGAATTCTTTGAATGTTTTAGATATTAGCCCCCTATCAAATGTATCACATGCTAGTATCTTCTCCCATTTAGGAGTATGTCTTTTCATTTTGATGCAAGTTTCCTTTGCTGTGCAAGGTTTTTGATTTGATAGAGTCCCTTTTGCTAATATTTTTCTTTTGTTTTCCTGGCCATTAATTAAACCCTCCAAACACATCTCTATGATTTTGCTAAGGAATGTATTGCCTATGTTGTCTCCTATGTATTTTATGGTTTCCGGTCACATCCAAGTATTTAATCCATCTTGAATTAATTTTTGTGTGCGATCTTACAAAGGGTCCAGTTTCATTCTTTTGCATGAATAAAGTTTTCCAACATTATTTATTGAAAAGGCTTTCCTTAATCCATTGTAAGTTCTTGGGCCCATTGCTACAAATTAGTTCTCTATACGTCTATAATTTAATTTCTGGGCCCTCAGTTTGTTCTATTGATCTGTGCTGTCTTGTTTTGTTTTTTCCATTACCAAGTAATTTTAATTGCTGTCACTTTGTAGTATAGTTCAAAGTCAGGGAGTGTGATACCTCCATTTTTGTTCTTTTTTCTTCAGGAATATGTTTGCTATTCAGCATATTTATTGTAAATAAAATAAAAGGCAATCAGAGAACTAACCAGAAGACTACTATTGCTTGATTTATTTTTTAAATATAACAAACTATCACTTAATATGTATGTACCATTTTTAGCAATTTGCTAAATGATTTACAAATGTCAATCATTAAATCAGTCTTGTGTTATACCCACTTTACCAAATAGGATAAAGGGGGGTTACAGGATTTACACAAATCACAAAATTGCCCACTGCTGAAAGAGGAATTTTAATGCCAATTTCCCATTCTAGAGGCTGGTTCATAACTTTTCTGTATTCCTGAGTGATATTGTGTTCCTCAGAACACACACACAGTACAGTTCAATAACACAAAGGGTCAGGGGAATTTTTCACACAGATCATAGAAAAGAATTCATGTGTATAGCTATAATAGAATATTTGTTGAAGCTAAAATACAGGATGTCTTAGTTCTCACTATAAGTTGTCAATTTTATTTAATTAATTTTTGATGAGTATACTTAAAGATGTCAACAATTACTATCTACTATCATTTTCTTCTTAGGAGCACAAATTACCTCAAACATCTTCGAACTATCTACATTCCCTAACACATTGTCTTGCAAAAAAAAGTGAGCATTTGAGAGTACTTGTGGAACTAATGAAATATAAAATAACAAAAAGAACATGTTTCTTCACTGCCTGACACCATGGAAACTTGTGGCCTAACAACCCGCTGATATTGGTTGATATTGATGCCAGTTCTTAACAATACAGTTTCAATAGGTTTTCATTGAAAGTGAAACTACTTTGAGAAATCTTGAAAGTATTAAAAGTATTTAAAACCTGGCACTAGATATTTTCACACTGTGCACTCCAGATGTATTTCCCTGATGTTTGAAAGAACAGGTACCCAGAAGATATATTTAAGTCCCTGACTTTGTTTGCATTAACTAGAAAATTGTACAGGCCTATTGTCAGTTGGATAAATATATATCCTCCCCTGAAAATTTCCTACCCCCTTCTAAAATTCTCAGGAGGATTTATAACAGTAACCCCTCTCTGTTAGGTTCTGATCCTTCCTGGTAATTTCTTGTTTCTTTCAGGATAAAATGTAATAGCAACAGCTTTGATGTCTTTATTTTGCTATATCCTTTTTTCTTTAAGAAGTATTTCTGCTCATCCTTGACTCTCAGGACATGCTTTATGTAACATCAGCATGAAAAGAATTAGAATGGAAATGTATATACTTTTTGGAACTTTCTATTTACCTAATATAAAAGACACAGAAGTTTTTTTTTTTTTTAATGTATCAGAACAACGTTGTACTCTTCCCAATTTCACAGTAACATCTGAGCGTGACCAAACTATTTGACAAGAATGAATATTAAATCAAGACATGGGGAAGAAAGAGTTGATAAAGACCTTTCTTAAAAAACAAATTAATGATAGATTCATTTTAACATAAAAACTGATAAATAATTAAAACATGGCTTGAAAGAGGGGCCAGAAATAGCTACAAAATAATTTTTAAATTATTTGATTCCCTAATTTTTAAATGAATGGCTTCATTTTTCAATGGAAGACACCTATTTTCATGTCACCCATCCAGCTTTTTTTTAAGATTTATTTATTCATACATGCAGAACTGGGGTACAAGCCAGAGGTACAGGAGCAAGAGGATTCACCAAAGACATATGGGAAGCAGAACAGACAGATAAATGAAGTACAATGCTGAGGGGGGTCAGTGGGTGGGTCAGGAGAGGTCTGCCACTCCATGTGGATCACCTCTGGGGCAGGGAGTTGAACTCACACTGCAGTGGCTATGGCTAGCTTGCAGTGCTGCATCTAATCCATTGTGCCTCCAGGGAGGGCCCCCATCCAACTTTTTTTGTGTTGTTTTCATCCCCAATTCTAAGGAGTTATAAACAATCAACCAGTATTTATGGAATATATATTATGGGCAAATATAGGTTATATTATATTATATTACATTACATCACACTATACTATACTATATTACATTACATCACACTATACTATACTATACTATATTATATTATATTATATTATATTATATTATATTGTATTATATTGTATTATATTATATTGTATTGTATTGTATTTAATATTATCTATAACATGGAGACAACCCTTGGAGGACATCCCAACACATTTCTAGCTATGTCTATCTTCTCAGGGTTTTTATACTTATCAATAACTCAGTAAGAATTTATTGAGTAAAACAATGTATAAATGAAGAAATGAATGAATACACATCATTTGGTTTTCAACTAGACTGAGTTATGATATCCTGGGAAAATGACCTACCTTTGCACAGTCACACTAACTTGGTTTTCACAAATGTAACTAAAAGAGCTTCACAAATTGGGCCTCATGAATATTTGCTGAAAGATTTGTTTATTTATGCATACAAAACTGGCCAGAGGTGAGGGGATGAGAGGATTCACCAGAGATAGAGCGGAGAGCAGAACAGGCAGATCTACAAAAATACACTGCTGAGAAGAGCAGTGGGCCAGACAGGACAGCTGTGTTGCACCATGTAGGTTAGCTCCATGGACAGGGATCAAACTCATGCTGCAGTGACAGCTGATAGCTTCATAGTGCTGAGACTTTATCCCTTGCACCTTCCCAGGAAGGCCCTCTCATGAAATTTATAATATACTTTATATTTCACAGATCCTACTTCCACCTTAAAACTGGATTTAGATTTTGTGTTCTCTTCTGAATCTTCACATGGTGAAATCTATCTCATTCTTTTAAAACTAGCTCTAAAATGAAATTTTCAGTTAGATCTTACCTGAATACAGCAACTACATTTTTTTTAGACTCTATCACAAAGAAGTAATGGACAAGTGTATAGAGATGTAAAGAGATGTTCATCACAGAATTGCCTATGATAGAAAAGATACTGCTACCTCAGTCAAAAATAAATGGAATGTTAAATGAATTGTGACTTACCCACTCACAACTAGTTTGAAATCAATAAAAATAATGATTAAGGTCTATTGGGAAAGAATCACAAAACATTGGTAAGAAAAAAGCAAATGGAAAATATGGTTCTATTGTTTGGGAAATCAGATGTTTTCCCAAAATGTGCTTTAATGTTGGTTGGTGGGATTATATAGAATTCAAAAAGTAGTGTTAACCATTCTTTAATTTTTCTATAATAAGTATTACTTATTGTTTCAGAAAGGGATAAATAAATATGAGACAATAACTGCTATAAAACCTTGACTTACCTTGTTTTCTCATTTTTATTTGTTGTCTAGGAAACAGAATCAACTCTTAAGTCTACAATTAGTGATGTGTCAGATCCCTTGGCCTGTTTTGTGTATTAATGTTATATCTGATTTAATTTTATTTTTACATTTTACTTTATCTTCATAATGGTTCACCTATTTATATCTTCTATTTTTATGCTCTTATATGAATTATAGTTTTAAATACCATATTACAACACAACAGTGTGGTTTAGAGAAGGTGGTTTACTGAAAATCCAAAAGGAATCACACTTGGTCATCATTTATTTTGGTGAATCCAATCCAATACAGTCTGGTTCTCATGAAACTATTTTTCCGGATTTATCTCTCCAAGTCAAGTTCCAGAGACCAATATAAAGAAGAGAGGGAATGTATTAACTCACAATAAGGAATAAATACATCACTTATACAAAGAGTCCTTATTAATATGAACACCTGACTTCCTTCTATGGGAAGACAAAGAGAGACAAATTATCAAAAGGTTGCTTGGTCATCTTTGAATCAGAAAAATAGGCATTTTAGTCTTTGTGTGGTCATTATTCATTGAAATTATTCCTAAAATATTGGTGCTTGGTTCCTACAACCACTTTTATAATTATATTCATATTTTCATCTATCATAGTTTTCCTCATTAGTCTTCACTAGAGAAAGAGTTGTAGCATTTTTGTTTTAGTAAAGGAAATTAAAGTTCAGAGAAATGGAACAAATTTTCCAAGCATGACGCTGGTAGATTTCTTAATTAAGAATATCAAGTCCAATATCCTTTATGCATATTGCCTTTCTGCTTGCTGAATTAAATATCACTCTATTTCTGATATAAATTATAATATACTAACTTTTAGTGTCTACCCACTTCTTGTTGGTAAAAAACTGGAATGTACTCACACATGTGAAAAGAAAATCATATTATACTCTATTTCAATAGCTATGTTACACTCAGTTTTACTGGTATGTGTATGTGTGTGTCTGCCGATTTATTTTAAATTTATAGACATTAATTCTTTAATGACATAGTAAACAGATTAGAACCATATCCAAATGCACTCTAGTCCAGAGTTATAAACAGAAGATGACACCAAGGGGAGACAATCAGCCTAAAATAATAGTCCATAAGGCATTATAACCTGCCAAGTCATAATTATGAGTATGTTTATGGTCCTACATGAGACTTCAGTATATCTCCTAATCAGTCTCAAAAGTTATCTATGGGATTTGAACAGTGTAGCACAGGAAACCATATGACCAATTTATGATTACTGCTTTCTTCAAAAGTGTATAATCAAAATTTAGCTTCCCACTCTCCAGTCAATTGAAAGATAAGAGATATCAGCCTCTATGAGTAATAGTTATATACATGTTATGTAAGTACTTATCCATGGATTTTGTGGGAAGGATTTTAAGTTCATGTATTGTAATATATGAAAAAAAAATCTATCACACCTTCCTAATATCTAGCAAGACAGCATAAGAGATTAGAGAAATAGAGAAACAAGCAGATTTTGTAATTTCAAAGTTACTGTCTCCTTGATCTTGATATTTGCACTGAAATTACGTTATCTTTTTGCACAGAATAAAATCCTTCACCCAAAAATAGGAAAAGACTAATGGAAATCTCCTATGAATAACCAATAACTGCTATAAATGTCTGAATTACTATCATTTTCATGTCTTTTTTCTTTCATGAAAGGAATGCAATAACAGCATTGATTTACATACAGTAAAATGCAGCAGAACTAAAGAGAAAGTCTCAAAGTATTAAATTTATATGTATTCATAGTAAAATTTACAGAAAAAGTAAATAATGACTAGGTATATAAGGGTAATATACTGGGAGAGAAAGATAAACTTACATTTCATCATTCTTTACACACACATACACACCCCACATAATTTCAGGATGACCATGAACTGAGATGAAAGAAATAAACTCATAATCCCACTGGGTCAGAAACGCATTTTGGTTGAGTGAGCATACAGAAAGGCTGAGCTAAAAGCATTCCCTCTATAAGAAAAAATATATAAATCCATTTCATGAAATCACTCAAAATTTCTTAGAGGGAAAATGCTTTGGGTGAAGGACTTTCTTTGTAAATGATATTTAGAATTGTTGGCTAACTTATGAAGACAACTTTCCCTCCCTCAGCAGTGTACTTTCTTGATCTGCCTGTTCTGCTTCCCACTCTGTTTCTGGTGAATCCTCTGGCTGCCCCTGCACTCCTTTTCTGTATGCATTAATAGATAAATCTTAAAATAATAATAATAATAATAATAATGTGATCCACTCAAGCCAGTACAGTAGAATCAGAAATATTTTGAAGAGGATTTCTGGGCTCTGTACTTGAAAACATTCCACTGGGTACTCTTCAGTACCCCACAAGCACAAAATTATCCTTCCTAGCTTTATTTTTTAATTCAACCTGTCACTTTTCTAGTATATATCACTGCCTATCAAGGAACTGACAAAAATCTGGTAGTTTATCTTTTTTCCTCTAGTGCCTTCTCCAGTATCTCCTACAAACCCCTGTAAAATCTCAACATCCTTTTCATCAAATAAATCCTTACACATTTTTTAAATCATGTTTCAGTACAGTCCAAGATTCCCAGCTAAGCATTTAAGTATTCCATGAAAGGACCCCAGTGTCTCTGTCTCACTTAAATTTCTCATCACTCCAATCTGGAGTCCTTCTGAACAATTCTGATTAGAGTTGATAACAGCCCTGTTTATTGGATGGCTTCCTTTTTCCCATCTCTGTATCATGAGTCTTTGCCTTTATATGCCCGAAGTCTCCCTAGGTCTCCAACATCTAACACTTCTTCCAAAAAGGAAATCAGACTGATCTTTAAAATGATAGCAAGTATAATAAAATGTCATGACAGATTTTAAAAAAAATCTTAATAGTCCATTCACTAGTATGTGACTTGGAGCAAATTTATGTAATAAATCTGAAATAATATACCAGATATCTGGTACATTACAGGAATTCAATGAACACTAATTTCTTTCCTTCACCATCTTTGTTGTATAGTACAATAGCTATGTTCTTTGTCTAATATTATCTTTCTGTGGAATCAGTTTCTGCTGGAAGTATGTGAATGTGTATGTGTATTTTCATGGGAAACTCATTCCACATGATGTAGATGGAATTGGCCTCTTCTGATCATCACTGCCACTGGGGTGTTCACATTATTAAAACAGGAAAACATAGTAATCCACCCATCCCCCACCCACCCACTCATTCCCATACATACATACAGCAACTGGTTCAGGGAGGTCATGCCCCTCAGGTCAATCAGATCAATCCCTAGAAATTTTGCTGGACCCTGAAAAAGTTGTCATTATGATTGCTGCTGTACCATTAAGGTAAGCCTAGAGGTTCTAGAGGTCAGCTTTGCTGCCCCACTAGAGAATCTAGTCCAAAATTAAACCAACAGAGAGGTAAATGGGGCTTAAGTTGGGGTATACTCGTAGTATCATATCTATTCTTGAATCTCTGACTGAGATCTAGCTTTAAAATTTTCACTTATGGAAGTCAATGAAGTCTTTGCAGGCTAATACAGTTTCCATAAAGAAACAGGGAAATAAGGTTGTAAGTCTACTACTTTCAGTGTTAGGTAATGGAGTTTTGCAATGATCCATATGGGAAGAAAGATTTTTTGTTGAAACTAGACTGTGATAATTATAGTTTTTGCCTGTTCACCCTTCTTTTTCTTGCCCTCCTTTTGTTCTCCAGCCTGCCTTTCTCATTGAAATCCTCCTTCTCAACCCCTTACATCCAATCCTCACTTTCCACAAGGAATGAGCACATGACTGAAGATGGGACAATTGGGGCACATTAATATTTGGTCACAAGTATAATCAGGATGGCAATTGGGCAGTTCAGAACAATCACAATCTTCCTTGGACCTTAAAAACTACAAGAAACAGGAAATAAGTATATTAGTTGGATTTACTAGCTGTAAAGAAAATATAAATTATTGTTTCCCTTTAATAGTCAACACTATCACCAATAAAGAAGATACTGCCGGGACTACAGCCATAATAGAGGAGAAACAAGATGATAGATGGAGGGAAAATTGGTGAACTAATGGTATCCATTTACCCAAGAGATAACTTTATCCCCTGTACTTTTCAGTTATGTAGCCCAATAAATTCATTTTCCTAAACTAATTAGACTAGGGCTTTTCTATTTGCCTCTAAGAATCCTGCCTGCATATCACCTTACAAATGTTCTCTAGGTTTCTTTATACAATATTCCTTCTGGTTAAAGAATACCTTTGAGCAAAATATACTGTGTCATTGGTTTCTCTCTCATTTCTCTGTCAGCTCCAATAGGACATTACAACTAATTAAATGAAAATTTAGGAAGAAAATCAACAAATTAATTACTAAGTATAATAACAAATCCACAGTCACCTACTTCTTTCAGTTTTATAACCAGATTTAATTACTTTTCTGCAGAAATACCTAGGTGTATGTCATTCCAAGCTAAATAAATAAATAAAATCAAACAAAAAAGGAAACAAACCTGGTTTCCAGTTTCTTTTTACTTTTATGTTGCAAAGGCCACAACCCTTCTTTATACCTATACTGCCCAATTCTTCTTTTATTCTCATTTAATGGAATCAAAAAATATGCTTCCATGATGAAATTTTGTGTAAACAGGGTATAATTAGAACATTGACTAATTCTAATTCCTGTTTTTCTTCATATGGAAATTAAATAATAAAGGAACTTAGAAGAAACAGAATTCATCATGAAGTATATTCAGATATAGAGACTCATAAAGGTGAGATGGGTGAGCAGATTTAAGTGAATAAACAAAGGATGGATAGGCACTTAAAGGCCAGCATAATGGAAAGTCATCATTACCTCAAGAGCTGAAGGGACTAAAAATAAAAAGCCTCACCTGAACCTAACAGAGTTACAATTATAAAGGAAGGGCCCACATGCAGAAACTTTAGTGGTAAGAAAGTAATTATTGGAGATGGTCAGGAAAAGACCAGGGAAGAAATAGCTTAGCGTCTCTCTCTCTGGTTTCTAGTCTCCTGCCATACTGCCACTGGCAAAATCAACTAAAAGGAACCAACACGGAAACCCAAGAAGGGAAGCAGTCCAAAGAAATCACTGTTGAGGGGCACAGATCTGGGCAGAGAAGAGTGAAATGGTTCAAGGGGTTTTGGGGGAAATGGACAAAGAGAGAATAACCAGATATCTAATGTAGTCATGACCTAAAGGAATACCGAAGGAGAAAGACTTGAAGGTTCAAGGTTTTCCTGATAATTTCACTTTACTACAACTTTGCATCACAGACATGTGACTAGATGTTTTAGAAAAGAGATAGGGCCTGTGTGAAAACAGTTACTCTGAAACTAATACATTTTTAGGAAAACCTCTCCCTAACTCAGGCTGACATTGGGATATAGCCTGATTTCCATTCATGGACTACAACAGACATGCAAGAAAATATCTTACAATTCTTCCAGTTTTAAGTCCTATGGGTAGGGCTCTGGCAGTTTGCGACTATCATACTACCAGAGTAACTTTTTCCACATTTCAGTGATCACACCTTACTTTTTTGATTGCCGCTTATCTCTTTTAAACCTTCTTTCCTGCTTAATTACTACCAGTTGTGCCATTCATTCTCTACTCTGCATCATCTGGCACATCTCACTTGTACCAAACTTGTACCAAAGTTCCATCTTACAGTATTATAGAGGTAGAATCTATTCCCATGTGTTCCAGAAATGTAATTTTGCCCATTGGTTAATAGTTGGTAATGTTAGGCCCCCTTTTCCTTGCAACAGTGTAGAGCAATTGGAAATTTTTTTAGCCTTTTGTGTGCTTTAATAATCAATTCTCTTTCCCTTCACACTTATACTTCAAAAGACAACTATGGGCAGAGCTCTGGCAGTTACTACCATAGTAACTGGTTTTTCATATTTTATTTCTCAAAATATGCTACTTTGATTTATATCTTGAAGTACTTTGTAAGGTAGAATATCTCTATATTTTAAATCTATGCATTGGCTGCTTACCTGCCCTCCTTTCCAATTAAAAAAAAAATAATAGATTTAACTTTGATTTAAAGAATTTGGACAAAGCACTTATATTAAGGAGCTGAATGAGAACTTTAATCCTAAGCAGCCAGTACCCAGAAATCCTTAGGGATATTTTTCACTCAGTATAATTCATTTACTGAACACTATTTAACAGACACAGAAATTTACCTATAAACTACATGTGCTTTTAAGGAGGAGTAGGAAATCCTTAGCTGAATACTAGGGTGGAGTGGTTGTTACTTGAAATATGTAGATAAAAAGCATGTTAGCCAGTAGCTTGACAGAGAAATGACTAATGGAAAAGGGGGTGAGAGATGGTCAAAAGCTTAACCAGTAAAATCTCATTTCTGTGGAATTTTCTTTTTAAGATTTATTAATTTATGCATACAGAACTAGGGTACAGGCAGGGGCAGTAGAGGATTCACCTGGGACAGAGTGGGGAGCAAAACTGGCAGATCGAAGAAGTACACTGTCGAGGTGTGTGGCACGAAGGTCAGGAGAGATCTGCCATGCCATGTGGTCATCTCCTGGACAGGTGGGGATCGAACTCATGCGGAAGTGACTTAAGTTTCTTAGTGCTGTGCTTTAACCCACTCACTGCGCCACCAGGGAGGACCCTGGAATTTTCTTTAAATGTTGACATCCCCTTATTTGTTAGGTTGTATCACTTCAACATTTTGATATTCTCCCAAGATCATATCTCTGGGCCTATTATAGTAAACAATTCTTCTGCCATAACAAGGCAGGGGAAAAATATTATGGAAAAAGGAAGGACAGATACCAAGATGCGAAAAAGCAATGTTGATGGCCCAAAGGTTTACAAATTGTTTCCCAGAGTTTGAATCACAGCAATTTTCACTCACTTTGAAGGTTTCTCAGGGGCAAACAATGTTTTCCGCTTCTAGCAAACAATCCTACTTGCAGCAGGAATATGGTGTATTGTGTATATCCAGACACCAAAACTAATAAAGAAAACCTGATAAAGACGAGGTTTAGAATTGAATCTCTTCCAAATGATCTTGTTCTCTCCACTGGGGAAGAAGCACTTAGTGTATTAGTCACACTTTAGCAGACGATGCATGCAGAACTCATCAGTAAAGAAAAGATAGCTTTAAATGAAAACCAGAAATCTGAAATTAAAAGAGAAACATTGATAAATGACAAAGTGAAATGTTTGACTTCCCATTGCTTGTTCATTTTAAACCTTAGAAGATCAATTTTTATAAAGATCTCTACAGTGCTACTGGTGGGGAATTTACTGAAAGACAATTCTAAAGTGGATGTTACTCTTATTTGGTCAATGATCCCTGCCACTCTCTAACATTATCCATAAAGATGATCATGTTATGGATGGAGCTGGAAGGAATCATGCTCAGTTACAGAAATCAGAAGGAAAAAGAAAAATATCAAATGGTTTCACTTACAGGAGGAATTTAAGAGAACCAAATAAGAGATGGTGGGGGGGGGGAGCGTATTGTTACTATAATACAAAACACAACACGACAAAAGCAAATGGACAATTATAAAGCAGAGAGATCCTATAGGGGAGGAGGCCAGAGAGGGATCAGAAGGAGGGAGAAATGTGTGTGTGTTGGGGAGGGGGGGAGTTATGGTGATGATGGGTGGTGGGCGAGGGGGAAAGTAAACATTGTTGTAAAATGAACAATAATGTAAATAGATATATAAATAATTTTTTAAAAAAAGATGGCCATGTTAATGCAGACTGAGCGAGACTTTATCAAACACTGAAAAGTAAAGCGGGTCCAAGTTTAACTTAGGCTAAACAATACAGTATAGCAAAGTCAAAATCATCAGATCACTAGAAATTTCACAGGCCACACATAACTCTGTCAAACAACTCATACTAACAGTACAAAATAAAACAAAATAAAAAATTAGATAAATTTTGTACAGGGATATAAAGCATAGGTTCTCAATCCTTTTTATTTAAGATATTACATATTAGGCCACTATCAAATAACATTTTCTTCTTAAGAACTACCTGTAAATAAACACAGAAAATCTTGCTTAGAATGGACTCACTACTTTTTGCTACAGGAGTTGGTACTGGCATTTCTTGAAAAAAGAATATAATAATACGCCACAATAAAATATTGTAGATAGCAAATTGTCAATAGCCATAATGAAATATATTAAAACATCTATTACTTGTGTGTTTTTGTTTTGTTTTGTTTTACCCAATAGATGAGAAAATATTTAAAAGAGCAATAACTTCCATCACTGTGAGGGATCACATCCAGGGTTGATTAGGGAAACCAGTTTTCTCAAATCCTATCCTGCCCTGGCAAGAAAGAGAAGGAAGAAATTGTAACCACTATCAAAAACAATAAATATGTGTACTCTTCCTCAAAAATTCATTTCTCTGAAATATGTAAAGGAAATGATCACATGTCTAAAATTTAATGTTATAGGATTGTTTATGACAACCAAAAAATTAGAAACAACTTAAATGTCCAATGTGAAAATATGACCTGCTTTATACTGGTAGTACTTATTTTTTCAAGAAGCATATGCTATTTTCCTACTCAAAAAAATAAATATTTATTTCTGTGGGAAATATAGTAGAAAAAATATATAACAAAAGAAAAACAAAAGCAAGAAACATTCTCTAAAAAATTCTTCACATCTTAGATATGTTACCAAGACATAATATTTGTAAATATATCTTTTAAAATGTATAACCCTTTTTCATTTAGAAGAAGCATATAGTATTAGATCAAATGAATCAAACAGCTCATATGTTTATAGCTGTAGAGGAAAACTTGGAGATTTATATTAGGTTACAACTCTGATCCTGGGTCAACAACTTTCATGAAAAACATCCTTTTTAGACTACAGATTCTCTACATCACACTTTTGCCCTACTTTCCCAGTTCCTGATGTCTCTAATTCTCTTCCTTCTCTCTTTGTTTCTCTCTCACACACCTATATGCTTATTTATCTGCCTACCTATTGTACTATCTCCCAGGCTTTTTATCTAACCACTCACTTGCCTGTATACCTTTCTCATCCATCTTCATCCCCTCAGCCCTCCTCCATCCTCTCCCTTCTCCACAAAGTAAGACTTTAAAGTTTTTGTGAAAGGATGTCCTTCTAGAAATCCAGTAAGAGCAGATTTCTGTTAGGGGACAATGAAGGGGGAAAAATAGTAGGTAAGCTGTACATGGTGCGGACTAGAACAAGGATAGGAGTAGTATGAGAGAGACCAAAAGACCCTTCAGGAGATCACTGCAATCAGTTAAGTATAAGGTAGAATGAAAAAGAAGGCATGCAAAAACTCAAGTCTGTGGGTAACCCACATACATAAAGATAGGAAGAATGCCACAAAAAGTTACATGCTCTGGGTTATATAGAAGGTAAATATTGTTATACCAATTATACCAAATATTCAGTCTACTTGGGATTCTATCTCTACGAAGTAGCTATGTATCAGAGCACTTAGCTAGATATTTCACATTTTTCAATCTCTAATTTTTATACTGACTTTAAATGGTAAGTATGTCATCTTGAATGTAAAGAGAAAGAAGCAGGAAGCACAAGCTCTTAGAGGTTATTTGCTCAATATCACACAACTAGCCAATGACAAAGTTGTATTAAAACCCTGGCTTAGAGCCCTCCCCGGTGGCGCAAGGATCTCCTGTTCTGCCATCCCAACTCTGTCTCTTGTGGATTATCTCCCGACCCCCCACCGCATCCTTAGCCTGTACCCACGATCTTGTGTGCATAAATAAATAAAATAGCCCTTAAAAATAAAGGCTGGCTTAAATATTAAAAACTTTCCATTGCGCTACATTTCTTCCTTATGATCTAATCCAAATGCTTAGCGATATTGATCTCCTGATTTCTTCTGATCATCTACCTTTCATGAATAAAAGAAGTCTAAAACTTCTTTTATTTTTTAATTTACATTAATGTATTCATGTTAAAGAAATATCTGAATATGTATAAAGTTCATGTACCTCCAATACACAAATTCACTTTCTGCTAGTTAAAATCCCTACAGGGGCTTGCCAGTTGTTTACATAATAAGGATGAAATCACATTTGTTGGTTGGCTGAGTAGCATCACCTACATATGTCCTAAAATCACCTCATCAAGATTCAAACCAAATCTTAATTTTTCCTTTTTTTTCCTATTCCTCCTTTTAGATTTACAATTGTCATAAATTCTGTCTACTCACTGTTCCCAGACTGAAGACTCCTAGACTTTCAATGCAGTCCTTTCTAAAACCACTCTATTACTATGATTCCTTTTGGTACACTTTCCCTCAGGAGCGTTGTTTTATCTAGATAAAGATGAAAGTTAACCCTAAAAGTTCAGTTACTGTCCTTCTAGTCAAATTTTTCATTGTGACAAATCTTCTTAACTCTCTTGCAGCTGGTATTCAAATATGATTTTACTTATATTAGACGACTTCTGAGCTGAGGTCACTGGAGAAAACTAAACACAATACATCCACTTGTTGATGTGGAATGTAACAGAGGCAACAATGTTCTCAAGCGAGCAGGTACTGCAGCAAAATCCTTTTTCAACCTGACAGAGAAAGACACAAGTATCACCTTGCATCTAATTTCTCTGGTGTGACTTGGGAACACTATTTCTCCCAATGATTAAATAATGTATTTGATACTTGGTAATAAATCTCTTTACATTTAAATTAGATAGAGTGAATTCAAGTCTAACAACTGATTTTCATCTGTGTATTTAGCTATTACTGTAAGATATAAAGACCATCGTTGAAATGTGGCTAATTTTCTACATCAGCAGGTGTTTTTACACAACTTATATATAAAAAAAAATCGAAGTCATCAACATTGAAGAGTTTTGTTGTTGTTTTTTTCTCTTCCAGTAGATATTCATTGTATTATGTGAGCTCTCTCTTATAAACAGACTCATGATGAATCATTTTCAAGTGCATGATAAAAAGGAACAATAAAGTTGCCATTCAATGTTCACACCAAAGTTGGGGTAGTAGAATACATTAGTATCTTATTTTCCCTGGAGGTGGTCTCTCCCACTAAGCAAATTTCAAAGTTGCTATTTGTTAGTAGTGAGTTGGTACCCTTCTTCCATGCCTATGTAGTAACTGGGCAGGCAAAATCATTTTGTTTACAGAATCGTAAGAAATATTATCCACATGATGTCCATAAGTATTTTGAGAGCAGCTGGCACATCTACTCAAATTTAATTCACATAAATAAATTCACCACATCTCTCAAGAGTATATTAGTTATAAAAACAAGTTTGCCTTTAACCCCCTAGAAGAATGACTAGGAGATACCCCTAACAGCAGAAAACCAAATGCAATAATGAATATTTCCAACATTATGAGATAAAATAGCAAATTCTTCATTATCAATTTAAAGATACTTTCCATCAGTTATTCAGTAATTTGTATTTCTGCTCATGAGTTTTGGCATTTCCTAATATCATCCCCTACTAGCTATGGATAAATTCCAGGTGGATGCAGTCAGAATATAATCTTAGCACCTGGGTTATCACTCAAGTAAAAGGATTTTCGAATTACATATCAAATAAAAGAACTACCTAGCTATCTAAATAATTTAATTGCCTAACACTAATTTAGAAAATTAACTTCAAAAAAGAAATATTTATCTCCAGATAACCTTATCCATAGCTAAAGAAATAACAGCCATTAAAGTATACAAAAGTCCCATCTAAGACAAAAGGATACATACATATAAACTCAGACAAGATTGATAAAGGTACAACTTAAATTAAATCTCTGTCATTACGTTCAGACAATTTAACAAATTGTGGTTCTACTTAGCCTCTCTTTTCTGAAGTTATGAAAACATAAATGGCAGCTTAGAGACCTCTTTGGTGACTAACTGTTACAATACCACCTCTAGCACCAAAGGAAGGAAAGAAGAAAGCTAAGGGTGAGGGCGGGAAGCAACAAGAAAGAGGAATTTCTGCCCCATGGATTCTAACAAGACTGTATCTCTAGTGCATATTAAGTCCTGAATGAGTAAAACTTAATCATTTAAATACTTTTAGCCACAATTCTGGTGATGGACAGGACTGCCTGCTCCTCACTGCTTGCAGAACTACATTGTCATGTGGCCAGAACCTCTGAAATATCAAACTGTGGTGTCCCATCTGTTAAAGCCTGCATCTAGCTCCTCTCTGACCCTCATGAATAAAGTAAATAAAACACACAGATGAAACAGTGCTTCCTGGTGAATATGAATGACCGCAAATTAGTTATAAAACAAGAAAGTGGTTCTCTACCCGAGTATTGCAAACTCAATGCAATTCATGATTTCATTAATTTAGTAAAATTCTATAACAGCAAAGAATAGTACCCTACTGGAAGTGAGTATTATTTTTCTCACTCATCAGAAAACAAGATTTGTGATTAACCTAGTTATACGGTTTAAAATAATTCTAGCTACCTATCCACACATTTAGTTTAAATGCTCTGAAATTCTGCCATCTTGTGGGAATTTAGACATATAACAAATGACTAGGTTCAAAGTTTCATTTCTATATAACTTAAAACATTCATGCAATTGCAAAAATTATTGAATATGGTATCTGTATCACCAGCTAACATACCAAAGAATTTTTTATTTCCTTTTATTCCATATATTTTACAAAAGCAAAAATCAAATAATCTTTAACCACAATGATTTGGATTAAGCAAACCTATAATAGAAATCATTTAAATGTAATAGAAACTTGAAATAATTTACATTTTCTCCCTATTTTTCTCATATATAGAATAATAAAAATCTATTTTAAGGTTGACTCCACTTATTCATATTTTTTAAATTTTTATGTGTTATAACTTTCAAGAGTAATACTATATTTTATACCAATTTATTGTTTGAATATTTTTTTCACAATTTCTCATTATAACTTACTAAATGTATATAATCATCATCATTTCATTATCTTCTTACCTATGTCTTGAGCAAAAGTTAAAATTAGCTACTGAGGACTCAGTTACTTATAAAACATAATTGACTGATATGCTAAATTAATAGCTTGTTGTCAAAGCAAAAATCAGAACACATCCTGATGAGAAATGGAGGGTCCTTGCTTCATCAGGAGTCAATTCACAAGTGGATTTTACCAAAAGTGTACCCCTTCAACAAAAAAATATAAAGTGGATCGTTGAACTTACACTGTAAGAAATATCAAAAAATATGTAACTTTGTTTTTTCTTATTTCTTCTGATGTCTTCTACATGCCTACAATACTGGGCTTAGGAAAGAGCCTAGCATGTAGTAAGTGCCCAACCCATTTTATTATGATGATATTACTCCTCAAACACACAGGGTTTTAGGAAGGGTGAGAGAGAAAGGGAGGGAAGAACATATAACAATATAATTATTTGAATATTGCAACTTTATGTTAACTTTCCCAAAGGATCAAAAAAAAATCCTTTATGTAGCTTGAAACACAAAATCTCAGAATTTGGTAGCTCTTTTTTTGTTTGTTTTTACTTCACCAACAACTATTTTAAAGAAGGAAAAACAAATGTCATGATAGACAATTGACTAGTTTGTGTACTTTTATTGTTGCTAATGTGAAAAATTTTCACTGGGATGAGTGATTATTTAACAGAGAACTTGAATTCCAGCACAAGTGAACTTTAAAAGCTGAAAAGTATTTGTACAATGCATGTAGGTTACTAAGAAGGAAGCATCAGACAATTAAATTCTCCACTACATTCATATTTGCTTGGTTAGTCCCTTTTCTTTCCTAAGGAGGTTATAAAATCCATGCTAATGACCCATCTACCTCACAGGGATGAAGCCAGGAGTAAATGGCAAGGAAGCAGCTGGAAATCTCTGCATGTTGCATATTCATGGGGAAAGAAACAATCCCACTTGATCAGGGAAGGCTGAGTCAAAGTCCTGGACCCAAACCTTGCATCCTCAAGAGACTTTCAGCAGGCATACCAGGTGCACTACAAGGTCACAAGCTTAAAACAAGAGCCCTCTGGGAGAAAAACTTCAGAGCAGCAAACAATAATATCCATCCTACCCAGAAATATCACTGATCCAGGGTTATTCTACAAAGAGCTAAAATCTCACAAATTTTTGTTAAGAGGTAATTCATTTACAAATTGTTACCAATGCTATTCTTGACCTCTTCCTTTCACTGTTAGCAATCATAGTTAATACTGAATATTTATTATATACTGGTCATATTGCATATTCCTTGACTAAGTGGATTCTAACAACTCTGAGAGATAGTCATTCCTATTACTCCATGTTTATGGATGAATTTTTGACTGGAAAGATTAAGTAAGTTGCCCAAAACCTGCATGGTGAATCAGAATTAGACTCTTACATCTTTAGAATGTGCCTTAATAACCATGATGTCTCTTAGAATTTTCTGTGACCTCCTTTTAATTTCTAAATATTTAATTAGGTCGTCTTGTCTTTCCCTCTAGGAGACTACCTGTTATCTAACTGATACAAGGGTAGAGCAACACACACACACACACAATGCTGCTATTAACTAATTCCCATCCCAGGGCTCTATTGATGCCAAGCAAACACCTTGGGGGTTCAGGGGTGTTGAGGGGAAGGGGAACAATGTCCTACATCTGAACTTGGAAAAATGTAAAAATGTGAGACTCAGATCTATTTAACAACCACAACCTAAAGGGAAATGTCAAGCTATGCCCACTGGAAAAGGAGAGTCTTTTGAGTTTTCTTTGAAGAACTTGGAAAAAATCCAAATACTTGAATTTATTTTATGTTTCCGTTCTGAGACTGTGAAATGCTTTTAAGTATCTGCTAAATTTTACTCTAATGTAGAACAGTAGGGAGGTGTTCTACCTCCCTGGAGCCACTTGAAAAGCTCCCATTGCTGTTTATCTATGAAGGAGTTTAAGAAACAAACCTGAATAGTGCCACAAGTCTAGCCTGTGTCCCTTCAGAAGCACAGACAGGCCAGGGACCATGGTCACAGAGAATGCAGCAGCTCACACAACTTCACAGCATCTTCTCAAGTAAATTTTACATTTTGCCTGTGACCAGACAGAAAAAGGAAAAGGGAAAAAAGAATTAAATGGCCTTTACCTGATCTCTTCCATTTTGTTTTTGCATGAATGCTTATAAAGTTGTTTACAGATCAAAGTAGACAAAAAGTGTTGGACTTTATCTTAAAGGATATAATAAAAATAATGCATTTGAGAAAGGGAAAAATTGCTAACAATTATATCTCCCCTTACTGTTTTTAATTCTGTAGAGGCACCAAGTGAAAATGTATAGTTACAAGAATAAGGATTTAAATTCAGCTCTATTCACTTTTTTAAAAGAAAAAACAATAGGGGCTTCTAAAATAGTTTTGGTCAACCATTACAATGTTTAATCACAATTTGAGGTGAAAAGTGTCTGAATAAATGAATTAAATATTATTATTTTTGCTACAAATTAAGCCCCTTGCATCTCTCTTGTCATCAGTGGAGATAGATGGTAATTGAACACAATTTTTTTCATAATTCCTTTCAAATGCTTGAAAATTCTTTTGCATCTTCCCCAACCTAATATTTTAAAAAGGTTCTCAATATGTTAACTCTCTCAGAAACCCCTTTCAAAATGTCCATAACTATATTTCATCTTGTTGGCTCTCACTTTTGAACCTAAAGTTCAAAATTAAAGCAATTCTCTAAAAACAATTTTTGAATGGTAATAAATATTCTAGGAGTTACCGCTCGTGACCTAATATCAACTATTTCCGAGAGCTTTAATAATCAACATTTTTAACCACTTGCTCATTTTTAACTTACTATGGTAATTAAGTTGTTTACTTGTTTTATCCAGTTTTATTTTTGAATGACTTATATTAAGTAAAACAAAAAATATCTCTGCTATACTAATTCATTCAATTCCCTTAAAAATTAATCTCAATTGGGCCCTCCCTGGTGGCGCAGCGGGTTAAAGCACTGCACTGAGAAACTAAAGCCACTTCCTCATGAGTTCGATCCCCGCCTGCCCTGGAGGTGACCACATGGCGCGGCAGACCTCTCCTGACCCGCCCGCTGCTCCCCTCAGCAGTGTACTTCTTTGATCTGCCTATTCTGCTCCCCACTCTGTCTCTGGTGAATCCTCTCACCCTCCACATCTCTGGCCTGTACCCCAGTTCTGTATGAATAAATAAATAAATCTTTAAAAAAAATTAATCTCAATTTAGAGTGGTAGCAAAGGGGAGAGAAGGGGCTAAAGGAGGTGGGTGGGGTGAAATACAATTGTAGAGGTATAAATCTACATCCCTAAGACAAATACTGTGATAGAAATCATTGCTTCAATAAGCATAACTTAAATGTTGGTTAAAAAAATAATCTCAATCTAAGAAAACACTTCTTTGATTTATCAAAGGAATTCTATACCTCTTTTCCCATGATATTAAGAACCTAATGAAAATAGTTCTACAAGTTAGTGGAAATGATATCAATTTTATCATCTGCCAAGTTGTAAAATCCAAGATGTAAAATAGTTCTTTAGAGGCAACTAGGTCCAAAACTACTCACTTTGGAAATGAATCAATGAGAAGATAGGAGATGGGAGATGAAATGTCTTATACAGCTCTGAGCACTCCAGGCCTAATCTCCAGATTAAGTGCCTCAAATACAGTGCCCGTTGTGCATAATAATACCTCTCTGTTACATAGCTATTCTTATTCATAACACCACTAAAATTACATTAGTCAGCCACATGGGATTTTTCCTGATACCAGAGTCCTGTGTACAGAGTCCTGTGTACAATTTACTCATATATACTAACAACCTTGCTAAAAATAGCACTTGTATAATGGAGATACTGATAGTCCTTAATAATACATAAATACACAACTAGAAATACATCATATATCCACATATTCAAGCATCTAAATAATATTCACCATCATGAAAAACTCAGTAAGATGCATTATTTCTATTTCTAAAGATATATGTATGATTTCTATTTCTAATTGCTGCTACCACTTGAACTAGATCCTTTGTTCTGCTTATTTTTCAAATGTCACCACATAATTTATCAATCATTATCTAGTAGAGAATAGCCTGATCACTATTTCATATAACTAAATCATTCCCTGGTTGCAAACAAACATGCTAAAATAAAAAATAATGAAGAAGTCCATGTAAGACACGTCTACTTTTCATTTAGCTCTCTTCAAATAATTTGTCAGTTTTCAACCTTTATATCAGGTCAAAATAGATAGAATGGTGATAATATGTCTCCTTAAGGGGGGCAGGGAGTGTCCTCTACTTCCAAGATATCAACAGTAATGGCAGCCAGTGTTACCTTAATTTAAAATAATAGTTAACTATTTGGGGGGGGGGAAATTAGATGGAGTGATGACAGACACATTATACTAAAGAGCCCTCACATTGTCTCTTGTTATTACCACTTCATTCAACATAGACTATCCTACAAATAAAGATCTGTAACTAGAGATGCAGCCAGTCCTCAAAACACCATGCCAGTGCCTTGAGCCATAATCCAGGTCCTAGAATTGGAATTGAGCAGTCCTTGTATCTGAAACATGGGTAATGATAATGATGCTTCTCTTCACTTTGAAGTGACCACCTGTTGTATGAAAGGTGTATGAACTGCACTATGCAGTTCCCTTTAACAGACCCTGAGAAGCAAGCGCTAAAAAGGAGACTGGGGGCCCTCCCTGATGGCACAGTGGGTTAAAGCACAACACTAAGAAGCTAAAGCCACTTCAGGATGAGTTCGATCCTGCCCAGGAGGTGAACCATATGACGCGACAGACCTTTCCTGACCTGCCCACTTCTCCCCTCAAGCAGTGTACTTTGTAGATCTGCTTGTTCTGCTCCCCAATCTGTCTCTGGTGAATCCTCTCACTTCCCTTGCACCTCTGGCCTGTACCTCAGCTCTGTATGCATAAATAAATAAATCTTTTAAAACAGACAGAGAGAGATTGGTCCATAACTTATACTGATCTCAGCACCACCTTGAGACATAGGACACTCTGGAAAAACCTCGATGCCCACCTTCTAGCAAGCTTGAATGTAGTAAATTAACAGAAGCTCTTCAAATTTCATTCATTAGAAAAATAACTGTGATAGTCTATATTCCTGTCCCTGTGCTAAGAGTAACACATACATATTTTTTCACTCTTTACAACAATTCCACAATAATATGAATCCCTACCCATACTCTACAGGCAAGGAAGCAAAAACCAAGAAGTAAAATGAGGCCTTTTGTCAAGAGACAAGATTCAATCCCCAATTTGTTCATATTTCCCATAGTGTCACACTGCTATAAACACAATGTATAAGGTTGCGAATCGTGCTTATTTTTATTTTTTAAGATTTATTTATTTATGCATACAGAACTGAAATACAGGCCAGAGGTCACACGTAGAAAAATAAATGTTTTCACTTTTTTGAAAATTAGGAACAAGGCAGTAACTTATGGAATAGCATGATACCCAAAACATTTTTTTTCTTTCTGAGAACATTTTATCCAAATTAAAAACTTTGCCATATTTGGCAAGTGAAAAAGAGATGAATATAGTGCTTTTAATTTATGAAGGTATTACTAACAGTTTAGTTCTTTTAAAAAAAGTACTGGAAAATAAAATGTATGTGGTTTTCTTTTCATTAAACAGATAATCAAATAATTAAATTTAATAAGAAGGACTTAATATTCTTCCCATGACCACCATATAGAATATATACTTTAAATATCTTTAGTAATCATGAACATTCAATGGTGGAAAAGGCATAAAAATCTGAACAGAAACAGGCTTGTGATATTAGTATCAGGTCAAACTGTTGAAAACATTAGAAACACTAGTCTAAAAGAATGAGACATAAAATAGTAAATAGTCTAATGAAATAATCATAAAATTTAAAAAATATGTATTAAAAACATCGTTCATGCAAAAATGAAAGTTTAAAAAACAAGAGAAGAATCAGTTTATAACTGTATTATAAGGAGCATGTACTAGGTCTCCAATGCATTCACAATCTAGTCTCCAGTATCCATCCACAAGGACATTAAAATATATGATAACTAAATAATTTGATTTGGTCAACCACCAACATGTGCACTATATTAGTCTTCTTGAGCTTTCAAACAAAATAACATGTTTTGAATGACTTAAAAACAGAAATTTATTTTCTGTTTTGGAGACTAAAAGTACAGGTCAAGGTTTTCTTCATGACTAGTTTCTAGTGAGACTTTTCTTACTGACTTGTAGATAGTTGCCTTCTCCTTGTGTCCTTACATGGTTTCTTTTTGTGTCTGTGTGTACAAAGGGAAAGATTTCTGATACTTCTTTCTTTTTTGTATTATACAATAATCCCATGGAGTTAGGGTCTGCCTAACTAATTACTTACCAAAAGAGTCTATCTTCAAATACAAGTCATAGTGGGATGGCTAAGGTTTCAACAGATAAATTTCAGGGAATACAATTCAGTCCATGACAGTTACCCAATTCCACAGGAATAATGAATTACACTTGCATAAAAACAGTGTACTAAATTTTAAAATCTGGTAAAGGAGGAGCCAAAGAGCTTATAAAGGGGCATCTAAAAATACTAACCAAGCACATAGGACTTCTATGTAATAAACTGGCATATTAAAACAGAACTTTCACTTGATAAATTCAAGTAATTACCTTGAAATCTAATACAATATTTTGGAACAATAGTTGTTCCTAAGAGTCCTTTTGAGATATACCATCCACTCAGGGCCAGAGCAGTTAACCGAACAGCTGAAGAATTATCTTTGGTCAAATCTATCAGCCATGCTCAGTCACAGAAAACAACCCTTAATCCCTGGACTCTACACTGGCAATGTTTAAGATTTTTAACAAAACTCAAAGCTATGCATATTCATCAAAACTCACATAAATACAAATAACTACAGAAAACAACTCCAAAAAGAAAAGGTTTAACTTCAAGCTACTTTTCCACAAAAAACCTGGGAACGTATTACTGGTGCTCAAAACCACATGAGCTTCACATGTTTTAGGCATGTTTTTGCATATCACTTGCATATTTAGAATATTCAAAATGCTGTTGCAATTAGTTTTCAAAATGAAACCATTAATTAAATAGAAATTTAACCACTATTACTTCAAGATAGAATGGATTTTTCCCCATTTAGGTTCTGCTTATAATTAACATTTTCTCCCCATTTCCCTTCAATGAAATATTTTTATTATCAGGTTCTTTTAAAAACTTACTTCTTTTCTAATTTTACTATACCAAATTAATAACAAAATGAATTTTTACTTAATAATTCTTTACCATTTTTATTCACCCTCTGGGCACTGAATTATAATTAATTCTGCTTTTCTTTCTCTAATAGATTTATGTGTATTATCATATATATTAAATTTTCAATTCTCCTTTTCATTTTATTGCTTTGCACACTGACAATGTGCATTTCATTAAAAACATGTAATCCCTTAGCTGTGATCAAGACATAATTGCAAATCTTTATAATATAATAATATGCATGTTCTTCATTTTTTATTACAAAAACTCCCATTCCACTTGAAAATTCTTGATTTTTCTATCCTCTTAAAATATATTAATAAGAGAGGGTTTAAGCTTCCAAATTTTTATGGCACCACCACCAGTGACCACAACTGTCTTTTTGCCTCCCACTAAGTTAAAATGTACTTACTTACCTATTTTTATAAAAGATGAAGGATTTATATGATTTAAAGAGAAGCCCCAGTATTCATCATCTATTTTTGTCAATGAGATATTTAGATTAACTTAGCTTAGCACAATGTAAAGGGCTTTTTTTTAGTCTTAAAGTGATGAATGTCTTGTGATAAAATGAAGGCACAACACTTTGCTATTAAACTAGTCTTTGACTCAATTCACCTTTTCCATAAGATGTTTCTATATAAGCAAGTAAAGTTAGAAGTCAAAGTGCAAAATGCAATGAGGATTTGAAGAATTTCTTTTCCATTCAAAAAGAAGAGATACTGTGTAGTATCTCACAGATGCTCTCATCACTCCTCATTCCACATGAATTTTGATAGCATTATCCTAACTTTTTCCAAAATTCATTCAATCTCTTTGGGAGTTCTCAGGATAGTGGCCAAACTGTCTGCGATTTTATGAAAGGTGAGGGGATGCGAAGGGATTCTTGGAGATAACTGAAAGCATTCTGAAAAAGTTTGCTATTGCCTAGCACAAGTGATCACTGCAGATGGTCGTAAATGGTTCAGCACCATAATCCAAAAAACAAAACCAAGTTAATGGATCAATTTTTAAAAATCATCATTTTTTCCCAAGTGAGTGGCGACTAGTTCCAATAAAATTATTTTCTCCTTCCTGAGCTATTTCTACTGTTTGTCTATACAATGTGACCATTGAAAACAAAGTTCATCTTAAAAGATCAACTAGAGGACAAAATTATCAACAGTCAAATACTTTTCCTGAGTAAAAAAAAAAAAATTCTAAAAGATAACCTTTCTTGGTTCAGAATATCTTAACTCTTTTCACGGTTCTTATATCTAAAATAAGACTTTTCCGGGGTACTTCCTAAGATTGACTTAAATTTTTCTACTTCCAATCCTTAACCACTATAGTTTTTTTCCACTCTATCTCTGTCCTTACTTGTTTTATCTTTGAAGTATAAAGGTTTTCACTCCTGCTAAGACTATTAGAGTAAGCCATTAAACTAACCATTTCTTTTGCACAGCATGAAGATAGAAGTCTGCCTCTTATTTCACCACAATCTTCAGAATATAAGAGTAAAATAAATAAATAATAAGAGTAAAATAAAATAAATGCAATGACTCTATAACCTCTACTATTCCATAGCTTACACATACACATGCACACACACACACAAGGCCCTTTTTAGCAAAATATTTGCACTTTCTTAGATGCCTTTCTCTCTGGAATACCTTGTCTAAAATTTCAAAAGTGGCAGATACCCTTAGGATAAGTACTCTTATGGCACCCTGTGCTTATCCTATAATATCATGTAACTGCCTTTTATACCACAATAAAATATTTGAGAAAAGGGCCCCTGCCTTTTACTTCTATATCCTCAATATTATTTACAGTATCTAGAACACAGCAGAAATTAAATATACTTAACCAATTCATGAAATAAAATATGTAGCTGTCAGAGTATTGTAACAATACCCCTAACAAAACCATACAGAAATGGGCTGCAGAAATGAGATTATATATAGAATTAATCTGCACCCTTGCTTTGCCAGAGAATACAAGGTTAGAGCCTATGACAGGGAGAATAATGGTCCTCAAAAGCACTCCCACCTTAATACCAAGAAACCTTATATATGCTACTTTACATGAACATTAACCTTAATATTAGAGAATGAAACATTAGTCTGAATTATCTAGGTTACCCAATCTAATTAGATAAATTTTAAAAGGAGGGAATTTGTCCTGTCACAAGGAGATGCAACAATGACAGGAGCTGAGAGAGGTTACTATAGCTGCTTTAAAGATGGAGGAAAAGTTCCAAATCAAGAAATAAGTCATCCTTGAGAAGCTGAAAAAGGCAAGGACATATAGCAACAACTAGTATCTCAAGAAAGAAATACATATCTGCTGACGTCTACATGTTAGCCCAATGAAGCCAGGCTTGGGCATTTACAAAATTATAAAATAATAAATTTTTGTTGTTTTAAATCTCTAAATTTGAAATGATTTGTAATGGTATCAGTCAGAAACAACTATAATACAGAACCAGAGGCTGCCCTCTCAGTGATGGCTCCCTACACACTTCTGGTGTTGCTCATACTAAAATTACTTCAAAAGTTTTTTAATAATACAACCAAAATAAACACATTGGTATGTACTGATTCTTTGTTTTGATAAACATCATTATATTAAACAATGTATTCAGACAATGACTGAAGATGTTCCCTCAAAATAAGATGTTCTTACCTAATATGCTCATCCTACTGACTTTAGGAGAAGATTTATTCAGATTGAACATAACATTAAGTTTTTGATGCTGGCTCAGAGACATAGTAGAATAAAAAATCCATCTTCTCCTATAAACCACACAATAGTTCTGTTGCTTTAATGTGTATAAAACAAATTACTAATATATATAAAGCAATATAACTTCTTTATCAGTCTGGTTGAAAAGCATTTCCCAGTTTCTCCTCACATACCTTGCTGGATGTGCCAAGTTTAGATTGAATGTCAGTGTGGAATGCAGTTTTCTTAGGAAAACTGTACAATTATATCAACTTGTGATTAGTCTATTAAAAAAATCATTCTATTCTCCTTGCAATATCAAGTTCTCCAACAATATTCTAATATTTTTTTCAGAACAATCTTCCATAAAAGTTTTGCCTAGTAACTACCCTCTAATATCTGTCACCATAGGAAAATTTTGAATTCCAAGTTCAATTGAAAAGCATGAAGTATTTTACACTTTTCTACCCAAAATTAAAGAACATTTCAGCAGCAGAAGGCAGTGTGTGGACAACACCAAGATGCCTGAATGTTCATTATTACCATTAAGTGAAAGTTTTTCTCTAAAATACCTTCTCAATGAACATGGAAGCTGATATTAGTAAGTCACTAATACATGACCAAGTTTTCATGTAGCTCAAAACTGCTTTTTCATTTTGTTTGTCTTATTTCTCTGTATTTCTCATGCTATCAAAAACAATTTGCAAGTACTCAAATCTACAGATATGATTGTTCAGATAGCTCTGAGCACAAACTTTTATCTCATTCTACGTGAATGGCCATGGAGTCACAGAATACCACGCAAAGGATAAAGACACAGAAGAAAAAAGTTCAAATTTCCAGAAATTTGACTAACTTCCCATACCGCCAGCAACAATACAACTACATCTCATAGTCAACAATGCTCATTTGACCTCAGAAATGGGAGATTTGTTTACCCTGCATACATTGAACAGAGAGGATCTAAACTTAAAACATCAAGAACATTTGTATTGGGAAAGAAGTTGAATCTCAAGCTCGAAATGTGGGAATGAAAGAGGAATCTGCAAATTAAATACTGGAATCCCAGTCCTCCTCCCCTATTTTTAAAAATACTTATACTTGTTAAACAGAGACCCAAATGACTTCAGGAAGGAAACAGTATCCAGCTATTAAAACTGGAGGTCACCATCACAGTGAAAATTCCAGCTCACCATATATGAACAACCATAGTTAAACTTACTTCTCAAAAGGACTTATTTCCTTATGTTGAGCTTCTAACATTTTAGTGACTCACTCTTAGAAATAAAGAACAAGACATTAAAATTTGTGAAAATAAATGATGTAAAAATAAACTGTTATAATAAAAAAATTTTTTTTAATGTGAAAATATTCCAAAATAAGAGAGAGAGAGCAAAATAAATAATAATAGTAGCTACCTGTACTACATCAGTCGAGATGGGAAAGGAGACTTACTTCATCCTTCAAACTGCAATCTTTAGATGTGGTTTCAACAATTTGTTTAAAATTTAAGATGCATATAATTGTGCAAGAAAACGCAGCTTTTGCTCTCTTGTCTGATGATCATAATGGCAGAGAAAGGTAGGTAAACTTCAGGAAAATATGTTACATATTTCTATGGCCAGCCATTATGGCCTCTCTAACATCTGTCAGAGTATGAAATCTTACAGAAACTCACTGGGCCCACAACCACTACCATTCAGTCCCTCAGCTATTTCATAGCATGCCAATTAGTACCCCACATTTTTTTTTTTGCTTTGTGCAGCAGATGGTGTTAAGAGCCAGTTTGCAAGACTTCTGCCTTCCAGAAAGATTTGATTCAGCTTGATTGGCTTCATGAATTGGTTATCAAGGGACAAAATGAAGACAAAAAGGATATTATGACTAGAGTTTCCAGTTGGTGAACATACAGTAATCAAATTATTCCAACCAATCATATAATATTTTCCTACATGCTCATGGAATGTTCCACAGTAGAATAGCCAGATTAACCATCCCAGTGGGGACAGGAAGCACAGACTCAATTTATTAAGTCTCTGGGTTGATTTTTACTCCCTAACAACAGTGGTATTTTAAAATAAATGGTGAAACACTGGAATGTTATACCTGATTTGATTTAGTAAGCTTTTTAAAGTAAGTTGTAATTAGAAGTTAAATTGTGTTTCTATTAGTTAAAATCAAATCTAACTATCCTAATTCATATATTATGAATACTAACAATTTGACTTTAAGATTTTTGTTTAGTAAGGGTAAGTTATTTGAAATTTTAAAAAAATTCCAAAACTGTACATTAGCTCAAGTACAGAAATCAATTTTTTTCTTGCTTAAAGTCTAAAGTGGGTGGATAGGCAGCTCTCTCCTAAGAGGTGACTCCAGGATTCTTCATTATTATGGCTACACAATCTGCAATGTGCTATTTCCAGAGTCACAGAGTTTATCTGCAATCTGTCAAGAAGAAAATGTCTACAGTGACTTGCATAGACATAGTGTCTACATAGTTTGTCTAAACTGGGCTACTTTAAGGAGAGGAAGGGCCACAAATCAGATTTGACAACAATTTTAACCCAGATATAGAAAAAATGGTAGCTCTTTATGAGAGCTTTTGTAGTGCAGGTCTAGGCTTGTATACTTCACTCCTCCTTACTTCCCAGTTTACCATGTAACTCCAATATTTTCAACTGCAGGCAGACTAAGCAATCAGGAGTTGACATGTCCTCAGGAAGAGAAGAATTGAAGTTTGTTCAAAGCTAGGGGGATTTTCATTCTAGTTCATATTGCATAGTAACAACTATGTCAATATGTAAAGTACAGATTAAATATATATATATATGTAATATATACATATGTACATACACACACACAAAGTCAGACAAACACACGCTGCAAAAAGCAAAAAAAAAAAAAAGTTCAGGTAGAACGTTAAAAAATAGAGTGCTTATGCCCCTCCTCCCACCCCTGTAGTGCAAGGGGTTAAGGCACAGCACTATGAAGCTGCCCTCAGCCACTGCAGCACAAGTTTGATGCCCAGCCAGGGAGGTGACCCACATGGTACAGAAGACTTCTCCTGTCTCACCTGCTGCTCCCCTCAATAGAGTATTTCAGTGGATCTGCCTGTTTCACACTCAGTCTGGTGAATCCTATCACCCCCTGCACCTCTGGCCTGTACTCCAGTTCTTGTATGCATAAATAAATAAATCTTAAAAAAATGTGGAGTGCTTATTAGGGGAGTCAGAGAGAGACTCACTGTAAGATGAAACATTAACTTGAATGAGCATGAAAGGGAGTTGTTTAAGTATTTGAAAGAAGACTTTTCTAAGTGAAAGGAATAAAAAGAATATGTATTTTATAAAGGATTCAAATAACTCAATCAATAAATGTTTCCCTTGGTTTTGAATAGCCTAATAAAAATAGTGAATGATGACTTTCACAACTCCCTCTGTCATTGTCAAGAAATCTTTAGGGGCCTAAAGACTAATGGTTAAGCAAAGGTTAAGTCTTAGCACTATGAAGCTACTGCAGCATGAGTTCGATCCCCAGCCAGGGAGTTAATACAAGGCAGAGCAGACCTCTCCTATCTTAACCTGCTGCTCCCTCCAGCAAGTGTATTTTAGTAGATCTGCTTTCAGGCTCCTGAGTTTTCTTCTGGTTAGTTCTCTCATTCCCGTCCACCTACAACCCAGCCTACACCCCAACTCTTGTATACATAAATAAATTTTTTTAAATCTTTAAACTAAGATGAAACTTCATTTATCATCTCTGAAATTATAACTAAAATTTTTCTTGCAGAACCCTCGCTAGTGGCACAATGGGTTAAAGTGCAGCACTGTGAAGCTGGCCTCAGCAGCTTCAAGGCAAGTTTGATCCCCTTCAGGCAAGTTTGATCTGCCATGTGACATGGCAGACCTCTCCTGTCTTACTCACTGCTCCCCTCAGTTGTGAACTCATGATCTGCCTGTTCTGCTCCCCACTCTGTCTCTGGTGAATCTTCACACTGCCCCTGCACCTCTGGCTTGTACCCCAGTTCTGTGTGCATAAATAAACAAATCTTTAAATTAAAAAAAAAAAATTCTTACAATTACTGTTTTCCTATGTAAGCACAAAATTATGTTTTTAAAATCCTATATAATAGAAGTTCATTATGATAGAGAACACTTCTTGTTTAATATCTACAAGAAAAACCTGATGACATTTTATATTCTTTTTGTGACTTTCAGGTATAAGTAACAATATTAACACAAATTAGTTCAAACAAATTAGAGAGTTGTATTGACTCAATGCACTATAATAAAATTTTGATTCAGGAACTTTTCTCTATCATCAAGATTTTGTCTCATTCTACCTTTAGTTTCTCTCTGCATTAAGATTGTTTCTCTTCAAATGACTTTCACAAGTCTTTGAAAAACATGAAATGGCTTATATTATCATTTATTAACAACTTTCCAGTTTACATTTTCCTACTACAGCAACCCAAAAGGATCTAGAAGACTCCTCACTCCCTGTACATAACGCAAGTATTCTGGAAGTATTACTTGAGTCACATGCCAACCTTTATACTAATCACTACCATTAGGCAGTGATAGTTCCATCAATTGAAGGGTCTGAGAACTACTTTGCCAATGGAAAGCAAGTGTTGTAAACAAAAGAAGAGAAGAAATATTTCTGGACAAACCAAAGTAACAGATGTCCACTCTAGCCATCATTATAAACGCTGATCATTTTCAGGAAGGCACCACATATTTACTATGTACCATGTGACACAGACATGAAGAATCAAGTAGACATGGGTATAATCTCTGGTTCCACGAGTTTCTAGCATGCAATTTGAGACACGTTAGTAAACTACTGTTAACTTAGTTTTTTCATCTCTTAACAATGGTACCTATTCTATAGTTGGTACAAACTGTTATGAAATAAATTAAAAGAACATTTAGCAAATGCTCAAAAAATTATTGTTACCATTTTTTCCTGGTTATTTAACTAGACACTTTGCAAGAAATATAGAAAACTGGATCCTCCTTGGTGGTGCAGTGGGTTAAAGCACAGCACTGCAAAGCTGAACACAATTGGGCTTCGTACAAATTCGATCCCCAACCTGGAGGTGACCCACATGGCATGGCAGACCTCTCCTGTCTCTCCCACTGCTCCCCTCAGCAGTATACTTTGTCAATCTGCCTGTTCTGCTCCCCACTCTGTTTCTGGTGAATCCTCTCACTGCCCCTGTACCCTTGGCCTATGGTCCAGTTCCATGTGCATAAATAAAAATAAATCTTTAAAAAAAAAAGAAATATAGAAAGGCCCTCCCTGGTGGCGCAGCGGGTTAAAGCCCAGCACTGAGAATCTAAAGCCGCTTC
>NW_004567114.1:41368320-41416454 GCF_000260355.1 Condylura cristata
ACTCTGTCTCTGGTGAAGCCTGTCGCCGCCCCTGAGCCTCTGGCCTGTACCCCAGTTCTGTATGCACAAATAAATAAATCTTAAAAAAAAAAAAAAGAAATATAGAAAACTGATTTGTGAGTGTAAATTCTATTTGTGAGAGCAAATACTGATTTTGTCATCGGCATCTAAGCTTTCTTATCAGCCACCTTACAAGATAGGAAAGGATCTAAGCCAATTGGTACTACTTCAGTGTTTCAGTGAACTGTCATGATAGTTCTATGAAATAGGCATTAATAGTTCTAATTACAAATAAAGAAATTGAAATACAAAGAAGTTCAGTGACTTTGCCTAAAGTCATACACCTGGTAAAATAGTAAATTTGTATGTGAGTTCAACTCCACCTATGTGGGATTCCAAAGCCCATTCTCATACCACTATATTACATTGTCTTAGTTATTATATTATATAACTCTTTATAATAATCTGCAGAGGCTATTGAAATACAGAGAGTTATTTTCTCCTAAATTAAAAATCATCACCCTTGTCTCCTTTACATTGGTTTTTCATGCCTCACCAGGTAATCTGTCAGCTCTTTTTACTGTTCATGAGTGCGTGGCCACAGAGTGAAATAGTCAAACTGAGAAAGTCAGTTCATTGTAGACAAGTGAAATCATCTAGCCAGAGACTTTACTAGTTTAATTTTTTTAACTCTGAAAATATATCATTATCTATCTATGGCCATACAACACTGAACATACCCAATCTCATCTGAAAATGTCATATTCTCATAACACAGCTATTAGTATGGAAAGACAGAGTCTAGAGGCCTCACCTCAAAACCCAGTTTTAACATCTGAGTCTCAGTTTCATCATGAAATTGTTACACAAATTTACAGAATTCTGTGATAAATAATAAAGAAAACATAAAGTATGTTTGAAAGTAACAAAATTCTAAATAAGAGACATATTATTGACAATAAGGCTAAGAATAAAAAATATATAATTTTTTAAGTCTTAGTATGAATAAGTTTCAAGTCCTATACTATGACTAGCTTTTGAAGAAAGAAAGAATTGGGGCCTAAACACTTAACACAGAAAAAAAGAAAGTAACAATTGTTTTACAGAAAATGCAAGGGAAAAGAACTTAAATATACCAGAAGACAACTAATCCTTCATAGTTCTGTCCATGGCCCTGGCAGTACCTCTTTCCCAATGTATAAAGCAAAAATACACAATTATGCAGGGTTAAGAGAGAATGGTCCTCTTTAGTACCCACACAAAAATTTAAATACACTACAGCTAATTCCAAAAAAAATGTGCAAGTTCAGAGACAATTTATAGTATATATTAAAACAACCATTTCAATGGCTGAACTTTGTTCATTTGCAAATGAAGAAATTAGCACCAATAAATTGCTTTGGATATAATATTGTCACTTGTGTGTGTTATTAATTTACTGTACTAATTAACTTACTATCTCACCAAATCAACATGACTTCTCTGGGATGATCTCATAGACCTTCCTTCACTTTTTTTAAACACTTATTTTGTTTTAAGGTTTATTTATTTATGCATACAGAATTGGGGTACAGGCCAGAGGTGCAGGGGCAGTGAGAGGATTCACAAGAGACATAATGGGGAGCAGAACAGGCCGACTGACAAAGTTCACTGCTGAGGGGAGCAGCGGGCAGGTCAGGAAAGGCCTGCCATGCCATGTGGGTCACCTCCAGGGCTAGGGATCAAACTCATGCTGAAATGGCTTTAGTTTCTTGGTTCTGTGCTTTAACATACTGCCCACCAGGAAGGGCCTGCCTTCACTTTTTATAAGTACTACTCAACATACAGATATTTCCAAAATTTTTCTATTATATAAAAATTTCCATTTAAAGAGCCATTATTCCATAATGATAATTATTTTATTTTCAGCTTTCCTAATTTTAGAGCCATCAATCTTAAATTAGAATCTCTCTTTAGATAGAGATAGATACATAAATAGATACATGGTAGATAATTATACAGAGATATATAGATATGTAGGTTTTGGTGGTTTTTTTTTTTTTTTTTTTTTTTGGTTGTAGGAAACCACTACTCAGATAAAGGATGGTATTACAGAAAAACAGAACTCACAGAATGGAAGAGTAGGGCATACTATATAGCTAAGACACAAAGGAACAGAAAACTAGAGTGGGTCCTTTTTCTAACTCTTAGAAGCTACAGGTTTGGTTTCTGCTTCACTCTTTCATTTCTTCTTCATTTTGCTTAATAGTTATGCTCAATTTTTATTTTCTCTCAACTTACAAATCTGAATTATAGCTCAGCTAAATCTCAAGTGACTATGACAAACTAACAGCTGTTTTAGTTTGAATTCTCGGAAGGAAAGGAAGGAGTATGATTGACTTCGCCCATTCTAATGAATTAGTTTCCCTTGTTATGAGCAGAGGACACTTGTGGTAAAAACATGACCACCTAGTTTCCCCCTTCATTAAATATTGCAAACAGAGTGAGTTCATGCATAGCAGGGTATGAGACTCTTTCAATTTCAAATAGTACAGTATATTTAGAATTTCTCTCTTCATGTCTTAGAAATCACTTAACAGTAACAAGGAAACAGATAAGTATATCTATATGTATAAAACTCAGAGACAACTAAAATCACAAATCAAATATATAAAATTACTTGAGGCATTAAAGATCAAATAGGAGCTCAGAAAAATATGGAGGAGAATACATGCTGCTGTTAATCTTGGCAAAGCAAGGTGTCCCATGTCAAAGGCAATTCCTTATTTCTAACAATGGAAAAGAATTAACAATATGGTAGTATGAGTTTTCAATGAAGCAATTTTGTTTTGAGAACATAGATAAGGCATATTTGCAGGAATATATCTATAGTTAAAAGCAAGGGAGAGAAATGCTAGCATTAATAGCCCCCAAACTCCTTATCTCTTTTGAAAAACTCAAGTCTAAAAGAACCTCCATACACATCATTAAGCAACAGAGAAAATTCCTACTAACCTGCAACCCAGATCTGACATCTTTACTTTTGAAAATTGTATAGAGGGTCAGGGAGAACTCCTTTCATAGTATACTAACAAATGTAGCATATGAGAAAAAGAACAGGGAAGGAAGGCAAAAAATGAAAATTACTTACAAGAAAAATATTTTAGTAGTCCAAATAAAAATTATAACCAAACATATCACTACGATACCAACACAGCAAAAATGAAGGGAAAATAGCATAAGCAGTGTTAAATAAAGAAAGAGGAAAAAAAATCAAAGTATCATAAAAAAGGTAAAATTGCAGGTAACACATATATACTCACAGAAAAATTAGACACGCTAAAAGAACAACAAATAAAATAGAGTTCAAGTATAAAGAAAATGTATCAAGATAGGTGCCCTTCCTGGTGGTGCAATGGGTTAAAACGCAGCACTACAAAGCTAGCCACTGCAGCTTCAGCATGAGTTCAATCCCAGGACAGGGAGCTGACCCACTTGGCTCCACAGTCCTCTCCTATCTCACCCACTGCTCCCCTCAGCAAAGTACTTCATCAGTCTGCCTGTTCTGCTCCCCAGTCTGTCTCTGGTGAGTGCTCTCACTGTCTCTGCTCCTCTGGCCTGTGCCCCAGTTCTGTATGCATAAATAAATCATTCTTCAAAATATAAAGATAAAAAGGAAATAAAGTTAAAATACTGTTCATGTCATTTTTGTCTAGTGTCAAATACACAACTTCAAGGAGATAACTACAACAGTTATAAACATAAACACATATGACAACAGAGATTGAAAGGAAAGCAGTGGCAAAAATACACATTAATCTTTTCATTGATGAAAGTAAAAAGTGAACAAACCTGTCTTTTAAAAAAGAACACTGAAAGTCTGATTTTAAAGATAACCACTAAACAAATTAACAAAATAAATACACCACCAAAATAGAGAAAATGTTGATCATACCATGTAAGATCTCAAAAACTAAGACTAAACTATGTAAATAACAGACATAATACCAAATATATTTCCCAATGCAAAAGTTAGGAACTTTCATAAATAAGCAGAAAAAAATAAAAATAAAAAAATAATTATATATATGTATGTATGTATGTATGTATGTATGAAGTATATATGTGATATACTTCAAAAATAAGTAATTCAGAATGACTGTAATAAAAACTAAACAAAAGTAAATATGACTAATTCAACATTAAGTAAGATTTATTCAGTGGTTGGAGGGGACAAAACTCTTAGGACAAGGAGCACAGAACAGCAGTGCCTGGTCCCCAACAACTTTAGCTCTCAGAGTGGCAAAGTTATCTCACAACGAGGAGGCAGTGGCAACAGAAGCAACAGCTGGACAATGCTACAAGTCTCCTCGGCACTGGTGATATGTCTTTTCCCAAATGGTGGATTAAAAATAACTAAGATGGTGATACAGGCTTCTATCCCAAAAGTTATCCCAATGACATATAACACTACACCAGAGGGTAGTAGTAGAGGGTTGCACAGTCCTTGTATTTTGGAGACCAGTGCAGACTTCAACAAAGGGGAAAGCAAGACAATTCATTTGTAATCAAACAGGAGCTGAATGGATAAAAAAAAAAAGCCTGGAAGTAGTAGTCGAGAGCATGGACACAGACCACAGGACTTTCCCTCAGCCAGTGTCCCTGGGGAAGGGAGAGCAGAAATGTTGTGGAGGCACACACTCTAGAACAAGGAGAAACCTACACAGTAGAGGTGAAGTGTTCTATAGAGAGTGGGTACCCAGTGAAGACAAATGCTAAATAGTCACTCTGGACTTTTCTGCCCCTTGAGACTGGTCCTGACCTCATGAAATTTGTTGACAGAAGACAGAATAAGGAGTCTCTGATCTTGAATCCCAGAGAGGCAACATAGCAGTAGAAACACAAATATGTACCAGTCCCCTCTCAGATCAGTTACACCAACAATTGGATCCCTCCAGCTCTCATCCACTCTGCTAGCTCTGCAATCAGGAAAAAAAAAAAAAAAAAAAAAAAAAAGGTTAAGTCCCTAAGGAAGCCAGCTAAGATCAAAAAAATAAAGTAAAATAAACCACAGTATCACCTGCAGGAAAAGTAAAGTTAGTTCAACACTCTTAAGTCACTGACAGGCTTTTTTAAAAATGGAAGACTAAGTAACAAAGTGGGCAGATAAAATAAAGCACATGGTGTTTTGGAAGTCTTAAGAAAATAGGACATTAAAAGGCAAAAAAAAAAAAAAAAACTCTCCAAAATCCAACCACAAAGACATGGAAGATTTTATCTTCCTTTCAGATAGAAAGTTCAAAATTGCTATAATATAAAAATTCAAAAACATAGAAAAAATAGAGAAAGGTCACAGTAATATAAGAAAAGTTACATCAAAGAGACAAAGCAAATTTGAAGGAAAACAAATGAATGAACTAACAAATAAAATTAACAGAAGGTAGAAAATGAACTTTTAAGTAAGAAAGTAACAGAGATTCAGGACATGAAGAGCTCAGTAAATTTCCAAAGAAAGTTACAAAAGTAGAACACACCAAGCTGAAGACCAAATTAATGGCATCAACTCTAACACAAAAGAAAAATAAAAGCAAAATTAAACAAATAGAACCTATCAAACTGAAAAGATCTCTAGGGAGCCACCTTGGTGATGCAGGGTTTCAGCACTATAAAGCTATAGTCAGTCATGGCAGCAAAAGTTTGATTCTCACTCATGGAGCTAATCAGCATGATCTCTCCTGTCTCACCTACTACTCCCCTCAGATGTGAATTTCAGCCAATCTACCTATTTTGTTCCCCACTTTGTCTCTCACCACCAACACCACCCCATCACCTTCACTTCTGGCCTATACTCCAACTCTTGTATGCATAAATAAATATTTAAAATCTTAAAATAAAAATTAAAAAATAAAAATACCTCTACAATAAAAGAAACTATTTTTAAAGGAAAAGATACCTTACTGAATGGAAGGAAATATTTATATATCATACATCCAACAAGAGTCTAATATCCAGGCTCTATAACTCAACAAAAAAGAGA
The DNA here is from genome assembly GCF_000260355.1 of Condylura cristata. Taxonomy (NCBI): domain Eukaryota; kingdom Metazoa; phylum Chordata; class Mammalia; order Eulipotyphla; family Talpidae; genus Condylura; species Condylura cristata. The sequence goes on from NW_004567114.1 coordinate 41,374,337, forward strand.
ATAAATAACCCAATTTTACAAATGGCAGAAGAGCTAAATTGACAAGTCTCCAAAGTAAATATAGATGACCAGTAGGCCAAATGATGAAAAAAAAAAATGTTATTCTTCACTTTTCATCAAGGACATTCAAATCAAATCCACAATGAGATACTACTTTGCACCTGTGAAAAAGGCACATATCAAAAATAATAATAGTAGTAACAATAAACATTTGCAAATATGTAAAGAAAAAAGAACCCTCAAACAATGTTGATGGAATATAGACTATCTTTTCAGTTCTGTGAGTCTCTCCATGTATCCCTAACTGACTAGTTAAGTGGTAGGGGGAAAAAATCAAAACTACTTAATCCAACTTTCTTCCTAAAGAATTTATAATTAAGATAAAAAGGCATTAGTTTCATGTCTGGATGGATGTGTAAGATAAAAGTATAAAACTGTGTGGCAGTTATTTTCTGTCCCTGAAGCAGACTATATAGGAGAAAAAACATTCTGCAGAAAGAAAAGAATAAACCCATTTTTCAGTAGAGATGATCAGATGCTGAATATGTTAATGATTTGGCATCATCTGATCCAGGTCCTTTACAACATTCTTTTTGCTGTGACCTACACCTTCATATTCTGGTAATAAATTTTTATTGGTATCCTCATGTTGGTTTCAAGTAGCAAGCAGCATCCAACTTAATATGGTTGCTTTATAGCCACAATTCTTAAGAAACCAACAATATAACCCCTAAAAGGCATTGAGAATGCCCAAAGTAACTCAAAGATAAGCTGCAATTTTTAAAGTATATGTAATTCCCTTAATCTAGTGTTAGATTTCCTCCTGAAACCCTCACAGGTAAAAGCTGTGGTTGTGAACACACAATCATAGCACTCATTGCTTTGGAAATATCCAAGTTATGTTATCCCTGACGGTTACCTTATAGGTCCTAAAGAGAAACAATAGCAAAATGAACAAATTATTATTTTTTTAATATATGAAAAAGGGTAGTATAAAATTAAACTCAACCTAGGATTAAAATTCAGAAGCATTTATAGTAGGGATTAGATGTGGCCATGTTAATAAGAATTTAGTTCTAATCTGAGGGCAAAGGCATGAATTATATGGCAACTCTTTTAGAAACTAGGATGGGGATATAAATACTTATTCTATGGTTAAAAAGATTTTTTCAATGTTTTCTAAATGTAATGAATATTTGCTGAACATAGCTCTCCTTGCCTTGAACTATGCAAATAACCAACATTTATCTCTACAACAATCCAATGGTGAAGATAATTATCTTTATTGATATGAAAGCTCATTTAGGAATATTGCCTGAGATTCCATGACTTACAAATTATAGAAATAAAATTTAAATCTGTATATTTAAGTCCAGCATTTCTATTTTCTCTAATTTCTAATGTGAAATTCTTGGTTTACATAACTTAAATCCTAAACTCAGTTACAGTAATCAAATTAAAACAAAGCACACTCAAAGATAAAATACATACCCATCTTTTATACTACTCTACCTCTGTGCAGAGACTGGCTCATAGCAAGAATTCCACTGACTTTTTTTTTTTAATTTATTAATACGGGAAGTAGATTTGACTAATTGGTGATAAAACATAATGTGGTCAAGGGGAAAAGAAAATAAAAGGAGCATGCTGAAATTTTCAGACAATTCTTTCCCAGTGTGTCCACTTTTGCTTCCCTCATCAAAAAATACAAATGACTATGTAAAACTCCATCATTCTTCATTTGCATTTATATCTAAAAGTCTGCCTTGATCATAATTCTTAAGAAAAATGTGAGATACCACTCAGATTCTATTAAAATGTGTTGAGAATCTTTTACAAGGAAAATATTAGAAATGTTTAATGTATCATTTCATTTAATCCTCATTACAAGGAAGGAGTGAGTTATACAGATAATAAGTAAATGTCTCTGGATTTCTATGACAGTAAGTATAGATACAAAATTGGGCCAAGGACATCCAAATCCTGTGTGGCTTTCATTATACCCCGTTGCCTCCAAAGTGGAGTGTATCACCCACAGAATTTTCAGAATCATCTAATAACATGGAAGGAAATTATCAAAACTACTATTTACATATATTACAACATAAATTAAGAATATAAATTCTGTATTTATATTTATGTGTCAATTTTAATTTTTATGTTTTTGACTTACTGAATATATTAGGATAGTAGTATAAGTTTGTAACTCATATATAAGTATGTAGTTTTTTATATCATGTAAGCAAAAATGTATTGTTGATGAAGGTCATAGTCAAAAATCTCTACTATAACATAATGCCTTTCCATGACATGTAATTCTTTCCAAAACACACTATACATTCATATATACTCATATATACACATTTAAAGAGAAGATCTTCTAAAATATTTGTCTACACATATTAGATTCCATATCTTGATATAGGTTGATCATCTGTTTAGATTTTTATTTTCTCCATTTATAGGTCAAAAATGTTTCAAAAGCTTGACTAGGATGCCAATATTCAAGAAATAGATCATCAAGAATAAAGGAGTTTAAGAGAGCTAAAGAAAAAGAAGAACACTTGAACCTACTCCAATTTTTTAAAGTTTTGGAATCAGTGGGATATTTTCAAAACAGATTCATCAAAATCTTTCAACAGCATTCTAACATAGACCAATAGTTTACCAACAAGTTCCTTAAGCCCTGTTTATTAAAATGTAGTTAGTCTGAAAGGACAACCCAAGTAAACAGCAAATAACCAATTTAGAGAGATTAAAACAGTAAGCAGAATATTGCCAGGAAAAAAAATCAAAAGTATGAAGAAAAAGGTAAAAATCTTACATCAGTTCAAACTGAATAGCCTAGCCACAACAGCAAATTATATTAACGCTCAGAAAGGAAAGAACAGGGAAGGCGAGAGGGGCAACCTATCAGTTTAAGCCATCTTCAAACATAAACCATAACATTCATAGGTGTAAACAGGTAAGACACTTAAAAAGTTAAGATTTAAGTCAAGTAGTCCAATTTGAGGACACCTCTAAAAATCTAATTGTCTTTGTACTATGTCCACTGCTACCTCAAGGCAATAAGAATGATCTTAATAGTACTTGTTTTGCCAGTACATATACTAAAACTGAAATGACACAGGTAAGATTACTGTAACCTCTGTGCAAAGGGTTTTTATGTGTATCACATTTTCCTTATTTCAAAGGGAAATATGGGAGGATAACTCAAAACTAATGAGACTGGTTAACACAAAGGCTGAGAGAGAACAGAGAAAAAGGACTGTGAAGAAGGTAGTGCTCAGTACACATTTCACATGGGTTCAACTTTGACATTTTGTTAATGCTCTGTATATTCAAAATCAAAAAGTATTAAATGCTAATACAATAAAACCTAAAATAATAGAAATAATACAGCCTAATTATGTTCAAATTAAAAACAAATAGAATTAACCAGAATAATTTTGGAACTCAGTACTTAAATTATATTCCTGAGTCTCCAGCCAAAAAAAAGCAATAAACAGTGTGGCACTCTGGCTAGAAAACCTGTTAGAGGGCTTCTGTGTATCACAGCTCTAAAAAAATTATTAAATATGTAAAGGGTTAAAGAAATCATATTTCTTACCTTTGGAGAAGGTAATGACAAATACAGGTAAAGCTAGTATGAATCCTTTGGTATTAAACTGGAAGGAAAGTTATCAGTATCAATCAAGGGTTTTAACAGGTGAATAAATGATGATAATGATGATACACTAGATAGATAGGAGAGAGGGAGAGAGAATGGATGTAGATATACTCATTTTTCTTGACTTGACTTGTCAAGAAGGTCCAGAAGAAGTCACCCTGCAGCAATGGACATACCCTAAATCCTAATCTTGTTTTCTAGATACTATCTCCCATTAAAAGGAAATGGCCTTTTAGAAAATAAAATTGACACTTACTGTCATGTCCAGGAAAGTAAAAAATGAGCCTGGATCATCTTATAGTTCCAGAAGGAAAAAGAGTACTAAAAAAAAAAAAAAAAAAAGAAATGCATAGTCAGGTTGAAGGGTTTCCACTAACTAAGTATGACATAAATTGAGCAAAAAATAAAATAATGGTGAGAAAGAATATTCAGAATATTCAAGGATAAAAGGAAATCTGAGTCTATACTTGCAGAACAAAAACAAATGAGTAAGTAACTGGTAGGATAAGGAAAATATTTTCTTGTAACTAGTAAATTAAAGAATAGTTTATAAAATTGCCATTTGGGAATTATAGTCTTAACAGTTATCAAATAATCTTGAAACCTTGATGATGATAGATGTCTAATATTAGTGTACAGGATAACCAAAGCTACTTGTTTAACAGATAAATCAACAAGAATATTGCCTTACTTATGGTGAGCTCAGAAAAATGGACTTATAGTTTAATAACTGAAATTTCATGGGTATTTAATAGTTTATAATATATCGAATATGCTTCATTTTTCTATCAGATTACTTGAATATGTCTCAAATAACCTTTGAATTCAGGGCATACCAACAAACTACTATTGATATATGCTAATTTTTACCATTTTCATTTCCCAAGAATGAGGCTCAATTTAATTTTATTAGTTTAGTTATATGGGGAAATAGAGCATTAGACAATGGAGTTGATTTGATAATTGCATATCCCACAATGATAACATATCCTTAACAGGAAATGTTTGCCATTTTAAAGGGGAGGTCATCTAAAATAATATTGAGTAAGGATTCGTAAAAGGATTATCTGTAAGATCAGTCCTAGTCATACCTCTCTAGTTACTGCTAACCACTTACAAAATTTCATTTTATCTGGAAGGATCAAGATTTGAACAATGTTTAATCGTGATATAAGAAGCAAAAAGGAAGATTTTGTATACAACCAAATGAATAACAGAAATGTTGAAAGTTGTCTAAGAGTAATATAGTGTACAGTACCATGTTGCACTTGATAATCACCATTTATCCATGCATCTTTTTTGAAGACTATATTTTAGTGCCTTTTATATAACAATTACCAACCGATGAAAGGAACATTGCTCTATATTGGTGAAGAGATCAAGAGCAACTTTAAAAAGATATCTTTTAAAAAATTGAATCTGGGACTCTCCCTGATGACACCAGGGATTAAAGCACAGCACTATGAAGCTGTCCTCAACCATTGCTGCAAGAGTTCAATTCCGAGCCAGGGAGGTGACCCACATGGCACAGTAGACCTCTGCTGTCCAACCCACCACTTCCCTCAGCAGGGTACTTCAGTCTGTCTCTGGTGAATTCTCTCACCATTGCCACCCCCTCACACACACACACACACACACACACACACACCCCTCTGGTCTTTACCTCAGTTCTTGTATACATAAATAAACAAATCTGAAAAAAAAATAGCATCTATAGAATGTAGCACTGAGATTTGAACATAGTTGCTACTCAATAAATATCCATAGATACACTATAATTTAGTATTTCAACAATGGAAAAATAATCTTGTGTACAGAAATCCTTTATCTCAAGCTTAAATTTGTTATGTTTTTAAAAAAGATTTTATTTATTTATGCATACAGAACTGGGGTACAAGCCAGAGGTGCAGGAGCAGTGAGAGGATTCACCCGAGACTGAATGGAAAGTAGAACAGGTAGATCAATGAAGTACACTGCTGAGGGGAGCAGCGGGCAGTCAGGAGAGGTCTGCCACACCATGTGGCTCACCTCCAGGGAGGGGATCGAACTCATGCTAAAGTGGCTTTAGCTTCTTAGTGCTGTACTTTAACCCACTGCGCCACCAGAGAGGGCCCAAATTTGTTACTTTTTACTTACATGATGAAAGTTATTTAACAGATGTTTCTCTAATTCTAATTGTGAAATGGGATGACAGTTTCCCCCTACCTCACTAATAAGATTTTTGTGAAATTATGAGTATGAATTATATAAGCAAGGATATGTTACCTTTGACAATACATGACACCCCCTCCTTAAATCTGGTGGGAAAGGCAGAAATGCTAATGATGGAGAACACTGAATAAGCAAAAATGTCTATATGTAACTTTAGAGTCCAAATCCACAAGATTTAGAAAAAGAAACAGCTATGGAGTACAACTTGAAGTTCAAATTGATCAGATACATAGAAAAGGGAAGATACTTAGACAGAAAGATTTACCTGTGTAATACATAATGCTATGAGAACTGTGGTGTGTTAGGAAACTACAAGTGTTTCATAATTAGCAAGTCATTTGTGGAAAAGTGACATAGAAACCACAGAAGGAGTAGAAATCAGCAGGAATGGATTAGGCCAGGAGAAATCATAAGAATCTGCATTGCACACTAAGCAAGAGTCTGAATTTCTCCAGGAGACAGAGGCCACCAGTGAACTATCTGGAAGAAGAGAGCATTGATGATCTGCTTGTTACAAAGACCATTTAGACACTAGTGAGGAGAAAAAATAGTGGGGTATAACCAGTACTAGGAAGTGCACTCATTCCTCTTCCAGATTTCCTAGCAAGTCCAGTGCCTACCTAATCCTGTCTCTGTGTTTCAAGGAAAGTTTAATATCAGATTCACCTCCATTTTTGCCCCCAAGACAAAATCAGCCACTAGTATCCCACCAGTGCTTTGTACTTTCAATTATACCTTTCATCACACTGCAATTAATAGATTGTAAAACAAGTTAAACAAGCTTGACATTATGAAAACTATATTGGCCTGATAAGTTCACAGATAACAATGAGGATATTAATAGCTAACATTTACTGAGTGTGCCTACATGCCATGTACTATGTGAAGCACTTTATTAGAACTATTTTATTTAATCCACACAATAACCCTACAGTTATTGTGGTTATTATTATCACCAATTTACAAGGAAGGGGAGAGAACTTGGCAAAGCTTCATGACCTACCCAAGCTCACATACCAATAAATAGCCAAGTTCAAGCTCAAACCTAGGGTGCCTCACATCAATTAACCACTATCTGATACAGGGCACTAGAAATAAGATGAATATTGTTGCAAGTATTTTTAGATTAAAGAAAATGGGATTACATCTGGTTTTTATGGTTGATAAAGCCTAAGATGTTAAGGCAACATGCATTTTCTTAATTTTTTAATTAAGAAAATTTAAAAATAGTGAATTTTGTTCATTTGTTGTCTATTCAAAACAAGCAAACCAACAGCAAACTTTTACACTACCAGTAAAAGTTTATCAACAAAAACTAGTGGAATGAAGGAGAGGACTGAGACCTAGATAATCTAACATTAGTAACATTCAGATATTCATGTTGATGTAGGAAGGGATTAAAAGCTTGAAAGCTCTCCTTAAGTTTGTCAGGTTGGAACCTTTATTACTGAGCTGTCTCTGGCTGACAGTAAGAAAACAGTGAGCTCAGTCCTTGCGCTTCAAGGAACTGAACTCAGCCAACAACCATATGACGCATGGAATTGGATTAGGACCTCAGACTAAGACACAGCCCAGCCTGTGACTTGACTACAGTCTTCTGTGACCCTGAACAACAACAACAACAAAATCCAACCACAATGTGCTCAGACTTCGGACCTACAGAACTGTAAAAGCAGGTACTGTTTTAAGTCACTATGTTTGTGGAAATTTACTATACAGCAATAGGAACCCAATACCCAGAGGTATGAAAGGGACCCACTACATGCTGAATACATAAAAAAACTGGCCTCTGACACAAATACCCTACAAAGCACAGAACCAACTGCCCTCAGGTAATCTATGCACACAGTAACAACAAATCTTACATAATCTGAGATTTTTATTGTTTCATATTTTCACAAATGCAATGAAAAGACAGTGAATGTCTCACTATTTAAATAATATGAAGACACACCAGAGAACAAATATAAATAACCTCAAAACTCATAACAATTCTATATCCTGTCACCATAAGTATTATTAACCTTATTGCCTTGATTCTATGACTCTCAGTTTTCTGAAGGGTTAAGTCTCTGTTTTGAGAATGATTTAAAGATGAACTCAAGACTATCTATGCCATTTTGCCACTAGTACTAAGACTCTGCTCACCCTGACTACTCAACCTTTCAAGGACCAATTTTCTTTGCTTATCTCATAATGCAATGGCTTGATATTAGGAATGGGAAAATTGCAAGGTGATTGGATAATAGAGCTTGAAAAATTAAGTCCTATTCAGCTCTATATCCCTGGAGCCCATATCTCCCTATCATTGATGCTTTTATAGTGTTTAAATTATATAGTAAGAGGTGTTGAGAAATAGCATATTCAATGTTCATTCTTTCTCCACTTCAGCCCCTCCCTTTTTTATTGGTGGTTTTAATAAATAAAACTGAAGAACTGAAGGTATTGTTTCCCAGTAGTATAAGAAATAGACTAGCAGTCTGAATTCTGGCCAATACAAAAATGTTGTATAACTAAAATCTTAGAAAGTATTCCTTTAGCTACAAGCAATAAATTTGCCATTTCAGAAGCTGAAATACTGAAAGTCAGCAAATAGATTACAGATGTGAATTGCTGCTGGGAGCACACATAGCAAAGAACATTTTCAAGCTATTTCATTCACTGACTAAGATCAATGTGGGTCCCACCGAAAATCAGGATCGTTAATACATCTAGATTCCACACTGGTTAGATAACACAAAATCCTTTTCTAAAATTCTAGTAACCCTCTAAATGTGAACTGTTTGTTTATTGACAGACTGCTATACATTTAAGAAAAAAGGCCTAAAATCTGCATTTCAAGACAACCTGGAATTGTCCTAGTATCAGAAAGATGAAGTGTATTCAACCAAAACATAGATTTTTTTATATAGTCCAAGAAAATTGTAGACATGTGAATATATAGTAATTTGGAGCCTATAAGTATAGCTATTTCTTTCCTATTAAAAAGAAAAAACATTTCTAGCAGTGTAGTGTTCTGAAAACCAAACTTCAATAATATCAAAATACCAGATTTTAAAACAGGATAACAAAACAAAACAAAAAAGCTAAAAGGGTGTTTTACTTTATTATGAAAATGTTAATTTGTAAATGCCTAGCAGGAAAAAATGAAAGACCAAGAGAATGAAGGAAGGGAGGTGGGGAATGGATGAAACAGAGAAAGGTATGGGCCTGAGATAGAAGAAAGGAAGTGAGGAAGGAATGAGGGATGGAGGAAAAAACTGAAGGGAAGAAAAAAAGGAAGATAAATATAAAATAAAGAAAATAGATTGGCTGGGGAAATGGAAGGCAAATTATAAGAAATAAAGAAAAGAAAGCCAGGGAAGAACCTTCAGAGGAAATTATTTTGCAACCCAAATCTCCTTTAATCATTCAACAAGGATGTATTGAGTTAGGCACTGCTATTGTCATTAAAGATACAAAGTGTTGAGAGTTTAGTGAGAATAAAAATATATAAATAGATGATTTTAATGCAAAATGAGAAGAGTCTTAATACAGTTTTGAGCAAAGAACTGGTCTAAGATACAATTCTCAGAGAAGTTAGAAACAAAAGGCAGGGAATCCAATGTCTGTGGTTGAGGATTATGGGTGCTCTGGTAGTAGTTGCAATATACATCTAGTAAGGTACAAATTTACAACCCCTAAGTCCTATAAGGTGTCGAGAATTCTAGGTGAACGACTGGGGTGCCATTGACTGATATATAACGAAGGACCCCAGAAGCTGACTAGTGGAATGCCTTTTTGATAAGATTGAAATCCTGACTGGGGAGACATAGCTGTTCTACATATCAAACTATTAGCAGATGCACAGTTCCCCCTTTTCCCCAGCTTATTCTAATTCTCCTTTTCTCTTTTTACTTCCTCACATGATTAATGCTGTGTGATTAGCTTACCAATAAAAAGGCCAGGTTTTTGCTCTTCAGCAGCATCCTCCATTATAGCCTGCTCCACAACTCCTGTTTTTTTGTCAGTGTGGTGTTACCTGATGCAACTACAATTACAAATAACCGCTTTTCAAAAAGATAAAGAAAAGTTTGGTGAACATAAGAGCCTATTTATTAAATGCATGGAAAAGTTGACCAGCATTCTTTTACTTAACATCTTAATTCAGAGACCTATAATGATTTTTTTGTGGTCACTTCAACCATGTTCTTTTTTTCATGTTCATCTTTTTTTTACATGTTCACCCAGTATTCTCATTGACATAAAAGAATGATGTAACTATAAAAATTATGATGATACACAATGGCCAACTCTTTAGATTGAATAGAATAAACAACAAATTTGACTAGAAAACATAGCATACTGAGAAGGCTAAGGAGATTCAGGATGGCAAATGTTGTGGGGACAAGTCTTAGTATGGTACAATGCGATTGTTATTATTCTGTCATCCACTATTTTCTGTTGATTTAAGACTGGAAGTAACTGGACACCACTGCACTGCTCTTCTCATGCATTCTGTTTGAGCAGAAGTACTAGAAGATTACTGATAAACCCAAGCAGTCAAGATTTATAACTCAGTTCCTCTAACAAGGAAAATTTGAGCAAATTGCCAAACCTAGATTTGTTTTTCTTAAGGCTTTACAATGTAGAGTTGTACTCTATTGTCTACAATCAAGCTTAATAATGAGCCATTTAAATGATATCGCTGCAGTCAAATTTCCCAAGTTTCTGCCCTATTCAAGTAACTGTAAGTCAAGATTCACATTCCATTGCAAAAAGAGCTTGATCATGTGAAAACTGCAAGTAAAAACAGTCAAGTAAGGATGAAAAATTCTGTTTGTCATCACGTAGCAAACATGTGACAATTCCTCTCCTAGAACTTGCACTGAAACTATTTTTACTGTTTACAGATCTTATTTTTACTTTGTTCATTATTTTTTAAGTTACTTTGATTACTGCTAGCATGGCAACTGATCAGGAGAATAATATATATTGTAGTCTGTTACTTCTCTGCAGGCAGACTTCACTAATAGCTTCCTAAATCCACAGGGATAAAGTGAGGTAAATGTAGGATAAAAGCAATTTTTCCCTAATTTACAGCCCTCAGCTAGTTGGGGCTGAGCTCCATCGATCTTCCTTAATCGCTTGGGAAGAATGCTCAATAAAGGCTTATCCTCCTCTTTACCTAAATAATAGCAATTGCTTTAATTATCAAACATTGTAAATATTATTTCATTTACTTATCAGATACTCATTTTCTCTCTGATTCTCAAATTTTGTATCAATGAGTAACCTGGGTAAGGTTCAATGACTATAGTCACTCAAGTAAAAAGGAGTCAAAAACAAATTCTTCCTTGCCTCTGGTATTCTAAATTAAAATGTGTATATTTTTTTAGGAAATACAAGTATGGAAGTTACACAATTACCATAAGTCCCAAACTCATATTCTTAAAATAGTATTACAGATATCCACTATCTTTTCTTTAAAGAAATCACACGTTGTTTGTTTTTAACAATACACAATGTAGTTTTTTTTTAATATTCTACTCCAATGAAACACATTATGTTTTATAAAAGTTAATCTGATGTGGTAGGAAAACTATCTCAAGTTTTCAACTACTCACACTCTGATCTTTGCATTTAATTATCTCTCTAAAGGCATAGCAGAACAGACTATATGAAGTGCTATGCAACCTAGAAGTCCTAGCATATAAACCGTGAGAATGGAGTTGAGTGTCAAGAGAATAATAAAGCAATCTGTACATTTATAGAGTCATTTCCACAGCATTTTCCTCTTTATCTCATTTGAGCCTCACAACTTTCTATGTGATAAGTGGGTTTGTACCAGATAAAGAAACCGACCCTCAAAGACCCTAATGCCTTTACAAAAATCACAAGCCTAATATATTGAGCTAATATGATCAACTTCTGATCATCTGATGCCAAGTCTAATGCTCTTTCTATGGTACCATATTTTGTATCATGTAAGTCTGAAATTGTATTCTCAAATGCATCCTGTTAGCTTTTGAGAAAAGCAAATCTTTCCAATTTTACATGGCAAAGTTGAATTCATAAATCTTAAAACATAACTGAGTAATCCAAGAATATGTTTTGAGTTTATGAGAGGTATCAAAGAAAAAATGTTCCAGTCTTCATACATCTATAAATGCAATACACAAACACAAATGGTTCTCCTACAGATAACTGAAAGTAAATGGTATATAGATGAAATAAGAACTTGCTGCTTAAAGATTCTCTTCTTGCTATTTTTGATCTTTATCATCTGGAGAGATGCTTCTTGGTCAAGGCAACAGAATAATGAATTGGCAAACATAACCCAATTAAGATTTTTGGTGGTGAAATGGAGGGACTGACCAAGAAATAACCAACTAGAAGATATGGTAGATTTATAAAACGTAGGTAAGTAGCCATCAATATTTTAATACCCAATTCTAGTCTTTGGTCCCATAGCTACCCCACTTACATTAAACTCTTCTTTGAGCCTTTATGGGATGTATTATCCCTTCCATTTACAGTGTAACTTTTATTATCTTTGAGTAGTCACTGACACAAGCTATATGCAACTTCTGTCGACGGACAAATTCCAGATGGAGGGGAAATGCTCTGAAAAATCAGAATTTCCACACTAACTTATGTTATGACCTCCCTTTTTTATAATATCAAAATATTCTAAGCAGCCATCAGCTTACAACTGGATTGTCTTAGTCTCATAAGGCACTGCCTGGCTCAGTCGAGCAAGTGCTGCCCCAAAATAGGAAATTCCTCTAGAAAGCAAAAATAATATTACAACCAGCTGATTATAAAAGCAATTATAACAAAATCAATAATGTAAGGCAGTATTAGAGCATGCTAAAAAAATAATTAAAGTTCTTTTACTGCCCAGACAAGAATCCAAATCTTACCACTCTTACCTAAACTTTTATTGCTCAGTCTTTAAATGAGGAATCTTACTACCTCCCTTAGTAATGTTAGCCTTAAATTTTTATGAATTTATGTATCTATCCTAACTTTAATAGATTGATTTTAAGAATAATAAATGTTATAATCTTAGATGAAGGATAATACTACCCTAAACTGTTCTTAGGGGAAAAAAAGATGATTGTAATCTCTCAGCCCAGTTCATGTGCTGATGTCATCCCACTGCTTGCTCCTAATGTATAGAATAAACTTCTGCTAAAAGCAGAACAGGAAGACTTGACCTCAACTCTGACTCCTGTGTCTTCCTCACGCCCACTCCCCTTTTCTCCCTTTTTTTTAGGAATCTCCTCTGCTGATGCTGCTCCCACCTTTGAGACCCTGCCTGTTCTGCCCCCCAACAATGTGTGGTCAGGGCCGGTACCCAACAAGTCACAAGTGAGAAAAGTTGACTTTAGAAGTCACCTACACATCCAAATGGTCATAAGCCTATTTTCACAGTTCTTCTTTATCCCCAGGCTACCAGATCCATATCCCAGGACCTATGATAGAGGTAAAAGATGTGTTTCTAATATCCCAGTAAAATTTAGGATTTTTTTAATTAGGATTATTTTCTCCTGGCCCTATAATACATTTATCCAATCAAATATAAGCATAACTAGTTTTTCCAGATTGGATTACTATGGTTACACAACTTTTTTTTTTCTGTGAGGAAGAAGCATTCTGAATTCTAAGAGAATATGCACATTTTCTTGAATCACACTTATTTGTAAATGGTGTTGGAATCCATATTCCAGTTTGTAATGTTCACTAAAATTGTGTTCCCATAATAACCCATTTGGATATGAGAGTTACTGTTCTATGTGCTAAAATCTCCAGAATTTATCAACGTCCTGAATCGATAGCACATGTCCATATAACTGACTTATAAAAAAAAAGTTGTTAGACAAATATAAATAAATTCACAGGAATACCTATAAATTACAATTGTCCAAAACCAACAAGTATAGCAGCATATGTTGATATTGAAACTGTGTAAACATTTCACAGTATTCTGCTATATATGTTGAGGTTCTGGGCTTGTTGCTTTAAGAGGATAAACGGAAAAGCAGACAGGCATTGAACATAGGAAGAGGTAAAGAGAGATAAGCTGGAGAAAGACAGAGAGAAAGGGATAAAGAAAAACATCTAAGGGGAAGGGAAATGAACAAGAAAGAGGTAAAAGAAATAGGAGATCCAGGGACAAAAAGAAAAAAAGACATTAAAATAAAGCAGAAATACTAAAAATAAAAATTACCCAAAGGTAAGCAATTATTGCTTACCTAAAGGAAAATAACTTTTCCTTCTTTATGTTTCTAGAATTTTCTACTGTTAGTTTCCAGGTAAAAATGAAAGAAAAATGAGACTAGGAGACATAAAATTAATTAAATCAACTAACGTACAGATTCCTGAAAGTTGTTTCTCTGGGGGGAAAAAATGTGAAATAGAAATGTTGTGACTATTTCCCCAACAATTCTAAGTACCCCTTCTACCTTCGTAGAGTTTCCTCCTGATGGGATTTTTTAAAAGAGAAGATGACAAATTTTATTGTTACATCAAAAGCCAGATTTTTAACTTCAGTCATTTCAATTAGTGCAAGATCAGAATGGAGCCGACGGTCACACAGGCACCAAGTCAAGCATAGTAGGTAGCTGTAAATCATTAAAAAAAAAATGATTCTTTAGGTTAATTCTCATAATTCCTGTCACATATTCTACCATACTCTGGAATTAGGTTGAAAAATATAAGAAACCCAATTAGTTCACTTTAAATAGTGTTTCCTTTTTTTTTTTTAAATTTATTTATTTGTACATACAGGCCAGAGGCTCAGGGGCGGTGAGAGGCTTCACCAGAGAGAGTGGGGAGCAAAACAGGCAGATGGACGAAGTGCACTGTTGAGGGGAGCAGCGGGCGAGTCAGGAGTGGTCTGCCACACCATGTGGTCACCTCCGGGGCAGGCGGGAATCAAACTCATGCGGAAGTGGCTTTGGCTTCTCAGTGCTGTGCTTTAACCCACTGCACTACCAGGGAGGGCCCCTAATTAGTTCACTTTAATTCTCTGGTTTGTTTGTTGTTTTTAAATCTATCTTTAGGAAAGGTTCTAACTTGCATTCACACTACAGTTTAAAAGACTAGACTAGTGTTTAGGATAATTGGTTAATAGTAAAATGTCCAATTTCTTGTCAAAATAGGAACACTTTGAGAGTGAAATGAGTCACTATTAATTATTATGCCAGGGAAGTAGATGTAGAGCAAGACTGATACAGAGGAAAGGAGGTGTATGATCATCCCTAAGTAAATGAGAGACATTTGGGGGAAGAGTCCTTACTGCTTCTACACCACCTAGTAAAATCATCTCTACACTGAAGTCTCATGGACCAAATCACTACACTGAAGTATTCTCTCTATTCTCTGGATGTTTTGGAACAACAAGACATACAACACTTCAAATTATGATCATATCACAGTCATTCTAATATGGTCTGTCTTTCAGAATACCTAATGCAATAATTTACAAAAGTATTGGCTTATATAGCTACAAATATCTGCCAATTAATTAGCAGTGCAAGTAGAAATGGTAACAATTGCCTGATTTGCACTTAATATGATTTTAGATAATCCACGTCAAAATCTCTCCTACTTCGTCCTATTTTTAGGACAATTCATGTTACAACTCAAAACATATATCCCTAAAATAAACCAGAGGTATTTCTCAAATAGAATTTATACAACAACATATATATGCAACTCATTACATTTTTTAAGGTTATCTCCATACACAAACCATATAATCAGCTTGCCAGAAAATGTAGTGTTTATACTAAAAATTGACAGATATTAGAATTAATAAAGCAGTATTACTTCAAATATAAACTTTATAAAGTGCTTTATCCATGCCATATAATTTTTCTAAAATTTTTGCACCCACATTTAGTTAGCCAATTATTGAGCACAACCACCTACAAAGAAAAGGTGGTAGCAATGATGTTTTATGATGTGGGTCATAAAACACCCACTTACTTCTAGTTGTCCACACATGATACTGATGACGCAGTCTATGTTGGTGTCTTACAGATTTTCTATGAACAGGGGCCTCCCTGGTGGTGCAAGGGTTTAAATCTCAGCACTATAAAGCTGTCCACAGCCACTGCAGCACAAGTTCAATCCCTGGTCAGGGAGCTGACCCACATGGTACTGCAGATCTCTCCTGCTTCACTAGCTGCTTCCTTCAGCAGTGTATTCAGTCTGCCTCTTCTGCTCCCCACTCTATCTCTGATGAATCCTCTCACCTTCCCATACCTCTGGCCTACACCTCTGCTCTTGTATGCATAAATCAGCAAATCTTTTTTAAAAAGAAACATGCAGGCAATGAACTCAAAGATCATTGGAAAATATTCTAAGTTTACTTGAACACTGTTCTCTAGGTGTCCCAGCTATTTCTAGTATAGGGGTGAAAAATCAGCACATTGCACAATTAATTTTTTTTTAACGATGTATTTATTTGTGCATACAGAACTGGGGTACAGGCCAGAGGTACAGGGGCGGTGAGACGCTTCACCAGAGACAGAGTGGGGAGCAGAACAGGCAGATCGACGAAGTACACTGCTGAGGAGAGCAGCGGGCGGGTCAGGAGAGGTCTGCCACGCCATGTGGTCACCTCCGGGGCAGGCAGGAATCGAACTCATGTGGAAGCGGCTTTAGATTCTCAGTGCTGTGCTTTAACCCACTGCGCCACCAGGGAGGGCCTGCACAATTAATTTTAAAAAATTAAAGTTGTATAATTAAGAAACTTCAATTTGTTATTTATGAAAATACACTTAAAAGTTGTAACACTGTTACAGAACCCATACATACTGGAATGAACCACACAACAGGATCTTTGTTCCAATACAGTACCTTGCAATAGGGAAGAGTAAAAAAAAAAATATCAAGGTCAGTGCTAAACTATTCATATTCCCCTGCTATGCAAAACAGAGGAGAATTTAAGTAATTCCCAATCTATTTACATTAAGACATATAAAATGACTAATATGCAATATGTGCTTACATGGATAAGTCAAAGTGGGCAACTGACGTGTCCCTGGGACTACACATGTTAAAAAAAAAACATTTCTTAACTGGTTAGGTTTAATGGGAAATGCGGCCTTTTTAATGTTGCAGTTTCATGATGCTTTGCTCTTCCCAAATAAATGAAGAATTTAAGCTAAAGAACACAAGTATTAGTCATCAGATAATATAGTTGGTTAACATGTTCTATACACCTGTCACTCAATGAGTGCTTATTGTTTTTCACTTTTCCACAGTTTCCATTCACACCTATCCAGAGAACTAAGAAGTAATAATATTATGCTGCTCTCTCAAGACATCACATTATCTTAAGCACTATCTGAAACATATAGTGAAATGGGTCCTAAGACATGTCATTAGCAGAGTAGTTTTAAAATGGAAAAATCTCTATAGAAATAGAATCAGTACTCTCTTTAAAATTAAAAACTAAGCAGATATCATTATAGAGTCACAGATTGAGTTTCATTTCATCTTCAAGTGCCAGAGCTATGGCTTATAGTTGTGCATTTTGTCATTAATAAAGGGATCTGTTAGAGGGTATGAATGAGATAAATTCAATCCATGTTCTACTCACTAAGCCTGTACTTTGGTTTAGAGCTACATCAGTCTGTCGTAAAGAGCTGCTTCTTTCTAACTCATTTCCCACAAATTCTTCCCTTTTTATGATTCTCCCCCAAAGACTGTATAGGCAAGCAGATCTTGAAAAGGGCTACTAGCATTTAGCCTATCATACAACTACAGCCAGCAACAACTAAACAAAGGTCCCACTGCACAGACTAATTCTTTTTTTCTGTTAAGCAAGCACTTAGGGTTAATTTTGAAAATAAGAGTTGAAATGCAGAGTTATTTTCTGTAACTGTAAGCCCAGGATAACAAAAAAATAACTTGTGTTAAAACTAAAAATACTTTTAGAGGAGATGCTACTGATCATTTTGGTCACATAACTGAAAGGCGTTTTCCCCACTGTGGTGCTGACTGACACAAATTCACACCTAGTCTATCACCAGGTCCCATTTGTGACTAGCAACAGGCCTGAGAGAAGCCATAGAGAATACTATCTGACTAAATGAACTAAAAGTATTATACCACTTACCTTAACCTCAGCAACCTGTGATCTAAACTTTGAACTAATGTAACACACCCTATCCCAGATAACCAACCCTAAAGATATCTGTTGTTGGGATCCCCTCGAGGGCCTCAGCACTTAATGACACCTCTCTTTCCCCAGCTCCCTGCATAATGCTAGGTGAGAAGACTTAATAAATGTTACTTGAACAAATAGGAGACATTTAGAAATAGTCATTAAAAGGTCCTTATATCTATGTAGTAAGCTCAATAGTGAAAGTAATTAAAATCCTATCAGCTGTGGAATGTATGCTCATTACCTCTTATTAGACTCTCAATTCAATTCTATAAATATTTATTAAATACCTATTAAATGGAAGGCACCACACATCTAAAACTGTGAAGGATACAATGAATGATACATTCATACAGACTTGCTACTTTTGAGGTAATTAAAGGTGCAAAGACAATGCATCACCCAGAAATTTGTCATTCTTTAGAAATAAAAGTTAAAAAAAAAAAAAAAAAAACCCTGCAAACAGCAGAATTCAGAGACAGCAGAATTCAGAGACAGCTTAGGAATTTGAGCTAAGCTGTCACTGCACTAAGACAAATTGAATAGCAAGAGCTTTGACATTAGCAAGGGGATTTTGTTGAACACTTTAATCCCCGATTTCACTAGATCCCAACATTTAGTTGTTTTGCTAAGGAAGACATAGATGTTGTCATAGTACAGAAGAAGGCAGCTACAGAATTGGTAAGAATGGAGGATCCTGCAGCATGAACATGGGGAAAAAAAGGGCCCCTAGAACACTGTGCAATAGAACTGGAAGAGTATTATATAAACCCTAACTCTGATTTCTTTCCATCTCCAGGCTAATTCACCCCATCAGGATTTCAAGTTACTTATGCCAAGTAACTAATGCTTAACTTTCCAAACCTCAAAAGTATAATGTTATCTTATCCTATTTGTACTATTTTGAGAAATAATACAACTGTCCAATAGCCTGTCAACGATAGCATATTTTGAGAAGAAATGCAATTGGTTTCAAATTGCTGCTTTTCTAATTTGAACACCAATCATTTAAGGAGAACAGTTTATATGATAATATTAACATAACTCACTACAATCTTGTTTAATGGGAAAATTGTAAAATTGATGCTGCTTTTGAATTACAGGTTCTTAGCATTCTGCATTTGCGTTATCTAACTCTTTGAAACCATAAGTCAAATGCTACATAGTCAAACTGAATGAGGCAGTTGCCCAACAATATAGGATAGACAAAATAAACAAAATGTTACTTCACTCAGTTATCATTACTAAAATGTAATAGGCATGTCACAATCTTATATCCTCATCACAGAGAAAGTAATGAAGAAAAAAGTTCACATGATTAATCATTATTCCTGACAAAAACTTCAATAAGAAAGGGAGAATGTTTGACCAATGCAAATCATTTATTAGAGCCTTAATGTTATATTTCCATGGCAATCCCACACCACTGTGTTCAAGGTAGCCTGAATCTCACTTCTCCATAGGTATCAGGCTGGTTTTGAGATAGTCCCCAGAATGTGACAAAGCTCAAGAAACAGTAAAAAAAAAAAATAAAAGAATGACTAATTTAACAAGTAACCTCACCATTAACGATATATTCTTCATTAAAATTAGCTTTTAATAAGCTGAAGCATTTACAAAACATCTAACTTCCCAAAATCCAGACAGAAAACACATTTTCCATTAAGATATACAATTATTAGGATTATATAAAAAAAAATTAGAAGCAAGTGGAGGGGAAAAAAAATGGCTCATTAGTAAATGAAATGACCTTACTACAGGGTATATTCTAAGTTCAACACACAGAAAATAGTCCCCACTAAAAAGACAGAAATCCCCTTTTATAAATGAGATCACAAAGCTTTATCAGTTTCAGTACTAAAAGTTAATATATGTAGTTTACATTTAATTAAAAGCAGGAGGATAGAAAAATAGTGAGCAACTATAAAACTTAATAAAATAGAAGAAAAGATCAAAAATTTAAAAAAGAAACTTTATGATGGAAATAAAATTGACTAGAAATGAAGTAAAATGCTAAAAATATATTCTTAAATTTAGCTCTTCAAGGTTCTTGGGAATTTCAAACTTAAAAATAACAGTGTGATTCAGTCCCTTTAATAAAGGCCCCTAATTTAGGAGGCATTAAACTAACAGGATGGCATCCTGTTCAAAAAATGTATGTTAAGAGAAAAGTGTAATTAATTTGGCTTCAAAAATGTATGTGAAGAGAAAAGTGTAATTAATTTGGCTTTCTTCCATTCCACAAATCCAAGTGTGAACATATGCCTAAGAAACACAAAGACAAAAGACAACTGCTATTCCCAAAGAGATTCATCTTTGACTTGAAAGAATGTCTGCAAAGGCAGAGAAAGCAGCAGATTTGGCACATAGGTGGGTGGTAATGAACAGCACTGGGAGAAATAGCCATAAAAATACTCTCAGAAATTCCAAATGTTTTGACTCCTGAACCAATCATGTGCTTATAAAAAGAAATAATAATTCATATGTCTTGGTCTGAACAGTGAAAATACAGAATATGTAAATCTTCATCTTTAAAGAAGGAACTTATTGAAGGGTCTTAAGGACATAAAGCTTACATGTTTTGTGCTCAATTAAATGACTGGAAATACTAAAACCATAGAAACAAAATACCATAAACTGTAGGGAAAGAAGCGAACAGAAAGTTCCCAGCCAGGGATTTGTGGCAGCTGAGAGCTGTGTGCTGTGATGTGTGGAAGGGCCATGGGATTAGACACAGCTCCTGGAGGGCTGCTGTAAATTATAAACCAGCATATGTGCAAGGGGAAGAAGCAGCCCATTAGTAAACCTTTCAAATACAGATGGGCTCCCAAGAGGTTAGTTTGTACATTATTCACAGAAATAACTTTGACTGCACAAAGATTTGTGGAGCATTTCAATTGCCCTGAGATAATTAAAAAATTGTTCAGTGAACAAAAATGGAAACCCTAAAAATCACAGTAGCTGAACAAATTATTTCAAAATGGCATCATTTATTTGATAGCAAAATAAGTTTGGACAAAAATTAGCAGGAGATTCAATTGTGGTCACTTAAACTGTCTGAAAGAATGCAAAACAAAGAACAGAAGGCCATTGAGTTGTTGTTCCCCTTTCAAAGAAGGGTAGAGAGTGTCCATTAATGATTGCAATTTAATATGCACCATATCTGACTGAAATTCAATACATTTCTTGGCCTGTAACTTAGAAAATGTCTCATAATAGATTCCCTATAATCATAGCATTGGTACAATCTGCTAAAATGTTCAAAAAGGCAGTTGCACTTGGGCTTTAAGCAGCATACAATTTTCGTTTCTGCTCTGTGATTGAGTGGCTAACTCTGGTGAAAATTCCTCTGGCTAAATGCAGCTTTGAATAATAAACTCACTGTCCTTTAGAAGAAGCATGCTAGATGTATGAAATGAAGAATACCTTTCACTTAAACCTACTTCTAAATGCATCTTACTTACTTTATTCCCATGCTTGTGAGGGAAATATACTTGATACAGCAGACAGAAAAGCTACTTTCATCATATATTTAAAGGAGACACATCAAACTCACACAAGCGGAGTACTATACTATGCAAAAGAGCAGCTATAAATATACATAACAATTACAAAAGGAAGGAGCACACAACTGAAAAAAAAAAAAAAAAACATGATCAGAAAAGCCAAAGAGCAAAAGGTAGTGAGCGAAATAGTTATGATTTCACTTTTAACCACTTCTTAACTATTTTCCCTAAAGTCTTTATCCATTCTCAATATTTCTTCTAGAAGGATTTTGATAACAAATATACTAGTACTCATTCTAAGATCCTCCTTCATGTTTACTGGCTATATAGCAGGTCACTCTTCCTTTCTCACAGGGTTTTTTCCTAAGCATACTGTATTTCAGGAGCCAAAGAATATGTCAGTGGAGAAAATTCGAGGGGTCAGAGAATTCAGATCATTATTCTTTTTCTGCCTTCTTTTAATGGCAGGAGTAAACTACTTTATCACTCATAGAACCAATTCATAAAATAGAGAATAGCACCAAAGCTTGCTATCTAAGCCTAAAACTGTGTCTGGGCACATTCCTTAATTTTAATAATATCTCATCCATGGTATTTATTTTTAAAGGAAGAACTGAATACATCCCAAAAATTTCCAGTCACCTGCACTCAAATCGAAGGCTCAGTGACACTCTGTTAGGTTATCATAGGTCATGAACCTAGGCGATCTTAACAAAGATGATTACAGCTTGTATCTCAAAAGTTTCTTATTAAGTCCTGTCACATTATCCAAACATTGAAGGAAAATAGTTAAATATAGCCTTGGATTTTTGTAGCATATGCCAGTCATACTGATACCAAATGCATACGTTCTCCAATTCTGTTCAGCTTATGATGCCTAAATATTATAAATGGTCATAAGACACACAATGGCTAAAGAAGGTCCACATTCATTTCTCATAGCTACAAACATTATCTCCATTCTTATTTCTCAAAAACACATTTGTATTGGCCCTCCCTGGTGGCGCAGCAGGTTAAAGCACAGCACTAAGAAGCTAAAGCCACTTCCACATGAGTTCGATTCCCGCCCGCCCCAGAGGAGATCCATATGGCTAGGCAGACCTCTCCTGACCCACCCACTGCTCCCCTCAGCAGTGTGCTTCATCAGTCTGCCTGTTTTTTTCCCCCTCTCTGTCTCTGGTGAATCCTCTCACCCTCCACATCTCTGGCCTGTACTCCAGTTCCATATGAATAGATAAATAAATCTTTAAAAAAAAAAAAAAAAAAAAAAGCAAAAAAACATTTGTATCACCATTTGTATCACCAGCCCTGACCTCTCACCTATATTCAAATCCTGTATTTCTAATTGCCAACTGAACATCACCACTGATTATTACATGTCCTCCAAAACTAGAGTCTAGACATTTGAAATGAGCCTTCTTAAATACTATAAAAGTGAGTATCACAGCTTTTGACATATTTGTCTGTGCTTCTTAGGGGTTAAGTTCTTTTTTTTAAATTTCCTATTTTGATTAGAACAACACAAATCTGTTAGTCCTCAGCATTAATATCTCAGATCATACACCATTCCTTCTGCTCTGTTGTCTTTACCTAGGTCCCTATCCCTACCACTCCTATTCTAGGTCAAAGTTCATTTACCTGCATCACTGCCTTAGACTCTGTAATTTATCCCTATCTTAATTCACTTACTCCAATTCTGTTCCCCACCACCCTCAGTTTGACATTCCTCAGATTAAACTTGATAAAGACCTACATATAGCAAATGATTACTCTTCATAAAATGCATAGTAGACTTGTAATGGGTGTTTTGGTGGTGGGTGTGGTGTGGTAACATACATGTGAAAAGGTGTGAACCTATACCTCTAAATTGTAAACAGTGTTGTAAATCAACATTATAAAAAATAACATAATAAAAAATGAAGTTTTAATGTGCATATAAATGCCAAACTAAATAAGTTGAGAGACACTAGTATTTCCATGCTGGAATTGTGTCCTGGTATTTCCTGGGAAACATGTTTTTCAAGCCACAAATTCCAATAAAAAACAGACAATAAGTCAGAAGGATGGAAAAAATATTCTAACTCGCCTTCAAAAATTAAAGTTTAACAACAGTATTACTAGTGTGAGAGAATCGCTAATATCAAGTTAACAGTAAGACCCACTGACACATGAATTAAAGGTAAAGTTTATATTTCTAGGAAAAGGGAAAGGAGAAAATAGGAGAGAAGAGGTTGCAATTTTTTCAGTCTCACTTGCCTTATTATACGTGTGTATTGTGGTCTTATCTAATATTAATGGTCAACCATTCTTTCAAGTAGAGTAAGTATTAATGTATTTATATGAAATCATTCTATAAACAAATTCTGTGAGTGAAGTTCCAAGAAAGACTATTGATGGAAGCAAAATAAGTCCTTAGATTGAAGACTCTGACAGTATGAATCTATAGTGCTATAAATATATAAATATTGCTAAGAGATCCAAATATTAAACTATTCAAGCACTATGCAATAATATTGTTGAGCATTTTCCAGTTATAGGCTATATTCCCTACTTACAGCACAACTTTTAAAAATTTTTAAAGATTTATTTATTTAGTTATGCATACAGAAACGGGGTATAGGCCAAGTCATGGGAGGTGAGAGAATTTACCAGAAAAAGAGTGGGGAGCAGGACAGGCAGATTGATGAAGTACACCCCTGAGGGGAGCAACAGAAGAGACAGGAGAAATCTACCATGCCATGTGGGTCACCTCCCTGGCCAGGGATCGAACCCGTGCTGCAGTGGCTGCAGCTAGCTTCATAGTGTTGTGCTTTAACCCATTGCACCACCAAGTAGGGCCTACAACTTTTAAAATTTTAAGAATACTTTTAAGACTTAAGGAATTCCCCCCAAACTCCTGGAAATTCTAATTTCTTATTCCTGAATCCCAAAGATTAATTATCAGGAAGTGATATAAGAGACTGGCTGTAAACATTAAAGCAGAGTCTATAAATGAGAGAAAATTAGGTAGATGAAGAAAGAAAAGCAAAGAGCATACCTTGCAGTGTAATGTCATAGGCCAATGAGTCACCTAATTTGGTTACTGAATGGAGTACAAAGAGGAGAGGGCAGATAAGGCTAAGATAGAAAAATGTTGAGGCTACATTCTAAAGAGGATAACATTCTTGAAAGCTTAAAAGTTAAGCATACTGGCCCTCCCTGGTGGCGCAGCGGGGTAAAGCACAGCACTGAGACGTTAAAGCCGCTTTCGCATGAGTTCGATTCCCGCCTGCCCCGGAGGAGATCCACATGGCATGGCAGACCTCTCCTGACCCGCCCGCTGCTCCCCTCAGCAGTGTACTTCGTCGATCTGACTGTTCTGCACCCCACTCCATCTCTGGTGAATCCTCTCACCCTCTGCATCTCTGGCCTGTACCCAGTTCCATATGAATAAATAAATAAAATTTTTTTAAAAAGTTAAGCATACTTATTTGAAATTTGTTCAACAAATATAGTTGTTGAAGTATCTCCCAATAATTTTCACACCTCCTTCTCTGAACTTCTATTGAATATAACATTTTTACCAGACAACTTAACAACTATGAGCCTGTGAGTATCTCAGGGACAAGTTTCAGTGTTACCGGTATTACCACTGGGGAACCAGAACCACCTAAATCTTGTCATGTCAAACACCTTGTTTTTTCTTGTGTCTCCTGAGGGACCCCTATGCACCAAGGAAAGTAGCAGACTGAAAATCAAATTGTGGTTATAGCTGAGCAAGTATACTGCAGAAAGCCCACATGCTTAATCAAACCTAACATACAGGGCCTAAAGGCAGATCAGAGAGACAGAAAAAAAAAAGGACATGAATGAGCAAGATGTTCAGAATAATTCCTAGAGAAAGAAAAGAAGAAAAAGAGGGTGATACTGAAGGAGTTAACCCTAAAAATAGAGGTCCTACCTAGTTCTATTTAGTATTGTTACAAAAAATATAAAACAATACATAAAAGACAGTTGTGCTTTTAAAGGCATAAAAAAATTATTCTTACAAGTACATCTTAACCCATGATGATTCTGTGGTCTGACCAATTTTTACTCTATTTTTGTGAGGTCCAAGAAGTATCTAGTAGAAGTGGTAGAGAGTAAGCATATCAATAAGCTATGGTCTTAAAATAGATTTCTTTACATAAGCACCATTGATATGATGTAGGGGGCTATGAATGCTGTAGCCTAGACATCAGGATATCTGCTTTCTACCTAATATAAGCCAGTATCTTTCTCAGAGTTGTAACAAACAAAAATGTTTCCAGGCAACACCAAATGTCACTTGGGAGGTGTGGGCAAAATCGCACCTCGTTCAAAGGTATTACTTTAAAACAGTCACCATTTATAACCATCATCTATTGCAGTTTCAGTTCTAGACCACCACAGTGAAATGAATATCACAACAAAGGGAGTCAGAAAACATTTGATTGCCCAGTACGTATAAATGTTATGCTTAAACTGTACTGTAATCTATTAAGTGTGCAATAGCAGTGTGTCTAAAAATGCACATACCATCATTTTAAATGTACTTTATTGCTAATGCCAATCATTACCTAAATCTGGTCAAAAGTAGGTCAAAGAGACTCACTGGGGGCAGAGTTGTCACAACTCTTCAATTTGTAAAATATGTAGTATCTGAGAAGTGTAATGAAGTGAAGCACAACAAAATGAGGTATGCCTGTATACTCAGCTGGCTATGTGCTGGGAGGTCACAAACAGGCTGAGTGACTGCTTCAGTCTGCAGAGTCCACTGGACTTGTCTATTCTTCAGATTATGAGGTCCAGATCTGCACCAGGTATGTTCACTCCAGAGCTCACATTGAAAGGAGTGCTGTCTAAGGGAAACAAACTCTTCATGACAGTCTCAGACACAAAAGGGGAAGTCCAACAATGCAGGCACATTTCAAGTCTTTGTTTTGTGTCTAATGACATTTCATTGACCAACGCAGAGCACATTATCAATTTGTAGGTTAAGGACAGGTCAGACACTTGTGCAACAGTAGACTTTTAATTTATACATCAAAGAGCATGGGTATATGCTGTAGGGAGAGGTGAAGAATCAGTAATTCACTCTACCAAAAAAGATATTGATGAGAAGTCTCTTACACACAGAGATCTTGCCTTGTAATTATTCTCTTTTTTAGGACACCAAATATGTTAGTTACTACAAATACCTAGATAAACTGAATCATGTTTGCCTGCTTTTGTCCTCTATGTTTCTAAGGTGCTTACATCATCCAATGTGAAATGATCAAAAGGAAAACTATGAGCCATTTTAAATAGAATAGTGAACTGTGTCACAAGGCAGCTGCTGTTACCCTTGTTGCAATGCAGACTGTGCTTTGGCTCAGATTCCATTTCATGAAATTACTTTCTTCATCAACAGGTCAGAATACAACTTCTCTAATCTTCATAACAGGATAATTTAAGACACACCCTGAAAAACTCAGAGCTTAAGGATATCAGAAAAAGATGAAGAGTGTCTCCCTGGTGTCTAGGGGCTAGCCCTCAGTGCTATCACCGCCATGGCCTGAGTTCAGTCCCCAAACAGGGAGCTGACTCACATGGTGCAGCAGACCTCTCCTGTCTCACTCATTGCTCCCATCAGTATTTCATAAATCCACCTGTCCTGCTCCTCACTGTCTCTGGCAAATCCTCTCACCACTCACACCTCTGGTCTATACCCCAGTTATTTTATGCACAAATAAGTAAATAAATAAATCTTTTTTTACAAAAAGAAAGATGAAGAGCCACTGAGAGATAATCTAAAAGCCTTTGTACCAGTGCATTAATGGGGCCAAACCTCATTTAAAGTCTAATCAATATACTTAATAAAGACAGAGTTTTCTGCAAAGAATAGTAAGGGTTCTAGTGCAAACAGATTCTTGGCACAAATCACCACAGGCTCTCCAAAACATGAAACAACAAAACAAAAAGGCAGTTCACACACAACAAGACAATTCTCTTCTGTTTCAGTATTTTCTGTGTCTTTAGGGAGAAAAAGACTACACACAGAACTCCCAATATCCTTTAGTGTTAACTGGATATGGTACTACTTAAATATAGTGCAAACTGTTTTTATTTCTACTTCTATGCTGTACATTCAGCTGTCCAATATTCTTTCTTCCTGCAGTACTCAAGATGTCTACACCCCCCAAAAAAG
Organism: Condylura cristata; assembly: GCF_000260355.1. NCBI lineage: Eukaryota > Metazoa > Chordata > Mammalia > Eulipotyphla > Talpidae > Condylura > Condylura cristata. The sequence goes on from NW_004567114.1 coordinate 41,402,077, forward strand.
TCATCATGGGTCCTCCCTGGTGACACAACAGGTTAAAATGCAGCTCTGTGAAGCTCACCACGCTTCAGTGCAAGTTTCAGTGCAAGTTCGATCCCCAGCCAGGGAGGTGACCTGCATGGCATGGCAGACTTCTCCTGGCCTGCAGTGTACTTTGTTGATCTGCCTGTTCTGCTCCCTACTCTGTCTCTGATGAATCTGTCCCTACACCTCTGGCCTGTACTCCTACTCTGTATGCATAAATAGAATAAATCTTAATAAAAAATAAAAAACTCATCAAGGTGAATATCCAGGTTAGTTAAACCCCACATATCTATTTTGGTCATTTGCCTTGAGACAATTCCTGCGTGGATGATCTACATATTTTAGCTACACAACATCTATCTCTCATACAGTAAACTCTTGACTCATACCCTAAAATTACCTCATCCTGCTTCTTATCTATGGAACAAATAGGTGCCAAATGCAAAATGCACAGTTGCCAATATTCCTCCAGGCATTTTGGTTGTCACTGCACTATTTACAGTGCACTTACTATAAGATGGATACTCTGCTAGATAAAAAGTACACAACTCCTATGCGGTAGACAAGCAGGTCTAGAAAAGAACAGTGACATGCAAACAAATACATGACAATGTAAAAGGTCACTGACAGAAAGAAGCCTCTGTGCCATATGGATAAAAAATGATACAAAAGGAGTGGTCAACTCATTCTAGAGGCATGAGGAAAGATTATACATGGGATCTGAATCTAGAATGATGTGGAATACACTGCTTCCACTAAAAATATAATCCAAATGATTGCAACTCTTTATATTATTATTTAACCTTTAATGTCAATTGACTTATTTATTTCTTTTATTAGTTGAGATCATATATTGACAACATTGCTCGCTGCTCCTCTCAGCAAGGTCATATCTCCTCTGATATGTCACCACACACCTACTACCAAAGCACCCATAGTTTTCATAGTATTTAAACATGCTTTTCCAGCTCTGAGTGTTCCATTTCATGAGGAATAAAGTACAGAGTATTAATGTGTTACTGAGTTGTCCTTAACCTCCCCCCAAAAATCAAAATATCAAATCTGTAACTAAAAATTATAATATTGAAAGATGTTTGTCTCGCTGTATTTTTCAAGTAATTTTTAGAAGCTATGGATTTTAGATAAAATATCACCTATGATTAAACCACATTTCATGTAATTGATCTTTATGACCTCAGGCTTCCTTTACTAGGGTACTATAATTGCCTTATAAAAGAAAGAATGAAGTAGTAGATGACAGAAACATTCACTGAATTCCCTCTCACCCAGACTATCATCTGGAATCTCCAAGTCTCTCAACCTTTTTCGAAAGCTATTAATATTATAGCTATGTTGACCTTTGCTGCCGTTTGCCATTTTGAAATTTACAGATCAGCAAGCTCCAGTAAATCTTGTCAGAATTAATGCAAATGTAAGACATAGTCATTACCGACTCCTCACAGTAAAGAATAGCTTGCTACAATGTTATTACTGAGACACAATTTATCCTGATTGCCAGAAAGATGAGATGCCCTGAATGTAAGCAGTAAACTCGTTCAAGAAATAAATTTCACTGGCGTTACGCACACGGAAGTTTGCTCTCGTGGATGAATGCTGTCAGTGCTGCGAGTGCCGGAGTGATTTATTCACTCCCCAGCATCTCTCATCTCCCCCTGCTGAAAAATGAAAGTTAATTTGTTCTCATTGGTTCTCTTCGCCTAGTAGACGTTTTTTAGGGATTCAGTTTAAGAAATGAAGACTGGTAAATCATAGTCTGGATGATTCCTTCCCCACCTTCATCCTCTGAACTGAATGTACCTTTCTATTTCAGTCCTGTACATTTCTTTTGTAGTGCTCTCTAGGATTAATATACCAATGAACTCTAGGCCTAACAGAAACATCCTTTGCTCTGTTGGATGTGCTTGTTTCAAAGATATAAGTAAGGGTTCTATAAAAGAGTTGACAATGTAGGTAGCCAAATGTCCAATTCATGACAATTCCATCTAGTTGGTGCATTTTTAAAACACTTTTCTCTATGAGGAATTCTGATAGCTTTTATTGAACTAAGAATTTAATGTGTAGCTTCTTAGAAACGTGTGAACAAATAAGTCCTAGAAAATAAAACTAGAGATTTTTAAAACATACATTTCCAGAATATAACTAGCTGAAATGTATGTGTTCATCAATCCTTAAGGAAAGAAACATTCCCAAGAAAGAGATTCTAAATACATGGAAAGAAACTTGGATATATGAGTAAAAGAGAATGTGAATATGAGGTGGATTAATGCTCTTTTTGGCCTCCAGTCTCAACTGAGTACCTCAGACTTCAGATGACAAGAGAAGTCACAACCAGAAATATCATAAGGAATGCTTGAAAAACTACCTTCAAGAGGGGAAAATATCAAGATTAAAGCAATAAAAGCATATTTATAATAAGCTTTCACACCACACCAAAAAAGCAGAAGTAAATACTTTACAAGAAATTAAAGTATATGGAATAACCCATTTTTGACTCATTTTATGATCGTTCAAATAAATTATAGATCTGTTTTTTCCCTCTTGTCAGCTTCATTGTTTTTTCTTTGTCTTGGATTCTTGCAAGCTTTGCTATTATGTCTTGGTGTATTTTTCCTTTCATCATGAAAGTTAGGTGTTCTTCCTTCTTGTATGTCTATTTTCATCTCCTTCATCATGTTTGGGAAGTTCATTTCAATTATCTCCATCTCTATATTTCTCTCTTCTTCTGGTATTCCTATAATTGTATATTTCCTTTCCTCATGGAGTCACATATTTCTTGCCTTGTTTGCTCATATTTTCTTCCTGCTCAATTCTCTTTCCTTTCTTTCTTTCTTTTTTTTTGTTGTTTGTTTATTTTTACATCATTTTTTCCCTCTATCTCAATTGTAATCCCCACGGGTTTCCCATCACCAAGTCACCCATGTGCCATCACCATAATCCCGTGCACTTCCCTCCCCACCCCCCGTTTTTGATCCCATTCCCCACTCTACCCCCACAAAATGTCTCTGGTATATGGCTGTTCATTATTCTTGTTATTTTCTCACCTGGTCCATTATACTCCTGCTATGAGTGAAACCATCCGGTATTTTTCTTTCTGGCTTATCTCTAAGCCAGATCTTTTCCATGCTCCACCCAAGTTGCTGCCAAAGACATGTGTTTCTCTTTTTTGGTTGCTGAGTAATATTCCATTGCATATATGTACCACATCTTTTTAATCTTTTGGGCATGGGCTGCTTCCATGTTTTTCCAACTGTAAATAAAGCAGCAATAAACATGGGGATGCAGATATCCTTTTCCTTTCTTGTTTTGATTTTTTACTTCTGTATCTTCAAGGGTACTGATTAACTCTTCCATTTCATCTATTCTGCTTTTGATCTATTCTGCTTTTCCGGAGTTGTTTAGCTTCTCTGCTGATCTTTTAATTTCTTGCATTTCTTCCATTTCCTTCTTTAGGGACTCAATTTCATTCTTTTGATGGTTGATTATTTTCTTCATATCATTTTTTTTTCAAACTAACTTCCCTTGAACTACAGTATTCTGCATTCCATATGTTATCATTCTTCCATGACAGCAAAAGTTTTACCTTTAAGTTAATTATCATAAGTTTTATCAAAGTCTAAGAAAAATACAATAAAATATATGTAAAAGTAAACATCTAAAGCTATAAATCTGTAAGAATAATAGGAAAATATTTGGGGGAGGCAATGATTCCTAAAATATAAACAAAATGCATTAATTATAAAAGAAACAAAATAATAAATTGGATTTTTTGAAATTAAAAATGTGCTCCTAAAGATATGCTGACAAAATTCATCAAGCCACACACTTGAGGGCAATCATGTACATTTCACAAATTTCCAGAATATATAAAATCTATTACAAGTTAGCAATAATAAAAAGAAGTCCTGATTTTTATGGAGGAAAGTTTACACCAAAAAGGAAATAACAAGCATTTTTTTTTAATTTAGCAACTTTTGTCTTCAGGAAATTATAGCTAAAGTCACAGTGTTAATATTATTTTGTTCAATAAAACAGCTAAAATCAATCAAACTGACAAATTCAACAGTTGGTAAGGAACTCCCATAACATTGCTGATAGAATTATAAAATGGTACAACAACTTTGGAAATGTGGTTGGCAATTTCTAAATAAAGTTAAATATATAGAGATCCCCTAATTAATCATTTATTATATTCATGGCCATTTACTCAGAAAGAAAAGTAAACATATCTACACAAAGATATGTGCAAACGTGACTTTATTCATAGTAACCAAAACTGAAAATAGTTTGAATAGACATCAGTAAAAGACTAAATAAATATTTTGGTACATAACTGAGGTACAAAAGAAAGAGGAACAAACTAATAGTAAAAGAAAAAAAATTTTTCCAAAATAGTTACATGTGAAAGAAGGTAAATATAAAACAAAATAGATAGAATAATTCTTTTTCTACATAAAGTTCTTAGACAATCCAAACTAGTATGTGGTAATGAAATCAGAACAGTGGTCACCTATGTATCGGAAACCTATTGCAGAAATTGAAATTTTAAATATTGGTATTGAGATGCTGGATTCATACACATGTCAAAACTCATGGAATAATATATTTAAGACCCATGCATTTCACGATAGGCAAATATGATCTCTATAAGTTATTTTAAAATATAAAATATCCTAGCTCATTAGTGAACAGTCATAGCTAAAATGATATTATATTGGTCCAGTTACAGAAATATATGTTCTCCAAGATAGAGTGGGGAATTTTACAAAGTCTAAGACATATATTTCAGTGTTCAGAAATAGCAAAATCTTGACCAATGCATGAAAATGAAATATATCACATTACATACTTTATTATGGGTAAAAGTACAAGACACCATAAAAGAACAATGTTCTTTGCTCAGATTACATCATCTGGTTATTTGAGATTAAAGGTTAAATCCAAAATCCAAGGAGCTGGACTAGCATAAAGGCTGGGGAAAAGAAAATTAAAATCATTAAACATGTGGTCCACACACTTTGAATTTTTTCATGATCAAGTATGAATTTTCTAGGAAATACAAAGCAATTTCAATTTTCTGATATTTATGTGCTAACAAAGAATATCCAGGGGGATTTTAGTATTTCCACTAGATAAATGGCAATATTATGACTGGATTTATTTCATAAAGTAAAAATACTGAAGCAAAGAGAAATCAAATTCATAACTATTGTTATCAATGTGACTGGTTTAAAGAGGAATATTTCTAGCAGCCTGTCACCTGGCTCGATTGCTCAAAATCAAACAACTAGTAAATTTGTCCTTACTTATTAGACCATTTTTAAAGTAAGCATCACAATTTGCTCCCCCCAATATTAAGTGACCAGGTACTGAAAGAAAAACATTTTAAGCCATCCACTTCTGGTCTGAAGTATTTTTTCCAGCAAATAACTCCTTACAAACACTGGGAGCAAAATAAAAGTGAATTAGTTATAAAAACACAGGTTAGTATAGGCAGCATCTTCCTGAAAGAATGAGTAATATACCTAATTATTTTTATATGTAGGCAATTAAAATAGTATATTCAATTTACAGTTGGTATATGCAAGTCTCTCCTACAAAAGCTTTTCTTACTTGCTCACTTAGAATGTATTTTGTTCCTTTGGAATAATTCATTCCAAGGAAGTTCAGAGTACACTCATTCTTTTTTAGGTTTGTCTGTATTCCTCATATAGAAGTTCCCAATCATGTTATGGTCACATACACTTTTGTTAGTTACTCTCCAGTTAAAATGAACATATGCTTGTTCACATAAAATTTTTCAATTTCTAAGGGTCTTTGAACTCATGGTTAAGAAACCCTGCTATAAAAGAACATGTTTCAAACTTAAAGAGATTCTTTAATGACCAATTTAATTCTAGCTCTTATTGAACATATTGGATAGAGAAGTGGTTCACAACTATAGTTATGACAAATTCCTTTTTAGATTTATAGGCAAAATCTTCATTTGATATAGGTGATACATTGAGAACCTGTTAAGGAAGTGAATAATAATAAAATGATTACCATACTTTCATTTCCATTTTAAATAAATTTAATCACAACTTCTGCTATATTTAAAAATAATGGCTCATGAATGTGAAAAACAGATTATTCCATCAAGCAACAATGCTTGGTGCACAGATGGATTTACAGACCCTCAAGAATAAGTCCAATTCCATCCAATCCTTCCCAGCATAGTAAAGAGACTTCAAACAAAAATGGGGGGGGGGGAGAAATAGATTAAAAATTCCTAAGAGAAAGTATTTTAAAGTATTTTAATTTAAATACAGAAGGATATCCTCTGACAGAGAGACTATTAAGGAAAAAAGTTTATTGTAATACAACCCCTATAATTATATAGCAATGCTCTTTTAAAATAGCCTTAGTTTGTTTCAGGATGTTATTTGCATTTTGTTTCAGAAAGATTTCTTAACAGCAAATTGTTTCCATTTTCATTTATAACCTGTGGTGACACAAAGTGAACCAGGTTCTATAAATTACCATGGAAAGTGGTGAGCCAACGATTTGGCAGAACAAAGCCCTGAGGATATGACAAGCAAGAGGGGAATATGGTGTTTGCAATTGCAGACTAAAATTGAAAAAGAAAAACATTTGAATTGCAAATACCATATTAAAAGTGGACTCTGCTCATGACTGCTTTATGCAGTAGTTTTGCAGGCCTGAAGTAAGAAATAAAATATTGGTCGCTCTGTTTAGTACCATTGAAAACTTAGATACTTTCGTAGCCTCAAGTATATAGAGTACCTAGTTCTTCAATACAAGTATACATTAAGGTGTCTGTCCTTGATTGCTTCAGGCTAATAAATATTTTTAACGTGCTTTAAAGCTTTACTTTGGACAGAGTCATGATCAGAAAGCTCAATAGTCACTTTGTGTGGGACCATGACTATGTTTTGCTGTGTTTACAGACATTTTGTCACAGAATCGAAGTTAACTTTTTTTAAATTCTCTTTGCCACAGAGGAGAACCCAGACATGCTCTATTTGCAAACTGACTGCATGAAACGAAAAGCACAGTAATTCGGAAGTTGGTGGCTTGGATAAAATGAGAATGTAATTAAAAAGAAAAAGGTTAGTGAAAGAACATGCTGGGAATTGAAAATAAAAATCTGAGATGATGTCCCAGCCTGCCCATAAGGTCTTTTTCACAGGGAAGAGAGTTGTCTAATTGCTCTACTTGTCCTAAAGTCTCTTTTTTCACTGCTGTTGTCTGTTTTTATGTCTTCTGTTTTAATAATCAATGCAAATAATCAAAATTATCTGCATCAAAATTATTTGCATTCAGAATCATTGCTATATTTTTCTAATGCTAATAAATATATCAGTTTATTTGTATATTGAGAAGAAAAAAATAATTTTAGCACTTCTAAACTCCTTGTATTTATCTTAAATTCCAGTGCTTGTCCCAAAAACCATTCTATGTCCACCAAGAACATTATCAATATCTTCAGAAAATTCTAGACCCATATTAAATATAAATAATTTGGGGGGAGCATAAGGAAGGAACATTTCTTTTACCTTATTTCTTCATATTTCAATAATATCTAAAACACAGGAGCTTTTGAACACATTTTATGGGAATCACTGACTTAGAACCGAAGGGGACTTTGGGAATTATCTAGTGAAACACTCTCATTTTGAACATAAAGAAACAGTGACCCATAAGATTTATTAGTAGCAAACTTAGTGCCAAAGATACCTCAGGTCTGTAAACCAAAAAGCCCCCATGATGTTGAATGTGTGAACCAGAGCTAAAATCTTCTCAGTTAAGAAGGAGTAATTTCATTCTTCCATTTCTATTTATACAATAACTACCCTAGGTTAGGTAACAACGTAAGTCTACTCTGTATGACTTCAGACTCTCATTTTTTAATTATAAAATACTCCAATGCTACACTATCTTCCTGAACATCTCTCCTTTTGTCTACTCTGATCAAGTCAAAGCCGCTTTTTCTAGCCTCTTGAAGAAGAAACAGAGTGGTAATAGATTAAAAATAAATACACCAACCAATGGAACAAGACTGAAAGCTCAAAAATAAAAATAAAAATAAACATACATATATAAATAGTTTGCTTATGAAAAAGGAGCCAAGGACATACGATGGAGAAAGGAATGTCTCTTCAATAATTACATGTAAAAGAATAAAACTAGACCACTATGTTGTAGTATACAGAAAAATTAATTTAAAATGGATTAAGACTTGAATGTACTATTGAAACTATAAGATACTTAGAGGGAAAAAAAACAAAGATTATCTACTCCTGACATCAGCCTTAAATATGTCTTTGGAAATTCTACACTAACTACAAGGGGAACAAAAGTAAAAGATAGATAAAATGTATTCATCAAATGTTATGGGATTTTTATTCCATTAAATTAAGTTTAAAATGTTGATTTTATTGAGAAAGAGTGAAGTCCAAACTATCACAAATATTATCATCTTGGGATAATTATTTAGTAATATGAAAGATCAAACACTTAGGAAAGTAAAATATAAATCATAAAATAAACTACATCCCCTAGAAGGAAGGTAAATGTCACCATTTTTTTTTTCCCTAAGTGGTTAGGCAATAAATATTTTTGATTTTGGAGATCACATGGTCTCTGTTGCAACTACTCAATCCTGTTGATACAGCACATAGCAACTATGACAATGTGTAAACAAATAAGAGTGGCTATGTTCAAATAATGCTTTACTTATAACACTAAAATTTGGGTTTAAATAGTGCTCATGTATCACAAAGAGGTTTTCTTTTGATTTTTTTTTCATTCAAATTGAGGTATGAAAACCATACTTAAGTGGCAAGCCCTAAAAAATAGTGAACCAGATTTGACCAAAGGGATATATATATAATTTGCAAAGTCCTGCTTTATATATACCTTCCCACAAATTTGGTTGCTACCTAAGAACTGGTTTTCTTATTAATTTTATTATTTCTTAAGAGTACTGAAGAAGTAAAGATTTTATTTATAAATTTAGCACTTAGAAGGATGTTACATGGTTATTACATGAACCAAGTTACATGCAAAATATCTTCATATGCTTGAAATTTTTGTTTAATCTATATTCAATATTCAAATTTTAAAAGCCTGGCATTGTAAAATGTCTTTAAGCAGGATTAAGGTATAAAACAGCTGGAAGAACTATAAATTATCAAGTAGGTCACCTAATTGACCTTGTAATCTTACTATTTATACCAATGCAGATGACAAAGGCCAGGGCAGAATGAGTTTAACTTAAGGACTCTACATGCAAAGAAGACTTTGGTTAGACAGTGATTACAAAGGAGAGACGATTTCTACTGTGTAAGTGGAGCAGAAGCACTGTACATGTTTGTATTGGCTTCTGGGACAAAAGAAAAAAAAAGTCAACAATCTTTCTTTAAATAACTGCAACCACTTGCAACAGTACAAAGAAAATTAAAGTGTAACAAAATACAGTTCTCCCTAGTGAAAAAGTGGATAAGGCAGGGGCTGGGGAGAATAAGATGACAATGGACTTAATGAGTGCTCAAAATGCAACTTAATGTCTTCTTTCAGAAAACTTTGAAGCAATTAATCTGAAGACATAGTAAAACCATTTCTTCCAAATGCTTGAGTCTTTAAGTACCAAGTCAAGAATGGTAAGTCTATGAGCTTCAAGTGTCTTCAATTCTAAGAAGAAAGTCAAAGTGACAATATTTTATTAATCATATTCTGAAGAATAAAATAGCTAGTACCTATCAATTGCCAACCAAGTACCTGGCAAGTCACAGATAAACTTAGTATGACCAGTGTACAAAGACCTCAAATTATGAGGAGTGAAGAAATAAGTAATCTCCCTAGTAAGACACAATTATAAAGAAGCCAACCAGAAAACGGAACCAAGTTTTAGACTAAAATTCAAGCACTTGACCCAACAAGCACCAATCAGGAAATCCATACTCCCTGAACATGACATGACACTGTGAGCACTCCCACACATGCCTAAACACTGCTCTTGAGAATACCTAGGGGTCCAGTTGATGGGTCATATGGCATATGAACACTGAATATCTTAATCTAACATCAAGCTGATTTCAGAAATGGCCATCCCATTCTTCATCCCTGCCAGCAGCACTGTGCTGATGAGAGTTTCAGTTTCTCAAACTCCTCACTACCATTTGCTATATGCAAACTTTTAAATTTTAAACATTTATGTAGATGTTTGATGATGTCTTGTTATAGCTTTAATTTGCATTCCCCTAATAATAATACCAGATATCTTACTATATGTTGATTGGCCACTTATATATTCTATTCAGTGAAGTATCTGTGCTAATCTTCTGCACATTTTATACAGCCATGCCACCTAGTGGTCCTCGACAACAGGGATATGGTCTGAGAAAACGTGTTGCTAGGGTATCTTGTCACTGTGCAACTTCAGAGTGGTGGTATAAAGCCTGCCACACAAGCAAACTATATGGTATTATATATGGTTCATCACTGATTGAAATGTTAAGCTATGCATGACAGTATTGGATGCTTGTTTCTAACCTACAAAATCATGATCTTTATAAAATGGTGGTTATTTTATACCACTAGAAAATATATAAATATATGAATTAATTATCAATTAACTAATAATTAAATACAAGCTCCTTCCTATTTTTAAGCGGTATAAAATTTACTATGGTGTCCCAGAGCTATCCTTCCATAATTCTTAATGTGCAGAATGGTGACACGCTATAAACAACACATAGACTAAAGGAGTCTACATCCCTTGCTGCCTGAAAATATTATTTTCAAGTCTCAGTATTTGTAGCAGACAATAAAGGACAGAGAATACAAATATCAGTTTAAAATCCAGCTAAAAGTTGGCAAATGTTTTGAAAAACAGTTTTTGAGCAACTTTTGTACAACCAACTTTTGTTTATTATGAGTCTTGTAAGAGAACTAAAAAAGATTCAGGAATAAAACTAAAGAAAGATGGGGGGAAATACTGAAAAAGAAATATAGAAGGCAGATGAACAAATATCCCATTTATCTTCATGTTAAGTTAAGTATTCCTGGCCATTTTCCACAATTTGTAAATAGGATGAGCAATTTTCTGATAGGAAAATTTGCCTTTGATGTTAGAGCACTTAACATAAGAAAAATTCGGGCTTTCTGATTCTTCATTTTCTGAACATTGTTCCTCTCACTAGCTTGGCCCTTCAGAGATGTTCTTGTAACTGCAGTTCTCCTGCTAATCAACCTGGCAGACCTGGGAGGTTATTAACACCGACCTACTTTCAAAGACCTAAACCTAAGCCCCAAGGTATCCAGTTGTGTAGAGAAACATAGACATGGGGAAATGGCAGAATTTCTATCTCTTTATATGGAAGAAATCATCCCTGTAAATTAAACGAAGAGCTTGAAAGGCACTTGGAGAATTGTTTGTAGGTCCCTTGCAGAAAGTGTTTGGAAGTCAAGGTTCCAATTCAAGTTTTTACTTTTTGAATTAGAATTTGAACTCTTCATGAAGTAAAATTAAACCTTTACAAACAAAAATCATAATTTTCAAATGTACATTTGAATTACTTATCCACTTATTCTTACAATTATAACTCTAGGAAAATAGTTTGGAGATTCAAAATGATGAAATACATCATAGTATCAGGGATACTTGGAAGACGGTCCATTCAGTTTCATGGCTTCAGTATTACACTTCTGAATACCATATCAAAATTGAATGGGTCACATACTATAAAGTGAATGACAGAACTAGAGCAAGTATGATGGGAAAACTGTAGCATTGCTGAGATCCCACATCCTTGACTTTCACAAGAATTTCCATTGTAGACTTTGAGTTTAATCTGAAGTATGTCATGATTTGAAAATAACTTTTATTTTTTAAGTCAGTTAAAATTCCAGGTATATTATGCTCTATGTATTTTCATTACTTTAGAATTTCCATTAAATTGCAAATGAGATATGCAAATTATACATTAATTCACTCTAAAAAATGATAAAGATCTTATCTCTTTAAAAATAGTCTTCTATACTGAAAACAATCATATATTTCTGTATTTCTATTTTTGTTGCTTCTATCAAGATTTTACTATGAATTTTTAAGGAGTAATTTAAATTACAAATACATAGTATGTACTCAAAGTGATTTCTAAAAAACAATGGGCAGCAGTGGTTGGACTTGCAGCAGGCATTAATACATATCAAAAAACAGAGTGACTATAAAGTTATTTTTCAAGGGATTGAAAAAACTGTGAGCCTTTTTCATTTTTAGATATGTGATTAAAATTAATTTTTCTAAGAACCATAATTTACTTTCATTTAAATATATGTCCTATCTACAAAAGAAAGGCAAAATAGCAAGTTAACTTATTGTTGCACACCAGTGAAACATGAAAATATTTTTAATTAGATGTCATGTTCTTGTGAAGGAAATGGGTGAAGATGACTCAATCCTATAAGCTATGATTATATAGGCTTCACTTCATGTTTCATTCAAAACCCAAAATTTTTACCAAAACCTTCTAAACTTTATGTGATCTGTCCTCATTCCTACCAATACCCAATCGTGTCTCCAACCACTCTTCTTTTTTGCTCCTTCTGTGTTATTCATCCATATGTTATTTCTTCTAGACCAAAGTACATCCGAACCTTAGGCTCTCTGCACATTCTGTACTGTTCTTCTCTCCCCAAAAGCTGCATGTCTCAATTTATCAGGTCATTTGCTCTATGCTCAGTGCTAACTCAGAGAAGACAATCATCCCACTTAAAATCTCTCATCTTTTACCCCAATCCCTGTTCTTTCTTCTACTGTGTATTTTTAATGCTCAAATATTTGAAATGTCTGAATAAGTATTGCAGTAAAACATTGATGTCAAACATTGAACAATTCTTCCCAAATATAAAGGAAATCTTTGCAACCTTTAATATGGATCTAGAAGTGTGAAAGGAAACCCACTAGGCAAAAAAGAGTGAGCCATTGTGCAAAATAGCTAATGGTTCAGGAAACTGAGGTAGAGATTAAAAGCAGGTTAGTAGTTAGAGATGGGACTTTGCCCTGTCAAGGAACTTAGTCACTGGGGAGCAATTGTTGGTCTTCAAATCTGCAAGAGTTAGTACAGAACATGAGACTGTCTTATGAAAAGACAATGTAAATAAAAGTATAAAGGACAGATTTGGGGCAGGTGAAAATAGAGTCCAGGAGACAATTTAGTAGGCTAGCATAACAGCCTAGGTGAAACATAATTGGAGTTTGAACTAAGGTTATATAATATGGGATGTTAAGAGATGACTTTTGCTTCTAAAAAAAAAATTCAACAATAATGAGCAATTAAAGATTTTAGAGTAATTTTCTATATATTAACATATAGCAAATTTGTTGAGCAGATACAATTTTTTTTTAAATATTTAGTTCATTGAACAATTTACTACATTCCTTAAGAGGCAGATTAGTTGAAATGGTCTTACTAGGTGCTGCTACATCTTAAAAATCCAACCACTGAAATTACATACTAAAAAATGTTTCTAGAGCTTTTGGATTCCCATGAGACAAATGCATTTGAAAAGGTTTACAGGTTGTACATGGAAAATAACTGTAAGTAGTACATAGGGAATCTGATGAGCAGGAAAAGCTGTTCACAGTAAGATTAATATACAGTATTAAACTTAAATCAATAAAATTCTCTCTGGACTCAAAAATTATCTGTTTCTCACATGGGTGGTAAAACTGAATGATGAAACGAATTATTCCATTACTTTTCCAGAGAGTGGTATAGAATTACAGTCCAAAGATGGAATTTTTAAAATATTAGAAACTGTCTCAAGCTCAAAATAGCTTCAAAACAAATAGGGTTGTACCCAAATATATTGTTTTATATGGATAAAAACAAAAGGATTCATTTTTTGTCTTATGTGTTATTATATCAAAACTATTCTGTTTAGAAATTCAAAGTATGCACCTCACCACACTTGCAGACATATTGCCTCTCAACTCCAAACACGCTTTGTTTTTCCTATGCAGACTACACTTCTCACCAGCTGGCTCACTGTTAGAAACAGTCATTCAAGAGTCCTGGAGGAATATTGCCAGAACAGAAAAGAAAGGAAGGAACTTGCAAGGGTCCAATCATCCAGCATAAGTCCCGGCAGTTCAGCATGAGTGCCCATCAGCAAGGTATCACTTCAAGAACATTGACTAAAATTTCAAGCATCCAGTTTCCATCAAGCCTCTTGTCAGAGAAAGTCATCTAAAGGACATGATTCCTGGCTGACCTGTGAACTAGACCCAAGAACCTAAGGGCCCACAACACCTCCCTTGTTTTTGAAAT
>NW_004567114.1:41416800-41441296 GCF_000260355.1 Condylura cristata
CTGCAGTGGCTGCAGATAGCTTCATAGTGTTGCGCTTTACCCCACTGCACAACCAGGGCGGGCCCTGGTTACTTTGCTTATTAAATCTTCCACTTAGCAATCTGGAATGGTCTACCTTTATCTTCAGGTTCTCTTTGCCCTCCATATATAGAGTCCAGTTTTGAATTTCAACCAGGGAAGTCCCAAGGATACAAACCAAGAAACATTCACCACCCAATAGTAAATAGGATGATGGCAGACAACCACACCCCTCTTGAGAGAACTGAATCAGTCTTACAGGATCTTCCACTCAATTCCTTCCGTGTTGGCGCTTGTTCCTCCAGTTCTCAGGTTAATAACCAGTCTCTACAGATGCTACTTCTGTAGACTTTGGTGTTCTTTTTATCCTTTTTAATAGCTAATAAACTTTTGTCTAAAAATATATATTTATATTGAAGTTTCCCTGTTTAAATGACTGTATGGTTTCTGACTTCTGACTGAACTGATACACTATATGTTTAACAATATGCCACATGGATGTTTTTCACCACCTTTAGTATTAGCAGGAGTTAGAAAACTAATACACAAGTCCAAATGAAAGGTAGCTGAGAAATTTAAATATGTGTATTCATGAATCTAGTAACCCACTTACAGGAAATTACTTTACAAAAAAAAATAGATAAATGCCAAAATAATTAATTCATAAGAATGTTTCCATCAAAGTTAAGCAAAAATGAAACAGACTGAAATGAGTTAAAAAAGGAGAGTTATTAAAAGCTACTTAATTATCACAAAAATTAACCATTATAAATGAGAACAGCTGGGATGGATTCTGCAAACTGGATTCTGCTAAAATGTTGCTGGGACCAAGGCAGTAGCTTTCTCCACTTGTTTCTTAGCATTCATCCCACAACCTATATACTCCCATTTCTCTTATTCTCTCTTCTTCTTCTTCTTCTTTTTAAGATTTATTTATTTATTCATATAGAACTGGGGTACAGGCCAGAGATGCGGAGGGTGAGAGGATCCACCAGAGACAGAGCAGGGAGCAGAACAGGCGAAGTACAGATCAACGAAGTATACTGCTGAGGGGAGCAGCGGGCGGGTCAGGAGAGGCCTGCCACGCCATGTGGTCACCTCCGGGGCAGGCGGGAATAGAACTCATGCGGAAGTGGCTTAAGCTTCTCAGTGCTGTGCTTTAACCTGCTGCGCCACCAGGGAGGGCCTCTTTTCTTCTTTTTATAGCATTCGGTATGCTATATTGCTCCTTTAAAATGTTGATTGTTTATTGTCCCTCTCCTCTAGGATGAAAACAGGCATCTTTGTTTTACTCACTGAAACGTCCAAAGCAGCTAGAACAATGAGTGACACACTATAGCACTCTGTACATCTGCTCCCTTTTTCCTCTCTTTAGACTAACTGTATCCTCAGGTTGCACATGTGACTACTATTGCCCTCCGATTAAACTATTTGTGACTATGACTATTTGTTTATTCACAATTCCAAATTATTGAGCAAAAAAAACTTGATTACTAATTATGATCATCACCTTGGGTTAAAATAAAGTTAGGGAACCATAGATAAATCAACTAATTGTGGGGGAGGGGCAGATGTAAGCCTTATATTACCACCAAATCAGGTATGTCTCAGGAGACAAGCTTGGGTCAGGAAATTTCCTGCATCTCTAATACAAGAGTAAGGATTGCTATCACATTATTTTTCAATAACTAGTAAGTAACATTAATTTTGAGGGGAAATATAAGCCATCTAAATATACATGAATATAGATCTATAGCTGAAAAGTTTTCATATAGTCTATATTTATTCACATAAAATGCATTCACCATGCATCAAGTTTAAAAGGATATCACAAAATAAAACCAAGAATAAGGTTATATTTCTACATGTTATGCTTCGAAAATTCCATAAAATATTTACCAAAATGTCACTCTGGTTAGTTTTAAGTAATAGAATTGTGCTTTTAGTTTCCCTTTAATACTTTTTCTACATTTTCTGATTTCTTTTTTACAATAGCAAGAGGGAATGGGGTTGTAATTAGGAGAGGACAACTAGAAGTGACATCTCTGTGGTTGGGAAAGTATTTTTTCTTGACCCTTATCTTCTTTTCATTAAGTTTTCCTTGTTATTTGGATAGAAAGCTAATAGTGGTGTTGCTGGGTCAGACAATATTTCTCTTTTTATTCTCTTGAAACATCTTCATGTCATCTTCCACAGGGGCTATACGGGCTTGCATTCCCACCAACAGTGGAAGGGAGTTCTTTTTTCCAACACAATCTTGCCAACACATGTTAATTCCACCAATTTATTTCAATTACTTTATCTTGTCTTTTCCCATCTCAGTTATTTTTCTATTTATACACATTTCTATTTTTTATTGATTACCACTCCAAATTTGAAAGTCAACCAAAGAGACTGAAATGGGGGAGGGGAAAAAGCAGAAGAGGTACACAGGGCAAGTTCATGAGCAGGAGCAGAGCACACGTGAAAGTATATTTTAGAAATATTATCTTTCCAGAACTGTAAAGGAGGCATTAAGGTAAGAATGATGTAAGGAAATAGATGCGTAGGGAGATGAGAGTAGAAAAGATTCCAAACTGGTTATAAGACCTGGTTTTAACACCAGACATGATGAGGATGGACTCAGCTACTATCTAGATCCATCTTTCTAAAATATTATGGCATAACTGAAGGCAATAGAAGAAAGAAAAAGTACCTTGTAACATAATGCTACACAACTTTCCTAGCCATAGGAAGATTAATCACGATGTATCTTTACTGATTCCTAGGCTCTTACCTATGTAGCAACAACTAAACTCATCATTATAAAAATCAATCACCACTGCATGTTTGCTTTACCAAGAAAAAAAAATGCTGTTTAAGATTTCTGATAAAGAGAACTCTGGATAAATGACAGTACACTTAAAATTAGTTAGTAGGTTTCCTTTTTAATCTTTTCTCCTTTTCTCCAGTCAAAATTAAAATATTTGCTGAGAATATAAATCTTCCAAGTCAAGTAAAATGACACTAAAAAAGTCTAACAACATTTTCCAAATCTTGGACACATGCTGTTTTTAAAATATATTTGGTCATAAATAAATATATTGTGCACATTAATAAATGCCCCTTTCAAAAGCTCTTCACTCACAAGGACTTTAAATCACTGTTCAGAAAATAGAGGACCATTGGGAATTTGAAAAGCAAGCATAATTCAGCCCTCTCCAAGTATTTCTGCATTTTTTCAAGGTTAGTTGTTCTTATAAAACATATATAAATATGCATATCTTGTCTCTGAGTCAGGCTCATTTCAATGTCCTGAAGCAAAAGGAAATAGGAAAGTCATAAGAGACTTCAGATACCAGAGTCTGAATGAAACTTGTATGCCATCTATAAGCTTGTGCCATTAAGTGTTTTAATATTTTTTTTAATGCATGAGCTGCATTTATATCTGGCTGCAAGGCATTTATATTGGCTGCAATTCTTGACAGCAATCTGAGCAGTCCATTCTCAGTGGGCATTGTGGTTAATCCACCTATATGGAAAAGCTGAATCCCACAGACTCCACCATACTTGAAGAAACAAAGTGTTTTTATGAACAGACTAAACAAATAAAATCCTGTTCTTTCTGCAATACTACAAGGACAGAGAAATCAATTGACTGTTATTTGGGATAAAGTTTTCTCTATGAATTTATTTTTCAGTTTAGAGCAATATTCATTCTCCTCCATAAAGGGCAAAAATTACTTTACAAAGCTAAAAATCTTATTACATACAGTGCCATATTTAGAGTTTCCATCCTATTCAGGAATGAGGGGGGAACATTAATTTAAATCTTTCTCTTCTATTTTCAGTATTGTTTCCCTTATTGAACTAGAACTCTTTGAAATTAAAGTTGAAAGGTTCCCTTTCCCTATATTTTAGTAAACTAAACCACTGTTACTTACATTATTGAACTAAATTTCCTAAACTTATGAGAAAAACAAAACAAGAGAGAATGGTGGAGAATGAGATAGAGTAAGACAGAGAGCATCATGAAAACTCATCTTACAGTGACCTGGAACCTATGCTACATTCAAAAGCCTTATCAAATAGGATCAAGCAAAGACATTATTTGCCATACTGAATATTAAGTGCTCAAACCAAATCCTATTTGTGTTTAAAGTACTACTGTTTAGTCTTTTCACATTCCACAGAGAAAACTGCTGTTGTAGCCAAGAGATCTATGCAGTGCACAGACCTGTAAATAGGATAGTAAGAGAATAATTATCCAACCACATGTAAGTCATTTCAGCAACAATTTCTAAGTCAAAGTGAATGAACACATGAAAATAGGTTTCAGGTGATTTGAAAAGTTATCAGGCTACTATCAAGACTTGTCCCCATGCTAATGTGGCAGAAACACTATAGCAACTCAGAACATGTTTTGTCCAAAGCATGCATTGCTTCTCTTTTGAATAAAATATTAGATGATCCCCCAAACTGTAGCCAATGTGTAACACAGGATGGAGTAAATGCCAATTGAAATTCAAATAAGAAGACAAATGACAAATATCTTGGATATTTGGCTAGATTAAACAAGTATGATGATCCAAGTTGAGTCTATTGTTCTCCTCTAACCTTATCTATTATCAAAAGCTATAATAGGAGGCCCTCCCTGGTAACACAACAAGTTAAATTGCAGCACTGCAAGCTAGCCGCAGCCACTTCAGTGCGAATTCAATCCCCAGTCCTGGAGGTGATCCACATGGCAAGGCAGAAAATAAAACACAATTTTTAAAAGTTAGAATGGGAGGCCAGAATATACTCAACCAGAAGGTAAATCATTAAGCATTTAAATTCTTAAATTCTTCATGAACAATGATATTGCATATTAAAGAATTCATAACCTGACAAACCCCAAACCTCCCCATTTCTTTATTATATTTTCCATTTATAATAAAAACAATTTCATAGAAAAAATTACTTTTAATGTGCTAAATTAATTAAATTCTTCAGACCACCATTACTTATAGATGTAATGAAGACTAAGTGCATGAAATGTCTAAGCTACTTAGTAAGTCACTGAGCTCACTTGATAAATATTTTTAAGTCCAAGCAAAATGATTCTAATGTCTTTAATACTCAACAATATATTGTAACCACAAGACAAGTACAGTGAATCCTACTAATTAGAAAATGTCATCCGAGTAAAAAGCATCTATACCAAATAGGAATATTAAATGTGACTTTATACCTTAGACCCAAAAAAATATTAGAAATAAAAATTTAGCAAAAGCCCAAAAATATTAGAAATAAAAATTTAGCAAAAGCCAAAAATTTAGCAAAATTTTACAAGTTAGGGACAAAGTTCTGTTTAAATCCATACATAATGATTTTCTCAACTGAGTAGAAAATGTTAGATATGGTGGTCTTGTGCACTTTTGCTGAACAATCTTTATATTCAGTGGAATGCTGAGATAGACAAGAGAGCTATACCTTTGAATTTAAATCAATCAAGAGAAAATATTGCACCTTCAAATTTTATTTTTCCTATTGGGTACTGTCAAAAACACTCAACTATATTCAACTATATCCTATACCAGTAATGACAAATATTAATGACTGATACTCTGAAACTCATAAAATATTTTTCTACCAGAGCTTAGCCATCTACAACAGGACTGTATCTTCTGTGTCATTTTCCATCAATACCAGCTGCACTACTGCTGAAATTCTAGGAATGTCAGTCTTTCCACAATACATCATCAATAATATAACCTGCAGGGAAGTGATTCACCAATGAGTATTAATATATAAGAAAACTCTATCAAAAAAAAAAAAAGGTTATTCCTTATCTATAGTCCAGATTTCCAGATTTAGATCTAGGTATCTGGTTGGATCAATACTATCCTATGCATGCTTAATTTTATAATTTATGTCATCCTTATAAAGGATGGCACTCCAATTTCAGCATAAAAACAAAGAAAGAAGCTGTGAGTACATGTTTTTGCAACTACACTAAACCTGAGCACTACTTTTACCTTAGAAACAATCCTGAAGGTTGACAAGGAAAAAAACATATAATCTAGGAGCTGAATCATGATTAATTGCTTCCATTCTTTAAGTATATTATTAATTGTGAAAGACTGGATTGGTTCATCGTGTCCCACAGAACTTACATTATTTTTGTCAGAGAGAACAATTTATCCAAGGGGACAAAACAGCTATATTTTTATATTTTTATTAAAGAGACACTCAAACTCCCCCTTTGATAAACACTGTAGACTGGATGGAAATATCTATTACTTCAATTAGATAAGCATATTAACCATTAAATTAAATTCCTTTTTATATAAATTCAAGGTATATGTACCCTTGTGAAGTCCTCCTGGGGAGATAGTCTGAGTGTGTTTTATATTTCTTGCATCAATAATATTCATTTGGGGTCCTCCCTGGTGGCACAATGGGTTAAAGCACAGCACTGCAAACTAATGGAAACCACTTCTGTGTTAGCTCGATCCCAGTCCTGGAAGTGATCCACATGGCAAGGCAGACCTCTCCTGACCCACCTGATGGTCCCCTCCACAGTATACTTCGTGGGTCTGATTATTCTGCTCCCCACTATGCCTCTGGTGAATCCTCTCACTGCCCCTGCGCCTCTGGCGTGTACCCCAGTTCTGTATGCATAAATACATAAATTTTTTAAAAATGATAATAATATTCATCTGGTTTGGGACATCCTTTTGCAAAAATATCAGGCTTAGGAATTACAATGAACAATTCAGGAAATATTTTGTTTCAACACAATGCTGAAGTGGCATCTTTTTTAAAGTTTTATTGATTACCAATACTTTATATAACTACACAATTTGGGGATTAAAACTTCACACCTCCATACCTGAACATGCCTCTCTTACTCTCCACCAAATCTCCAGTAAAACAACCCTATCAACTGCACTCCACTACTCCTGTTACCCTATCTCTGACCCCACCCCTTCTGATAACCTGCATATTATTCATTGAGTATAAAAATTACTCTTGTTTTGCCAGTTTTCTCTCTTTGCTTATTTATATTCTGCAAATGAGTGAACGAATTGGGTAACTGCCTTCACTTTCTAGCTTATTTCATTTAATATAATTACCTAAAGATCCATCCATTTTGTCCAAAAAGCCACTATTTCATCCTTTTAATAGCTGGATAGGAAAGTGGGATCTTAATAATTAATTTCTTCATAGAACCAAAGACAGGAAAATGTAGATTGCAAGTCAAAGTTCCTATTTCAAATTTAAAGCAAATACTGAAAAAGTCAACATAATTAGAAAATAGAGTTACAAAATGACAAATGCTTTTTGAGTATTCTAAGAAGGGTTAAAAGAACTTATTAAATAAAATTTTAACAAATATAATCAATATTATAACAGTAAATGTTCCTTTTAGTAATAGAAGTCACAAAAATAATTATATTAAAATGATACAGGCCCTCCCTGGTGGCGCAGCAGATTAAAGCACTGCACTGAGAAGCTAAAGCCACTTCTGCATGAGTTCGATTCCTGCCTGCCCCGGAGGTGACCAGATGGCGCAGCAGACCTCTCCTGACCCGTCTGCTGCTCCCCTCAGCAGTGTACTTCATCGTTCAGCCTATTCTGCTCCCCACTCTGTCTCTGGCGAAGCCTCTCACAGCCCCTGAGCCTCTGGCCTGTACCCCAGTTCTGTATGCACAAATAAATAAATAAAATCTTAAAAAAAAAAAAGTAAAATGATACAAAATTGAAATATTTTTTTGTTGGGAGGGACTTAAATTTTAGCAGCATACTGACATACAAATAACGTCCTTTCCTGGCTAAGTACAGAACCAACAATTTCCAAGCATGTTCTTATACAATCATTAATATAAACAAATGCAACAAAAAGGGTGAGTGATTGATTTTGGTAACAGAATTAAGAAACTGACACTTCTTTTAATAAAAAATGGCATTTTTTTAAAATGCCATTATATGAAACCCAACAAAAATAAACAACCCCATCAAAAATGGGCAGAAGAGCTAAAAAGACACTTCTCACAAGAGGAAATGCAGATGGCCAACAAGCATATGAAAAAATGTTCAATATCACTTGTAATAAGGGAGAGGCAAATTAAAACCACAATGAGATACCACCGCACCCTAGTGAGAATGTTTCATCTTAAAACTACTAACAACAACAAATGTTGGCAAGGATGTGGAGAAAAAGGAACTCTCCTGCACTGTTGGTGGGAATGCAAACTAGTACAAACCACTATGGAAAACTGTTTGGAGGTTTTTCAAACTGCTAAAAATGGAGCTTCTATATGACCCAGCAATCCCATTCTTAGGTATCTACCCAAAAGACACAAAAACATTGATTCAAAAAGACACCTGCACCCCCTTGTTTATTGCTGCTTTATTTAAATCGGAAAGATATGAATCAATCCAAATGCCCAAAAGTGGATGACTGGATTAAAAAGATGCGATACATATACACAATGGCAATCAAAAAAAGTTAAACACATGCCTTTTGCTGAGCTGGAAGGGATCATGCTTAGTAAAATAAGCCAGAAAGAAAAGGAAAAATACCAATGGTTTCACCCATAGCAGGAGTATAAAGGATCAGGGGAGAAAATAACAATAATGATGAACAACTATATACCAGAGATATTTTGCAGGTGTGGAGTGGGGGAATCGGATCAAAAATGGTGGGGGGCAAGGGAGTGCACTGGACTATGGTGACAGACATGGGTGATTTGGTAATGGGAAGGCCATGAGGATTACAAATGAGATGGAAAAAGGCACAAAATGATGTAAAAATAAACTATTATTTTTTTAAATGCCATCATAAAAAATTTTTCTAAATATTTTCATAATCTTTTTAAAATTAAGAAATTGAACTGACACATGAAATAAATAAAACCTGAAGTTAAAAACGGATTAACTATTAACCACAAATATCAGAGCCAAACTTTCACAATTTTAATCACTTGTGATTTTTTAAATTGTAACTATCAAACACTTGAACAAAACCAATTTATGACAGAACAAGAATGATTATATTATCCATCATCTTATCTTAGTATTCAAAATTATCAAAAAGCACCAGTATTATTCTGTTAAAGGTGATCAGAAACAATTTTTATACCTCCACTTTTCTGAATGCAACATAGAATACTCTGATAAAATCAAACTTGCCTCAAGGCGTGCTTAATCTAAACATGAAATGTCTCAAAGCTGAACAACTATAATGTGAGCCAAAAATAAAGTAACTTAAGATAGAGAGTTGCTGGCTTTCTTCCTAAAAGTAAAGAAACGGGAAAAATCTAATTACTGATCTGTTTCAACTGTGAAGTTTTATCTTTAATCCACTAGAAGTTAAAAGGCAGTGCATCAAAACTATATGCCTGTGGGGAAACTCTGCTATGGAAAACCACCTGGTTTCACATCCATATATTTAAAGCTCCCCTGTTATTCTTTTTTTTCTCTTTTTTGATCTGCTAAAACTTGCTACATTAGAGACTTATGAGTACTATTTCTTTTCAGTGATTTCAAAAATCACATATAAAAGACACTTGGATTAAATACACTTAATGACCTTACAATTTAACAAAATGATTGCTTGGAAGCCAGATTCTCCATCAGTTTAAGAGGAAGGGAAAGAAGATAAGACAGGGAGAAAGATTCAGATAAGAAGTCAAATAAATAAAAAGAAATTCTGTAAGCTTTTCCTAGACTGTCTTTCTAAAGAGTTAGCCATTTTTTCCCAAATGTTAGCAGAGAGGGTGAAGGGCCCCCAGGAACCCCCAAACCTGCATGTTCTAGGTAGGTTCTGCCATCCACCACACCAGACCAAATACACTCTAGTGCCAAGATCTTCAATGAAAAGGAACTTTAATACTTTAGTGTGACCGAGAAAATGAAAAGAAATAAATATTGTTGAAAAGCTTTCCCATGAAAGACCCAAAGTTAGTCTTCACTATGCGTAAATGCCCAAACTGACAAGGTTGGCCCAAAGCAGACCCGCTGAGGCCCAAAAGCTTGCCACAAGTCTAAGGTAACTTCTGGCAGGGATCCATAGGCAAGGGGCAGATGGGACCAAACAAATCTGGAAGGAAAAGAGCAAAATCAAAAACTAAGCCATGATAAAGTTTGCCAATGTCAGCCTCCCCTCATGTCTCTCACCTATATCTCCATCTCTTTTAAGTGTCTCCTCTGTGTTCTCCAAGTCCCTGGTACTAGCTGAAGGCTGAGAAGCAAGCACAGCTTCATCACATTTCGGCCCTTATCTCTTATTTTCAACATTTCTATATTTAAAGATAAAGCTATTTTATACTGTCACTAAGTATTTTATCTCATGGGAATTCAAAGAGAAAGATCAAGTATTATACTGTATATGGAGAATTTTTCTGTAATTCCACTGAAAAGTAGTAGTTAAAGGTTTGATATTAAGATAATTTTATTAGAAGCATAGAATAAGTAATAAATGATATTTAAAAGCAATAGTTTTAATTTCTATATATCTTTTGTCTTCCTACATTTGGGCTAATATTAGTAAGAGCTCTTTGGGATGTTTTTGCCAAAGATATTAAGCAAAGAACTCTCTGTGTTTCTTATTTCCCATCTCCTTACACTTAAGAATCAGGAGATAGCTTCCTCTTCCCCTTCTATAGCTGCCATTAACCATGCTAAAATAGTGCCTTGATCAGCCTGGGTCTGTGAGTAACTATATCTAGTTGAAGCAAGAAATAAACTAGTGTTATATTAAGTCAATGACATTTTAGAGTAAATGTATTAATGAAGCAAGATTTATACTCTCTAAAAAATGCAGAATTCATACCAAGATTGAGATGCTACCATAACAAAAACCTAATCTACGAGACTCGCCTAGAGGTCACATAGCTGGCACCAAGGAAACTGGCATCAAAAACTAAAGGGAGATCATCCTTATCATGCCATGGCAAAATAGCTGGTAAACAGTTACATGATATGACTTTGAAAGCAAACAACAAAGTGTTAACAAACAACTCTAAGGGAAAAGGCAGGGGGGAAAAAGAAACAGGGTATATGTCAGTTACTATTGGTTGAATCTTGCATGTACATATTAGAAAAAGGTAAGAGTCTCAGGAAAAAAAACTCACTGGTTCTAAGAAAAAATGAAGTTAAAAAGAGAAAAAGTAAATGTTAGAAATTCAGAACCCTGTACTGTCAGTCTATAAAGATTTTGCTTTTAAAAACCTAAACTAGGAAGAGACAGTGAAGATGGCATCAGAGGAGCTTCCCTGCCTCACTGCCAGAAGGAAGATCTGGATCTAGAGTCAAATGACCTGGGGCCAAACATTAGAGACAAGAGCTAACCATGCCCAGAAGGGAAATTGGACAAAACTGAACTCCACACAACAAAAGGAGGAGAGAGGCACCTAGACAGTACAGAGGAGGCAGGAGCCTACCATATAAATTGCAGAGCTTCTCTACAAGGTTAGCTGGCAGTTCTGGAAAGAGGAGGCCTGCGGGGTGGAGAAGCATTCCTGGACTGAGGAGAGTTGGGTGTGGAGGACTGGGTATGTATCAGCTGGGCCAGGACCCCAGTGAGGAGGACCTCCTCTTATCCTTATAATAACTCCTTCTTACTCCCAGGGCCTGGTGCCACTCCTGTGAAGCATCCTCATGGCACTCACTGAAAACACTGAGTCTGAAATCCCAGGGAGCAGAGTATCAGCAGTGCCACAAACATGAGCTGATTCTCCCCCCACCCACCACACACACCAACTTTCCCAGTGACTGAATCCTTCAAGTCTTCCCTCACCCCTTGACTCAACAGCAGCAGATCAATTCTCCCCAACAAAATGAAAAGGCAAGCAAGGAAAGACTTAAAAAGGAAAAACA
The DNA here is from genome assembly GCF_000260355.1 of Condylura cristata. Taxonomy (NCBI): domain Eukaryota; kingdom Metazoa; phylum Chordata; class Mammalia; order Eulipotyphla; family Talpidae; genus Condylura; species Condylura cristata. The sequence goes on from NW_004567114.1 coordinate 41,428,666, forward strand.
CATCATCACCTCCTGGAAAAGTTGTGAGAGGACGATTGTCCTTTAGTCCATAAGACCACACTAAGAGGAGGATTTTCAGACCTGATAAAGAGACTGATAATGTCATGTAAATTTTTTAATTTAATGTAGTTAATGGCACATTATCTCTTTTGAGGAGATATTTGATACTCTACGCATGGGAAGAAATGAGAATATTTGTGACCAAAGGGAATATTATGTTAAAGACATCTATCACTTACTAAACATCATGTGTTGTAGTTGCCTTAGAGTTTCTGAGGCAGGTTTATGGAACTAGTTGTGATCTGTCTGGTGAGCCAAAGGATGCGTTTACTTCCAAGTCCTAGTATGGAAAAGACAGTGCACAACACTCTGGTTCTTTCTTCTGTTACTAGAATAATGATACAAACCAACCACTGTTTGTGGGGGCAGTGTCACAGAGTATGGTAGCTCAGCCAGAATGGGCCCCTGAGCAACTATGTCTAGCAGCACCCTTCACCATCATCAATGATCTTCCCTGAACAAAAAAATGTGCGCAGGAGGAAAAAAAAAAACCTTTTTTTTAATTAAACCATTGCTATATGCAACTCAATTCAGTACTTCAGCTTATCTTAATGTATCTTTTTTTTAAAGATTTTTTAAGGTTTTCTTTATTTTTGCATAGATGAACTAAAGTGTAGATCAAGGTGCAGGGGGTAAGAAAATTCAGCAGAGATTGAATGGGAAGCAGAACAGGCAGGTCCACTGAAATATACTGCTGAGGGGAACAGTGAGCCAGACAATAGAGATCAGCTCCCTGGCCAGGGATTAAACTCATGCTGTAGTGGCATGAGTCTGATAGCACTGAGACTTAACTCTAGGCCACCAGGGCCACCAGTGAGGCCCCCCAGGATATAGGAGTCAGTGAAAAGAATGAGTAGGGAGGGACAAACAGGGACTGCAGTAACCAACCAATTTCTCACCCGTGTGAGGAAAAGCTCTTGATAATCAACCTTGACTCTACAGAACAGGAAGTAGAGCAATGAAAAGAGACAAAAAGCAAAAATAACAAAAGAGACTAGGTCAAAGTAAAATAAAACTTCTGCACAGTAAAACAAATCATCATAAAAATAAAAAGATAACCTAGTGAATGGGAGAAATTATTGCCAACTAACACATACAACAATGAATTGATATCAGAAATGTATAAAGAACTTGTGCAACTCAACCATACAAACAATGCATTTTTTTTTAATAATCAGAAGATTTGAAGAGACATCTCTGCAAAGAAGACTTACAGATGGCCAACAAGAACATTAAAAAGAAAAATGTGTATCATCACTTATCATTAGAGAAATGCAAGTCAAAACCACAATAGATACACATGAACTGGCTTATCACAAATACGCATGAACTGGCTTACCACAAAAAGACAAGAAATAAGCGTTGGCAAGGGTGTGAAGAAAAAGGAAATCTGTACATTGTTGGCATAAACTGGCACAATCATTATGAAAAACAGTATTGAGACTCATTTAAAAGTTAAAACAATCCCACGTGATCCAGTTCATCACTTCTGGGTATCCATCCAAAGAATTCAAACTCTAATTTGAAGACATATGTTATACCTCTAATTTCATTGCATCATTATTTTCAATTGCTAAGACATTGAAACAGTCTATGTGCACATCAATAGATGAATGGATAAAGACATGGTATAGATATACAAAGTGGTTTATTACTCAGCTATAAGAAAAATAAAAATTTTCCATTTGTATCAACATAGATCTTGAAGGGATTACGGCAAACAAAATAAGTTGGAGAAAAGCAGATAATGCATGTGGAAGATAAAGAAGCAAAACAAACAAATGAAACAATACAAAAACAAACTCTTAGATGATAAGAACAATATGGTGGTAACCAAAGGGAAAGGCAAACTAAAGATCAATTGTGTGCTGGGTGGTGTGTGCGAACTAGATTTTTGGAGGTGATCATATTGTAGGATATGCAGATGTCAGATTATAATGCTGTGCACCCAAATCTTGGATCATCTTTTAAACCAATGTTGCTTCAATAAAACAAAATATTCTTTTAATTTTTTTTCTTTTTAGCTAAAATATATTTAAATTGTTTTTTTAAATTATTACAAAAGTTTATTTTTACATCATTTTGCAAAATATTTTAAAGTAAAGCAATGACCCAAAAGGCCATTCATCATCAAACAAATCTTATCACATAAAGGAAAAAACACTCAGAAGTGAGAGCCATGTGAAAAGTCCCTGGTGAGGCAAGTGGGGGGTGGGGGCATTATCAGTTCTTTCTTAGTTGACTTAACCACACACACACACACACACACACACACACACGTTGAATTGCTTTTCAGTATCTCTAATTTGAAATGTCTAATTCCCTCTAGATGGGAATTATATTTAAAAGGTGTTTATAGCTAAGATAAAAAATAACTTGTTCAAAACAAAATTGGAAAATACATAAATATTCTTTTTTGTAACTACTGATGTACAAATTTCTACTTGATATTCCTTTACAAATTAGTCCTGTTTTTCTCTGGTTTGGCATTTTGTATAACGCATTAGATAAAATTATATGTTTTGGATCAATTACCAGTGAATACCAAACAGAGACTACTAAAATTCAATCTTTTTTTCTCTAAACATTGTTTACTAGTGACCCCAGAAACTGAAAAATGAGTTAGTAATGCATTCTCTACTTCACAGAAAACAAAAGAAACATCTGAATTTCAGCATATATTTTTTTAATCTAACAGATGATGATTTTTGAAGTAAATTTGTTAGTCTACAACACTTTTCCAATTAGTTCAAATCTCCCTACTTTGAAGGTTTTTGTTTTTGTTTGATGTTTAGGAAAATGGCCAGCCTCCAATACAGCAAACTTATTTGTATCATTTTTTCCTTACCACCACCCCTGTATTCCCTTGTCCTTTTCTCTCTTCACTACCATCATTAATTAAATATATTGTGTGGTTTCCAAACAACAGATAGCATTTGATAAAACATTTTGATATAGTAAATAATCTATCATAATCTCTATGCTTAAATTAGTCCTTGAAACTTCAGCTGTAATTTTGAAACTGTAGTGGATATTTGTTGGAAATTTAAGTTATTTTATACAAGGATTTATATAGTTTTCAAGGCGACAACTTTACAAAAAGGGTAATAAACATTTTGCAGATCCTGACTGAGATAATTTAGTTCTCACTTTTTGAGCTACCCCACAGAAGAAGATAGAAAGTCTAAATAGGACAGTTTCTTCTGTTAATTTCCAGCTAAACTTTCATCTACAATAAATTATTGCAAACAATTCTTCTCTCAAAATTCTAACCAATTTGATCATTCAACTTTTATTGTATTCTTAAGTACCTCTTGCTACATGTATGATTTCACTGGTCACAATGGAAAATAAGGAAAGATAGAGAAAGGGGAGGAAAGGGATGATTTCAACCTTTGAGCTAAGACTGCACAGTCTGATAAAATGCAATCTATGCCACAAAGGTGAGTCACATGTGTCATTTAAGCTGACAGCTATATTAAAATAGTAATGTGAACCAGGTAGAATTACTTTGGTAAGATACTTTATTTTATTTGCACTGATTATCAAAAATATCATATCAATAAAAAATTGAGATACTTTATAAATTTTTGTACTAAATTTTTGAGCTCCAGTGTGTATTTGACACAGTATCTCTCAACTTGGACTATCAGATTCACTTGCTCAATCAATAGCCATGTGTGGTTATCAAACAACATATTGATCAAGATATGTCTAAAACAAAAGTTGGGGGAGGGGAGAGGAGAAAGGTAAGTACACAGATGACAGTATAAAACATACACATACATATAAAGATACATTAAATATTTAAAATAAGTAAAGCTGTTTGGTCAAGAAACACATTCAGGCATGAAGCGCTACTTCAAACAGTTTAGTTCTTCAATATAAATAATGTTCTTCCTCAGAATACTGTTATTAAGCAGTTAAAAGAATTCTCAGGAACCCTCCCTGGTGGCACAATGGGACAGGACACACACAGCACTACAAGCTGGCTACAACTATTTCAGTGGGAGTTCGATCCTCGGCCCTGGAGGTGATCCACATAATGCAACAGACCTTTCCTGTCTAGCCCACTGCTCCCCTCAGCAGTGTATTTCAGTCTGTCTTCTTGTTCTGCTCCCCACTCTGAATCTGTTGATCCTCTCAATGTGCCTATACCCCAATCTGTCTGCAAAGTAAATATTTAGAAAAGTATTTTCAGATATCTCTTGCACTAAATTTCTCATTATTGAGATTTTTAAAAAAGGAAGTCACCTTAATTTTCAAATTCTGATATATCAATTTTAAAGTTTCACAGTGGATCATGTGGACATTTCACACTCATAAAAGTGTTAATTTTTGAAAAAGGAAATATATTTATAAAAAGTAGGGCAATTTCAAGAAATACTAAGCATAAATTCATGGAAGACACATAGGAGGACTTTGAGAAAAATAAAAATATTCTAGAACTCAGTGGGTAAAAAATACTGAAGAGAAACTAAACTAAACAAATGCAATAATTCTTAGCAGTCAATCCAATTAATATTTGCTGTTAATGGTGGTTCATTAGAATAAACTTGTTGCACAGCTCTAGTCAAAGACATTTGTCCCTACTTTCTGGGACAATGCAAAATATATTAAATACTAGGTAGAGGATACACACAGTAAAAGGAATCAAAACTTAAAAATAAGTATTTCTTGGGCCTTCCCTTTTGGTGCAATGGGTTAAAGCATAACACTTATAAAGCTCTCCGCAGCCACTCCAGCACATGTTTGACCCACATAACATGGCAGACTTCTGACCAGCTCCCCTAAGCAGTATATTTCAGTCAATCTGACTGTTCTGCTCCCCACACTGTCTCTGGTGAATCCTCTCACCCCACACCACATCTCTGGTCTGTTCTTATATGCATAAATAAATCTTTAAAAAGTAAGTGTAGGCCCTCCCTGGTGGCGCAGCGGGTTAAAGCATAGCACTGAGAATCTGAAGCCACTTCCGCATGAGTTCGATTCCCGCCTGCCCCGGAGGAGACCACATGGCGAGCCAGACCTCTCCTGACCCGCCCGCTGCTCCCCTCAGCAGTGTACTTCGTCGATCTGCCTGTTCTGCTCCCCACTCTGTCTCTGGTGAAGCGTCTCACCGCCCCTGAGCCTCTGGCCTGTACCCCAGTTCTGTATGAATAAATAAATAAATCTTTAAAAAAAAAAAAAAAGTAAGTGTAACTTGACTTTCAAGTAATTCAAGGGAATTAAATCTAAAATGGACCCAGGTAGAAGGCATTTAAAGATGTGAAGTTAGAAGCAAGATTCTCCAGGAAAGCAGAGTTTACATACCATAACAACCCTTAGATACTAACTATTTTTCATATAAGTGAGTTCACGTAAGTATCTTTGTTTAATCATCTGGTATTTGTCTTCTTCCTTCTAACATTTCATTTAGCATAAATATCACAATTTCCACATCTTCTTTATCCAATCGTCCTCTAATGGGCAGTAGGGTTTGTTTTTTGTTTGTTTGTTTTTTAACATCTTGGCTATTGTAAACAGTGCTCAAAAGATGTTGAAGTGCATACAAATTTTGAGTTAGCATTGTTATAGTCTTCAGATAGATTCCTGGAAGAGGTATTTACTGGGTAATATGATAAATCTATTTTTAATTTCTCAGAAAACTAAACTTTTTCCTGTATCTCACAATATTTTTGAAAGCTGCATATGTACACAGGTTTTATGCTTGATCATAGAACAATCAACCTGTTTCACAATAAGAACCATTAACTACATACTCACTAAAGTTTGCAACCCTTGGTTAATGAGGCTTAGAGTTCACAGTATAGTTTAAGTAGATAATGAGTCCTTCTTGGTATTTAGCACTTACAGCCTCCAAAGGCAGTGAAGCTGAGATTCAATTTAGATCACTCAAAACTGACGTATGCAGTCTAGACTTAGTCAACTACAAACAGCAGTCAGAGTTATGAAAAACATAGGGAACAGAAAACAAAACACAGAGATATGTGTCTTCCTATATTTGATTCCCATTTCCCTAGAAGTCAAAATTTTGTCCTGACCCAGAAGCTATGGTCAGTAAGTAGGAAAGATTGAATAGAGGTTACATTAGAATCAAACAAAGGACCCTCCCTGGTGACCTAACGGGTTAGGACACTGCCGCTTCATTGCGAGTTCCATTCCCCACCCCTGGAGGTGATCCACATGGCGTGGCAGACCTCTCCTGACCCACCCATTGCTCCCCTCGGCAGTGTACTTTGTCAATCTGCCTGTTCTGCTCCCTACTCTGTCTCTGGTGAAGCCTCTCACTGCCCCTGCACCTCTAGCTTGTACCCCAGTTCTGTATGAATAAATAAATAAATCTTTAAAAAAAAAGCTTAAAAGAATCAAACAAGTAATACATAATGAGGAATAAGTTTATGAGCTTCCTTATCAAACACATGAGGAGTAAATTTATTTGCAAATGGGAAAACACATTTCTTTTTGCTGGTTATGATGTTTACTCCACTTACTAATAAGCTCTTTGGAGTAACAAACTCAAGAGTTCTAGCTGAGAATTCATACCCTTGGTCTAATCTCCCACTTCTCTCAAGGATAACAACAAAGTAAATAGCTCCAATAAGATATTGGCAATTTCCAAAGACAGAGACAGTCTAAAAACTATCTTTTCCCAAAATATGATTCAAGGGATACTATTCTCAAGAAATAATTTACAGAAAATAAGTGACAGGAGGACTTGTATTCAAACAAATTTGGGCAACAAAACATATATACTCTACCTCTAATCCTAAGATTTCTTGTATATGTTAACATAGCAAAAACTTTGGAAAATTTCTCTTTAAAGAAATACTTAACTTCAATATAGCCTATATGAGCAGACTTATCCTATGAAATACTTCTTTAGTGCATTTTTTTCAGCTATTTCCAAAACACGTACTGAGAAATTCTATCCAAGTGTTTCAGTGAAAGGTTCTAGGAGGAAGAAGGGCATTTGTGCTTGTGGCAGCTTTTCTTAAATTCTCACTAAAACACTATGAAAACCAAAAAATATAGAAAGTCACATCAGTACAAATTAGGATTTATAGTCAACTTAATGCCAGAATCTGGGGAGATTTTCTACTACCTCCTCACTATAAGTCTCATAGAATCAGATTTTAAAATAAGTTGTTAACCAATAAACTATTCCTGGGTGATACCCCACACATACACAAAACCATATTGTTCTAGGTCATAAAAAGGGATTGCTTTAATAAAAAAAAAGAAAATGACCAGACCAGGTCAAATTTTCTGTTAGCCTCTAGTTCTTCCTTATTCTTAATTTAAAATAATCTACATTTACTAAATAATAATAATAAGAGACTCATTTGTGGAGACTCACTCCATAATTTCAATACGTTAAGTTGGGGGACAAAAGGGCTTATCTATAAAGATACAAGAATGAGTCTTAGCAGAAAACAACAGAATTTTTGAAGTGTGATGAAAGCCAAGAAAAGAGAAATACAGAAGAAAAAATAGGCAAGAAAGTAGGACATTTCCTTTTGTAACCAAAACATCCAGGTCCTATGAAAATCAGTACTATAGAATGTTGTGAAAAATTGCAAAGAACTGAGATTAAGTAAAGAATATTTTTGAGTTATTAGGGAATAATAAGGCCATGTAGAACAGAAATACTGATAAGAGAATTAAAATAAGAATAAAATTAGAAATTAGAAGAACCCACACTTGTCAATAAACATAAAGCAACTCAATTACTACAAGGTAGAGTTAGCAACTGAGACAGAATTCAAGAACTGCCACATCCAGAAGCAAAATAGAAGTCAATAGATGATGACACAAAGGCTTTCACAGTACCAATGAACATCCAGCATGAAATTATAGTGGATCCTGCAAACGTCAAAGCTGTCAGAGCAGAAAAAGAATAAAACTTAGTTGGCAAGGCAGGAGCAACAGAAAGCAGAGGGAGAGAATTCTAGAAAAGATGTGAATATGCACTGGTATATTTTTGTGGAAAAGCATTTGCTGGAGGAAGCATATTTTTATTTTATTCAATACTATAAGCCTGAAAATAAGCATAGCTCCTTTACCTAAAAGAAATTCAGTTAGTGGGCCTCCATGTGGTGTAGGAGTTAAATCGTAGCACTACAGCTCAAATGGCCTGAGTTCAAATCCCAGCCAGGGAAGTGACTCACATGGAGCAGCAGACCACTCCTATTTCACTCCCCTCAGAAGTGTATTTCAGTAAATCCCTGTTCTGCTCCCCACTCTGTACCACCTGAATCCTCTCACCCCTGCACTTCTGGCCTATACCCCAGTTCTTATATTCACAAATAAATAAAAATAAATTTTTAACAAAGAAAAATAAAATTCAGGAAGATTATATTGAATTTTATTTAGCGCCCTTATATTACATATAGATGTACAGGATAAAATGATAGTCACTGAATAAACTGAGCTTTGCCAACTAGGACCAAAATCATCATATTTTTTTCACTTGTGAAACCATGGTCAGAAACTGTTTTATGTTACAGGGCAGGGAGAGGGGTACCCCAGGTGCCTTCAAACCTGCCTACTCTGAATAGGTTCTGCCATCTGCTGCATGAAGACAAAATATACTCTAGTATGTGAGACCTTTAATGTAAAGAAATTATAATAAAAGCAATGTGCAATCAAGAGGATGAGAATAGATAAAATAGTTTTCACACATAACACATAAAATTATCCATCCCCTCATGAATAAACACCCAGCCAAACAGGGTTGGGGGTCCAAAGCAGAGCCACTAAGACCCAAAAAACTTGCCACAAGACTAATGACCTTCTACAAAGGATACATAGGAAAGGAGCATAAGGGTCCAGAAAAGTACAGAAGAAAAATCAAGACCAAGATAAATGCTGTCATTGTCAACCTCCCCACAGGTCTTTTAACCATCTCGGTTTTAAGAGCCTCCTTCCATGTCGTCTAAGTCCCTGGTCCCAGTCTAAGGCCTAGAAGTAAGTGTAGCTTCTTCACATGTCTCTCTGCTCCCTGCACCACCTTTCTCCTTCCTCCCTTTCTCCTAGTCTCAATCCAACTTCTCCTTCCAGTTCAGCTCTACCCATCTTTGGATGGGGCAGGGAACCTGGAATCTCCCCTTTCCCAGGGACCACTCTATTGCATTTTCAAAGTCCAAGTCTATCTCACAAAGAATGGTCAAAGCATTTTCACTGAGTTCTCTTTCCATATATAACCCCTCACCTTTTTTTTTTTTTTTTGAAAACTTATGTGAACTTTTTTTTTTGCAAGGTCAGCAGATCCCATGCAACAGATTCTGGTTAAAGCAAGTTCTACAAGTCATAAAAAAATTCTGTTCCGGGCCCTCCCTGGTGGCGGAGCGGGTTAAAGCACAGCACTGAGAAGCTAAAGCCACTTTCACATGAGTTCGATTCCTGCCTGCCCGGGAGGTGACCACATGGCGTGGCAGACCTCTCCTGGCCCGCCTGCTGCTCTCCTCAGCAATGTACTTCGTCGATCTGCCTGTTCTGCTCCCCACTGTTCTCTGGTGAAGCCTCTCACCGCCCCTGAGCCTCTGGCCTGTACCCCAGTTCTGTATGAACAAATAAATAAATCTTAAAAAAAAAAAATTTCTGTTCCAGGGTATATGCAAGTAACCTTATGAAGTCAAACCATCCCAAACACCCCACAGAACACATTTTAATTCCCAACCCCCCACCCCCCAAATATGCAACCCATGAAAAGACATGAGCAACCTATATGTCTGTCAATGGGAAATCCATGCCTCCCTATTCCCTAACTAATCCTGTCCATCTCCCACCTCCCATTCACCCTTTAAATTTCCAAGCCTGGTAATGGGCTGGGGACATATTTGAGCCCACTCCTGCCTCCATATATGACCAGGGAAAGTTCCTTTCCCTGACATAAAAATCATTGTGAATTTCAGAGCTCTCTTTCTGTCCCTGCTCTGAGACCTGTCTAACCTTTGCCTGGGGTATTCTACTGGGAGGGTCCTTAATTTGCTCTCCTGTTGACTTTGCAGTTCTGGGTCCTTCCTAGTCAGCTGGGCACTCACCCATGAGGAGCTGGGTGATTTTGTAGTCTGACCAGGAGTCTCAGACTTACTCCTCTCTCTATTACCCTCTTTAACCTCTCACCAATTAAAGATCTTTGAGCCTACTATAGTGATTTCTTTGTACATATGGGTGGCCAGGCCTTTTTGGAATGGACAAAATGGGTTTTTTCCCCTAGACAGTTGGGGTACCTGGATTCCTTCAGTTTCATCAATTTTCTGAACTGTTTTTAAGCTACACTGACAGCAGATAAATGAAGAATAAAGGTAAAGTGGCTATTCTTTAAATGTTTGACCCTTTAATGAAGATTCAACTCTGATTTGGGGGGCTTTGAAGAATGGATTTTTATGGATTAATGGAAAAGTGCCAAAATGAATTTATTGAAGGTAATTCTTACAGTGAACATTTTTAGGGAAGGGAAACCCCAGAGAAAATGAAGCAAAGACATATTGGAGCAAAGATGGCAAAGCAGACATAAACTGCATCTTCCAACAGGCAAGTCTGAGCAGGTCAATAGGCTTCTTGAAAGTCTGTTAAAGCAGTTTTAAGGGTCTGGTAACCTAAGCAAGATGACAACCCTCAGAGAAAACTCCTGTTTGGATTGGGCTGTTGAATCTATGGGAGCAAAGAACAAGTTGTCTGTGAAAAAATCAAGCTGCATTAGTATGTGTGACAATTGTTAATTATGTTACATATGGGATAAAACATTCTTGTTGTAAAGAGGAAACCCTCTCATGATAACTATGTTCACTCCAAGTCATCTGTTATGAAAACAGTGAGCTTTTTAGCCTTTTTCAGTGTTAATCTTAGTCTCTATAATTAGCCACATGCCTGCAGTGTTGAAAAGACTTCCTGAGTGATTTCTGATTGGGTGATCTCTGAAGTGCTTGTTGGACAGGCACTTAAGTGATGGCTTCCTGACTCTATTCATAATTCTCTATGCAAAACAATTGTCCTTTATGCTCACTTTAAATTCAGAAAAGTTGTATTCTGCTATGGGAGTAGAAGAGCTATTATGTTTACCACTCTGTTTTAATTACTTTCAAATAGTCTGAATCTCATCAGACCCTTTGTTGGAATTGGCAACATCTGACAGGTTTGATGTACTTGGACAATACCCATAGAATTTAATGGGAGGAGCCAGGAAAGTAGATTTTGATTTTGACACAGATTCTTGCAGAATCAAAGATAAAATTTAATGCATGAAGATCAGTTCAGTCTCTGCCTAAGAAAATATGCCATTAGAACTCAGTGGTAATGTATCTTTTTGTTATCATTTTTACTCATATGCATCACCATACAAGAATGTAACACTTTTGAATCTGTTTTCACCCTAGTGTTCTGAATAGGTATTATCCACATTAAAGACAAAAACTATGGAAATCATTATTTTTTAATGCAAGTACCACAGAAATGTGTCCTTGTAAATATGATTTTTAAAAATTCACTTGTAATATAATTGCATTAGAGTCAAATTCCTTATAGGGACTATCACTCCCGTGGTATTGATAAAATGAATAAAATCATCAAGTTCTTATAAAAATGAATATAATATTTCAAAGCTATTTCAAAGGCTTTGGAGACTAGCATGCTCTATGTTCTTACCATTAATTTGGAGATAACACTGTAATCCTTAAGATATGGCTTTTATAAATCTGTTCAAACCCAGGATCTATGCTGAGAATGAATGAAATAGCTATCTTTCTCAATGCTTCTGTTTTGTTTTGCTATAGAACAGAACTTGATTGAGCTCTTGGTTTCAGGGACTTTGCAATCCAGTTAGCTTTGTTTTTCGTCTATGTCAAAGACTGCCCCAGACAATCAGTAAACTATTGTCAACAATAGGTCACTTGTTGCAAAAAATTCTCTGTTCCTTGGAAATTGATCAAAATGGCATATCCTACTGTAACAGTGTAATTTAAAAAGGAGAAGTCCCAAGATCCCTGCCCAACTAATGAGGAGTTGAGTCCAGAAGGGAAGTTAAAAAGGACTTGGGAGAGAAGACTTACAGGAGGCAAGGTGAACAAAGACATGTGAAGGAGGAGCTATGCTTGCGTCCTAGCTTTCAACTTGCATTAAAGAGTTGGGAGACGAGGAAGGAGTCACTGGAAAGAGATGTAGTAGTTAAGAGGCCCACAGAGAGGCTGACAATGGTAGCCTTTATCTTGATTTGTACTGTGATATTGCTTCTTTCCTTCCAGACTTCCTGGCCCTTTCTGCCCCTTTTCTATTGTTCTCTGTCAGAAAGTACGTGTGGTAAGCTTTTGGGCCATGCCTGTTTGTCCTGGGCAAGGGCAACTTTGAGTGCCTTATAGAAATGTATTCTCTTTCCTCTGTCTATGCAATGCACAATAATTTTTTAAAAGTTCTTTTCTATTACAGGTCTTACACACTAAGAATATGCTTTCTCTATGTGGTGGGTGGCAAAACTTATTTAAAGAATGCAAGTTTGGAGGTTCTGGCATGCCCCACAGTCTTCAAACCAACACTATTAAAGGTAGTATGCAAAGAATGAGGTTTTTTTTTT
>NW_004567114.1:41442046-41455090 GCF_000260355.1 Condylura cristata
CCTGTTCCCAAATTTTTAAGAGTAACAAGCAACATAAACTCTTAGGCTGGTACTGAGAAAATTAAAGTTCTCCTTAACTTATAAAACTCAGTAAGCTATTATAGAAATCCTCTCTTTAAGACATTATTCTTCCCTAAACCTTTTGTAGTGAAGGTGCTCAAACCTGAGAAACAGCAGCATCCACTTTAATTATATCTTTAACATCTTGTCAGAATACCCAAACATTTCCCATTTTATTGCCTTCTTTTTACGTCCCTTCTATCTTATGTAGGAATTGTCCTCAAAAACCAAATTACCTAGGATCCCCCACTGTGGTCTTAGATAGATACCTCCTCTTCGTTAGGTATATTCTCCTCCTGAATTTATTTTCCAGAATCATCCTTCCTGATAAATTCTGTCATGGGTCTCATACATTAAATATCCTGCTAAAGGCAAATGAATATTAATAATACTCCTCCTACACTATATATTTGCATTTTTGTAAGCCTACCACTAAAAAACTATAAGGTGAGTGATGGAGCTTACAATAGTAAATTTGGAATGCAGGCAGCATCACAGAACTGAAACAGTAGGTAGGGGTAGAATTAATTAACATGAAAATCCTTAAGTGAGGTTTAGAAATGGGAATATGTAAATTTTCAGCCATTACTGAGGACTGCTACAAGAAATATTGATAGGCTCATGCACCAGAGGTGGGGATGTAGAGCTTGAGGTCCCTTGAAGGACTCATCATGTGCCTTGAAAAAGATACTTTGCCAAAATTTTTCTCAGAGGTAACCCAAACACTCTACTCACTGAATCCCCATCTCATCACAACGACACCAGTGGGTGCTTCATATTGTGGTAGGCTGGGAAAGGAAAACATTTGAATCACCATTACTCTGATTCAAATGTACTTAAAGAAGGAAAGATGTTATTCAAGCCTACTGTAGTAGGGAAGAGAAACTTGCAATAGGAGAGTAACATTGAGCTAAATAAAACAGGGTCAGTTGGGAGTTACAGTCATTTGGGCAGATTATATTGGATAGAAAACTAGTGAGAGGAATTTGATTATATGTAAATGGTAGGGTAAAAAGAATTTGATTAGATATCAAAGGTAGGGAGAAGATCATTACTACATACCAAGGGGTCAGAGCAAGGGGGAGCATTTCTTCCAAAATTGATTTAGTGAGATATTTGGAAAAACTGGGCTTAACAGAATTCTTTGCTAAAACTAGGCCTAGCCATGCAAAAACAGGATCTAAACAAGATGATAGATCAAAAGAACCCAGCTAAAGTTAGGTTGAGTCATTGTCAGTTCTTAAGTTTTAAAAGCTCTCAGATGTTTAAAGGCACATTTTTATCAAACATGGATCAGTTATCCTGTTTGTTGATTTAAGATAAGTTTAGTTAGAATCTCCCAACAATTTTCATGTATGGATTTTGTTTATTCCCATTTCTTTTTCTTTGCTCTTTCATGTTCATTTTACCTTGAGGTAAAAGTGTTTTATCTTTCCACTTCAGGGCACATGACTCCCTCTGAATTACATCATCCAAATAAGTAACCTATTTTATAGTAATGTATCTCCCTTCCCTGACTATATGAAAAAAGGTTTTAGGAGGGATTTAATTTCTTTCTTGTGACAATTAAATTATACAAATTAGAACTGGAGACTGGCAATGGGGTTGACTTCTGTTTTTAGAGCTAGACACTAGACTATTGAAGAGGTTCCTTTACTATTGCCACTATTCATCACAATGACATATTTGAATGTATCTGAAATAGTTTGCATTAGATGATTAAAGCTCAGGAGAGGGAATAAGAAAAACATGTATATGTGTGTATATGTACACACACACAATGCATATATATGCCATATATATAAACATATATGATGTATATATAAAATGTGTATATAAACATATATAACGTATATGTGCTGTGTATACATTTTATTTACATATATGAATACATATGTGTTTGTGTGTATACATACATGTGTGTGTGTGTAAGCTTTGATGTAACTTTGATGTAAGCTTTGGTTTAGTAAAATAAATAAAGAATCATTGCACCTGTTAAAAAACAAAATTCACAGATTTAAAGACCTAATTGGCTTTATTAAACAAGTCATGAACTCTGCAGCCTCCCATCCATTGGTCCTGCATGGGCTAGCACAAGATGGAGAGTCCTTAAGAAGGAAGAGGATGGGGCAGATTATTAGCAAAAGAAAAAAATATTTTGGGTAAAATCATCTTCCCTGAGGTACAAGCAGGGAAGTTTTAGTATGTAAATTACCTCACTGAGCCTATATGTAAATTCCAGATTAATGGTTAGGATAAAGACTTTTGGGAGATCTTAAAACTTTAGTGGGATTAAGTCTGGGTCAGTTTGGGGCCCAAAATAAATGATTCCATTTAGAGCCTATTTTACATGTTTTTAATCCAGCCAACATTTAAGTGTTTTATCTTTCAACCTCATTATGTCAGTCTATACAAAATGAATAAAGTAGCATGAGTATGTTTTCATCAGGTAAGTTGGACACTCAAATGTTTAAGAAAAAAAAATCATAAACCATGGCTATTTTTTACAAACCAAAAGAATACAGTTCCATCATATTCTAAATTTGCAGTCTATCACAAACAAAAAAGTTGGCAGGGAGGAGAGAAAATTTCCCATTATAGGCTCTTCTGGGGTTGGTCAAGCATCAAATTAACATCAGTGAGATTAGTAGAAGGAGAAACGAATTTAATATATATGTATGGGGAATTGACATAGATGCGGATTCAAAAACAGTAAGGGAAAATGGGGTGATATATCCTGAGCTAAAGAATGGGATAAGCATCTGGGACTTGAAGGAGAGAGGAAGAGGATTCAATCACAAGGAGAAGATGATTCACATGATGAAGACAAGATTCTGCATAAACAGACATATGCCCTACCATAAGATAGCACTTGCTGTCAAGAATTTTACTTCTGGTAAAAATCCTAATTCCGGGCCTTCCCTGGTGGCGCAGCAGGTTAAAGTACTGCACTAAGAAGCTTAAGCCACTTCCGCTGCATGAGTTCAATCCCCGCTTGCTCCGGAGGAGATCCACATAGCGAGGCAGACCTCTCCTGACCTGCCCGCTGCTCCCCTCAGCAGTGTACTTCCTCGCTCTGCCTGTTCTGCTCCCCACTCTGTCTCTGGTGAATCCTCTCACCCTCCACATCTCTGGCCTGTACCCCAGTTCTATATGAATAAATAAATAAATCTTTAAAAAAAAATCCTAATTCTGGGTGATACTCCCAATTTTCATTCTTCTGGGTAGTTAAAGGAAAATAAAAGTTTCTTGTGATCTTGCAAGGCCTTGGTTAAACTTATTTAATAAGTTTTGAGATATTGTACATACCAGAGTGATACATCATGGGAAAGCCTGTTCTGAACATCTTGGAGAAGCCTATCTTGAACATCTTGAGAAGGCCTATCCTTCAAAGCTAAAAGTCATTCTCAGCAGAGGAACTCCAAAATCTATGAGAATTTCCATAATCAGATTGTGTTTTAATAACAACTACATCACTTTAATATAGTACCATTCATTTCCAATCACTTACATATATCTAAAAATACTTTCCTGTGCTATTTTACCCCAATTAGCTGCAGAAGAAGAGAGGTAGTTGACCAGCCATTGCAAAATGGAACTAAACAATGTATCTCAAGAAGAGATGATTTAGAATTCAAACTGCTGGTAAAATTGGACTTGGCAGTTATAATTATAGGTGGAATTTCTGTGAAAAGAATGCAATTATCCAAACTGGATTTTAACCAGCACACCTGAGCACTTCAAAAAATATAATTTTAATACCATAAATAAATATCTCTTTGTCCCATTTCTCAGTGGAAAGATATCTATTCCTAGGGCAGGTTGAATTCCTGGAGTTTTGCTTTAGTTCTGGCTCAGAGGGAAAAGTGCCACCTACTGAATTGCCAATCTTCTTCCTGTGGAGATCTTTGATCAAGCAAAGAAAACCATTATTAGATATTTTTTGGTTCTTATTAGCATTTGATATCTTTGAAATCTGTGTTCAAATACTTTCCATTAGGTAAGTCAAAAGTTTTAAGGTCAAACATGTTATCAGGAACAAGACTATAAAGAACTGATGTGAGTGGCTGAATTAAGGGTGGCTTGAGAATCAGTGTTCCTCTTGGATCCCAAACAAGAAAATGTTCTTCCAATTATAGAAAACAGGTTATAATTCCTTTCCACCACAGCAGCTGGGACAGAACACTCAGAGGGCAGAATGTGAAGGAACACTGACAGCTAAAGTTAGCTGCAAAGACAGTGCCAAACAGAAGTTGGTTGTTCCTCACAAAAGATAGAATTCTTTTGAGCATTTGGAAGAAGCAAAACTTTCTTTTAGACATAATCATTAAATATTCCATCTATGAACTTAAAAATATCTTCCATTTATTTTAATTATATTTCCCTAATATGTCTTATAACTTTCTATAAATGCATGCTGTGCATATTTTTTTAGATATATATTTAATTATACTATACATACATTTTGGTGCTACTATGACTTGTTTTTTCTGTATTTCAATTTGTGTATTGCTGGTATATCAAATTGGCCTTTGTGTATTAACCTTATATGCTGCCCCTTCACTATTATGCACCTTATCTCCAGGAACCAAGAGAAAACACCTAGTGTCTTTGGCAGGGAGGTGGGAATATAGCCATGTTGGAGTATATGGTAACAAAGAATTACTTGTCCAGTAACAAAAAAGTCATTACTGGAGTCTTATCTCCCATAGACATCTCTTTCTAACCTTCCTGTCTCTAAAACAGTGGAGAAAAATAAATGTAAAAAAATATTTGTAAAGGAATATCATACCACAAAAAATCCACAATTTGATCATAACATTATAGTATATGTGTCCACAACCATTTCTCACCAATATATCAACTATATAAGTGGATTAGAGTTAAAAGAACTGCAAAGCTCAGGCTCTATGACTCTAATTAAGAAAAATACCTTAGGGAACCCCTAAGATGGTAAATACGACCAAAAAAAAGAAGAAGAAGAAGAAAAGAAAAGAACACTAGAGGAATTTGAAGCTTCTGGCACCTAAAGTTGGCAAGAATTGGACATACTCTAACTGCTAGCCACAAAAAGATGAAATCTCACACTATAATGGCCTTTTCACCTATATTACCCATATATCATGTCCAGATTTCTTTTTTTTCTAAAGATCTCAATAATTTATGCATACAGAACTGGGGAATAGTCCAGAGGTGCAGAGGCAGGGAGAGAATTCACCAGAGACAGAATGGGGAGCAGAACAGGCAGATTGACAAAATACACTGCTTAGGGGAGCAGCAGGTGAGACAGGAGAGGTCTGCTGCACCATGTGGATCACCTCCAGGCCCAGGGATAGAACTCACTGAAGTGGCTTTGGCCAGCTTTGCAGTGCTGCATTCGAACTTGCTGTGCCACCAGGGAGCACTCTCATATCCAAATTTCAACAAAAGTTACAAGTATACTAAAAGGTAGGAAAAAGAACAACTTGAACACAACACAAAAGTGAAGTTCTTTTTCCAACAGATTTATGCTAAACAAAATGATAAGTTCTTTAGAGAGAAAGAAAATAAATACATCCAAAACTCAGACCTACAATTTTTTTTTAAGAAAAAACATCAGAGAGGCCCTGCAGGTTAAAGCACAGCATTAAGAAACTAAAGCCACTTCTGACCTCTCCTGACCCGCCCGCTGCTCCCCTCAGCAGTGTACCTTCCTCGATCTGCCTGTTCTGCCCACTCTGTCTCTGGTGAATCCTATCACCCTCCACATCTCTGGTCTGTACCCCAGTTCTGTATGAATAAGTAAATAAATATTAAAAAAAAAAAGAAAAAGCATCAGAGAAAGAATGAAGGTGAAATAAAACATTGTTTTTTCATACTCGTAATGGTTCTGATTAATATGTTTTCAAATTAATGATAGTAACTTCCTATATCTGCTTACTACTTTCAGGGTGTTTTAGACATGATGGAGGCAACAGAAATTTAGGGTGGAGGTGTCACAAGACCAGAAACTGGAAGTGAGGGTAGAGATCACCCTCACCCTCATTTATAGAAATGAAAAACCCTTGGGGCCAACTGATTTAGCAAGTATCAGACTGTTAAAGAAATGTATCTGGCACAGATAACACAGATATAGAGTAATATCTGGGGGTATGGAGAAGAAGGGCCATTTATAGAGGATTGCTGACCCTTATAAATCAATGTAGTCACATCCTAGAAGTGATTCACAATCCACAAAGCAAGGAGCCTTCCCAAAAAGAACACTGTATGAGTATACAATATCTGCACTGGCAAGAGGCAGCTCTCCTGTGCACTTGTGACTGCAGGTATTTTCCACAAACATTTTCCCTTTGCAAAGAAATAGCATCAGCCCTCCTGCCCACCTGTGACTATGCAAATCCTCTCTTTTCCTAGTAAACCTGTCCTTTCCAAAGGCAACCTTTGACTCTCTGTGTCTATGCAAATGTCTTTTGTCTTCTGGGCAAACTAAACATGTGCCATGGAAAGGGAAACTGCCAAAACTTTTATCATGTAACCCAAGGTCCCTACTCACTGAACCGATTATCTCCTTAAAGTGATGTCAGACAGATGTTTTTACATTTTTACATAGACAATCATATCACCTATTAATAAAGAGGACTACTTTTCTCCTTTTCCAATCTCTATACAGGCTAATTTCTTTTTCTTAGAAAATGGTATCAGGCAGAACTTCCAGAAAAAAGCCAAATTGAGTGGTGGGAGAAGACAACATTGCCCTACTCCTGATCTTAAAAAGCATTAATTCATCTTACCAGCATTTATGATATTTTATGTAGATACTGTAGATTTTTTTTTAAGATTTATTTATTTATGAATACAGGATTGGGGTAAAGGCCAGAGGTGCAGAGGTGGTGAGAGGATTCACCAGAGACAGAGTAGGGAGCAGAACAGGCCAACTAACGAAGTACACTCCTGAGGGGAGCAGTGGGCAAGTCAGGAGAGGTCTGCTGCACCATGTGGGTCACCTCCCTGGGCGGGGATCAAACTCATGCTGAAGTGGTTTTAGCTTCTTAGTTTTGTGCTTTAACCCGCTTTACCACCAGGGAAAGCCCGATACTGTAGATATTTTTTATGAAGCTAAAAAAATTTCACCTCACTTCTTAGTATGCTAAAAATATCTATCATGAATGGATATTGATTTTTGCATTCATTTATATGATGGGAGTACAAGGGTTAATTTCTAAATGTGTAACCAGCTAAACACCTCTGAAATAAAACTCACTTGGTCATGACATGTAACTTTATGTATATTGTTGGGTTTGGGTACTAATATTTTGCTGAGAATTTTCCGTTTATGTTCATGACAGATAATGATCTGAAGTTTGTAATTTTTTTCAAATACGCTTGAAGATGTCTGTTACAAGTACATGCTACATTGTTCAATTAACCAATTTGTACAATGCTTAAACTATCATAATTCAACATAGAATTCAGGGGACTATGGAATAGAATGGAAGTCAGGACAACCTGATTAGCACTATTTAGAAAACAGTCAAACTTACTTATTGATTCATTAAATTAGTACTGTATGAGGAAAAAAATCAAAGTTAATACTAAAAGAGAATTTTTTAGTAACAGAATTTTTTATATATATTACATACATATGTATTCATATACATATTATATATATTAATATTAATATAATTATTAGTTATGTAAAAACATATATATTATCCCTCATACTACTACATATAATTATTTCAAAGTTTACTTATACTCACTTTTTCTGAAGATAAATATATTCTAAACTTATCATGACAAGTTTTATTAAGTTATTATATAAAATTAATATGCTAAAATTTGCCTGATTTTACTTTGTTTCATAAATTAATGAGCTTATCAGCTTTACTAGGAATAATATTTGAGAGCTGACTACTACTTTAAGTAAATTTCCACACATTTAGAAGAATCCTATTTTTTATAGGAAGGATTATAGTGAGTTGGTTGGAATATTATTCCTCTCACAGCAACTCTCCTGTCACAGATAACAAAATAAAAATTCTCAGATTGTTTAATGATTTACATTGCAATTTTAGAGACATGGAATGGACTTGAAAGGAAATACAGGGGAAGCTCCATATTGATATATTTCACTATCCAGGAAATACATTGGATAATTTTGACACTCTTGGCCCTCATTTTGGTACCTTGTCTGTAATTTTGCCTAAAACATCATGGAATGCATTCTGCATAATGGGTACTACATGATTTCTAGTTGTCTTTGGCAGTGTAGTAGTGTAGTGTGTTTGTCAGTAAATTAAAAAAAAAAAAGTAAAAATAATAGAAACATATTTGGCAATGAAGGATCCTGGGCTCTTTTTGTTTTAGGGTATATATATCCTAACTTAATCATCCTATGGCATCTCCAAATATCAACTCATTCCAATTGTACACTCAAAAGCTCACCTTAATCTCTGTACACTCATCAGTATTAAATGAAGTTCAATGCTGAAAATGTCTAACATGAATGTGTTGAAGTAGGAACCAATCTCCAATGGTACATTATAGCAACCTCTTTTTACAAAACACCTTCTTGAAGTCAATATTCTTCATATCTTTATTCTAATACAATGGAACTGTGCAGTTGAGAGAAGTCATCAGTGCCAGAAGTAAAGGAAATTTCTGTAACAAAAATAGCTAAGAAGTTCACAAGCTAAGAAATTCTTAGCTATATTAATAGTTTAAAAAGCCACAATGTCAAACACTTTAGAATTAGTGAAACACTCAAATGTTTTATACCTAGAGCTTACATGAATATTTTTGTACTTTAAAAAACAAACTTTATGTCACCACTGCAAAGGAATTTTACAACTCTTGTGGGAATAAACTTATTTCACAATTCCCTAGGTCATTTTGTTGGACATTTTTTTTTTCAAAAATAGGATAGAATATTGAAATGTAAATTGTGCAAAGCATTGGATTTTAAATCATTGTTTGACAAAAAATTACTGTCCAAGGCTGCCCCCAATTCAAAACACAAGCATAAGCAATTAGAGGAGTAATACTACGAAATTGCCTTATAAAGGGGTGTCAACACATTGTTTCCTTCCTCCATTCTATAAAAACCACCTTGTACCTTTTTTTAGCTTTATGACCTTTTGTGTCCACACAGAAAGACTGAATGACAAGGGCTGAATTGACACCAAATCTCACATGGCTTTCCTAACGTTTGAAAATAGTCTGGTATTAAAAAGAAATGACTGCACCCCAAATACATTTTTAGAGACGTATTGCCTGACACTTCAGATATGTTCAGTTCTAGAATGATTCTGTCTGCAATCTGTTCATTCTTTTTACTTTTTTTTTTCTATCTGTGTAGTTTTTCTCTCCCTTTTCAGCATTTCCCATTAGTTTCATTTTAGCATTTTCTCTTGAGTATTCACCTTTACTCCTCATTCCATTCTCAGTTTTTGTTGTTTTTGTTTTATGGTTTGTTCTTCTATCTTGTTCTACTGGGATTCTACCAGGCCACCCTGGCTTTTGTGCATGTGCAATTAGCAATCAGCAAAGTAAATCTGACAAAAACTTGTGAATTGTTCATCACAACACCTTTTTCACATTTACTAAATGATGGGGAGAACAGGGAAATGGAGGTTTTCTACACATTATTTTGGAAGATCAGAGTATTATCCTTAAGGGCTAGTAATTCCATCGTTCCCATTTTAGCAATTGTCTGATACTTATGGAAATTCTGTAAGCTTCAAATGAAATCTGTAAGTCTTCTGTCATGAAAACAGCTAAGACAAGAAAATAGTTTTGTTCATATGTAGTTCAAAGGATAACTATTTATATACATATATGCCATCCATACAGTGATGGGTGGGGAAATTAAAAAGTAGTTTTATGTTTCATTTGTTTATATGAAAACATATAATAACATATGCATATAATATAATGCATATAACAAGTGTAGCTAGCCAAAATGGTAAGAGTAGAATAGAAAATAACTGTATAGACTTGTAAATCCAGAAAGAGGTAGTAAATTGAAACCTGAATTATAACAGAATTTGAATGGGAATTCCAACCATACATATTAACAGTAATTTAAAATTTTATTTTTGAACTTATCATGAAACTCTTAGTCATTAAAATAAGTCTATTTCAATAGTCATATTGTTAAGGGGAAGGATGTCCTAAAGGAATTCTGCAGTCTTGTGGACCCCACCCCCTACTCCAACTTTCTGGACTCTATCTCCTACTCCAGTGATTGGATTCTCTCTCTCTCTTCAGTCAACCAAGCAGGTAAGGTATTCCAGTTACTTTGTATCCCGCTCTTGTCCTAGGGTAGTTTTCTATTCCTTTCCTCTTTTGTAAATAAACCAATTATTGACCCTTTTGTGTGTGCCTGCAGTATAACTGAATTTTGAGTGTGTGGGTGAGGCCCCACAGACGGGCGGCCCAGTCCACTCTGGGCTACCCTATAACAACATCTGGAGAACTCAAGTATCATTTATACCAAATCAAGATGAAAACACTGAATAAACACATAACTGTGACTTCTCTGCTGTTTAACCTCTGAAATAATATATCTTGAGAATGCATATCATTGGACAATTTCCATATTTATTTGATCTACTCTACTGTCTGTTACCTATTTTAATATGTGAAAGACTTAGGGAAAAGTATAAACTGAACAAGGACCAGAAAATTATGTTTATGACTAACAAATAGTTCCTCTTCATAGACTATATAAACAACCCACAGGATGATGATATTAGTTTTTAATGTATTAAACTTATTTTAGAATGGGGTTTTCTGCTGAGAGTTCTAATAAACTAAAAAAAAAAATTAAGTAAGTATTCAATTCTAAAGCTGCATATTAGGAGATCTTAACAAGATTGCTTTATTTCAGGATACCAACGTGTCTTTTGGCTGAGTAAGACTAATCAACACTGAAAGATGAAGTCACTATTCTTATTAACGTGGCATTCGTTATTTGTGAAAAAGAAATCAATATGCCCTTGTCAAAAATGTACATATGCACAAGGACACACCCACACCAGAGAATCTACTATTAAGCAGGCACAGTTCTGCCCCTCCAAGGTGGCACAGTGGGTTGGAGCAGTGCACTGCAAAGCTAAGCCAAGCCGTGGCTGTGTCAGTGCGAGTTCACTCCCCAGCCCAGAGGTGACCCAACTGGCACAGCAGACCTCTCTGGTGTCACCCACAACTCCTTGCAGGAGTGTACTTTGTCAATCTGCCTGTTCTGCTCCCCACTTTGTTTCTAGTGAATCCTTTCCTGCCCCTCACCTTTGGTCTGTATGCATAAATAAATAAAACCTTTAAAAAAGAAACAGTGCTCCCTTTGCTATAGCTCTGAGTACTAAAATTTTGGTATGCTTAAAACTGAACTATTCTCAGCATAGATGAGCCTGGGCCACCTTAAATATTCACCATTCACAGACTGGCACTTTTGCCATGGGAACTTACACTTGTGACTTGTTTCCAAGGCAACCCGTAAATCACAGATCCCAAAGTCAGCTGCAAAGGAAAGAAAAATAAATTTAAAAAAAAAAAAAAAAAAAGACCCTTGCCCTAGTTCTTGGCAAAGTTATCCTGGACATCTTTGAAGCCTTTTTGGTTTGATTTCAAAACCAGCTCTGTCATAAGGGAGACAGTGAGACCGTGCTTTATTCTGCAGATTGGCAATTAGAACCAAGCTGTCTTCTCACAAGCAAGAATCTAAAACTAACCATGGAAAGGAGAAAGAGCATTTTCATAAGTCATGCACCAGATACGGGGCTCTTCATGAGCAAGCCACCCATCCTAATGGTATCTTTTTCTGAATCTCCCTTGATGAATTGCAACTGTTTTAAGGAAGGCAGAAGCAGCACAGGTCTGACTTTCTAATAAATAGCCAATATGAATATAAAAAAGTGTTTGATTATTCAGATAACGTCTAAGATTCAGACCTATAATCATCTTTAACTTATTTTGGAAAAGGCAAGAATTTTTCTTAGCTGGACTGTGTGTTTTGACAGATTTTAAAACCAAAACAATTGCTATGTGACTGAAGTGGGAGCCTCCATAAAGTGAGCAACTGCCTTCACTTGAACATTATCATATTTAATCTTCACCCACATTTCCAAAAGGTGGGGGAGTTTTATTCATATTTTATCAGTTGAGGAAACAGACAAAGCTGTTAAGTAACTTGTTCAGCATCCTGTCAATAAGTGAAATCAGAATTTAAACCAGCTTAAATGAACCACTCAACCTACAATTATCATGTTCAAGTACAGAATTCAGAGGAAAAAGTAGTTTTCTCACTTTTGTAATTTGGAAAATTACAAGTTAATTTTTATATTGAAATTTTCTTATAACACACACTTCCTTGACAATTAAGGATAATATGAGCAGATAAATATACCAAGCTGTCTGACTTATTAATGGTTTCACTCATTTAAAAAAAAGGGGGGGGAAGGGAATAAATGCAGGCATTTACCACAATAACAGAGCATTGTGCTTTTATCGTCAATTGAGTTTCTGTGCACGTAGTTCAAGGACATCATAGGGCCTAGTATAGGAACCCTTCTTGATTTATACTTTATTTCCTGTAGAACAACAGATTACAGTATGCCTTTTGTTTCAGATAAATTCAGGACTCAGAACAAGTGATGTTCTGACCTCCACCTAATGCTACCAAATTTATACAGATTTGCTTCAAATTTATACACATTTTGGATTTATCACCAAGTCTGAAAAGCCTGGTTAAGACTGTCTTTGTGTCATACTGGGTTTGTTTGGAAGCTGTGTTGACATCAACCCTAAATAACTGTGAAAGCAGTGATTTTGCTGGTCTCTTTTTAATTTATTTAAATGCCAATGAGCTGAGAATGTCTTGAAAAGCAAGCAGTCAGCTAACGTTAGTTCTTTTCCTTTTCAAAGTGCTTTTCTGAATTAAAGTACATCTTAGTTCAAGTCAATAAAGATAACCATAGAATTATTATATGATATATATATACATAT